>NC_088365.1:53989740-54024740 GCF_034508935.2 Berghia stephanieae | reverse complement strand
CGAGGACTTCGTCTTCTACATCAACTGAATTAAAATCAGCAACGAATTCGTCTTCTTCAGCGTCTTTGTCATCCTCATCCACATCGGCTGAAAGGGAGACAACTGGCTATGAGATGGCACTTGCCTTATTTGGCAGTGACATATTTTATTTGGAGCCGAAAAGTGGTGGGACTGATGTGCCTCGAACTCAGTGCCAGAAGGTTAAATTCCTGCAGTACCCTCCATTGTTTTCCTCTGTGCCTAGGGTGTCAAGATGCTCTGTGATTGATAACAATGGTGGCAGTAGTCATGGTCATCGTGGTGGGGGTGGAAGGAATAACTATGTAAATGTCATTCCCAGTGGTAGTAATGACAATGGTCAAGATGAAAGCTGGAGAAGGGATGGTGGTGGTGGTGGTGGTGGTGGTGGTAGTGGTTTAAGTGATGTTCACTGTGGTAGTGTTAGCATTGGTGGGGGTAGTGATAACCGTGGTGGTGGTGGTGGTAGTGGTAGCAGTCGTGCTAGTGGTGTTGGTGGTGGTGCTTGTAGTGGTGGTGGTTATAGTAATGATGATGACGGGCATTCCCTTACTTCTTTCCAAGAAAAATCTCAGCCACATCCAAATACAAACAATGTGATGAGCCCGGGACGGATGCGGAGCCAACACCAGCAACATCAGCAAGGACACGAATTACCATCCCATTACCTTGTTCACGATCCACTAGTCCCCTTTCATTCAGACAAAATACCAGTTCAAAATCTCCACAATCCTACTAAACAACCACTACAAAGTCAACAACAACAGCAACAACAACAATTACAACAATATCAACAACAACCACAGCAACAGCAACAGAAACAACAACCAACTACCACAACAACATCAACAACAACAACAACTACAAGTTCAACTGCATCGACAACAACTGTTCCACGTCATTCAGAAAAGTGATCGGAACCGTCTCTTAGTTTTGTTAACTCACTCAACCCTAACACCGACTATATCCGTAGTTTACCCAGGGTTACTTTTACCCCATGCCTATTTAATTTATTACATTTTTCTGAGACAAATTATAGGCGTATCTAGTATCAAAGCTAATGTTTACATGTTAATGATTGTCGAATAAAACTATATATGTACATGCTCATTTTTAATACATTTTTTTCTAATTTTGAAAAGTAGCAAAAATATCTAGGATTGAGTGAGTTAATAACAGGAAATGAAGTGCGTAGAAAAGTGCCAGAAGACAATAGAGAGTTATGGAATAAAAACTTTGCAGCTGGATGATGTCGATTGTAGGGTGCCCCTCTTGTGGCCAGGTGGAGTTGTCGTATCTGTTGGGTTGTGGGTTTGAACCCTCATCTAATCACTATTACCATCTAGCACTAGCACTTAGCTATCCAGTTCCACGTACCAATTCTACAACAATCTTCAGATACAAATACACCCCGAGGAACAGCATTATCTGCAACTAGACTTTTATATCCAATCTCATCCCTACCTCTTCCATAACAACAACGACAACAAAAGCAGCAGTAGCTGCAGCAACAACAACTATAAAAGCAACAGCAGTAAAAACAAGATATATAACAGCAACAGGTATAGAAACAGCAACTATAACAGCGACAAGTGTAAAAACAACGCCACCAACAACAATAATAACAGCAACAGCAGTAAAATCAACAACAATAACAAGAACTGGTGTAAAAACAACAACAAAAATAACAACTATAACAGCAGCAGCAGCAGTAAAAATAACAACAACAATAACAACAACAGGTGTAAAAAACAACACCAACAATAACAACTATAACAGCAGCAGCAGCAGTAAAAAACAACAACAATAACAACAACCGGTGTAAAAACAACATCAGCATCAACAATATTAACAGCAGGATCAACAAGCCCAGGAAAACAACGCCAACAACATACAATGAGTGGAAATGTATCAATTCAGTTGTGAATGAGTACCTGGCTATTCGCAGTAATGAATATTATATTATAGGAAATACTACAAAAAGTATGCCTAACAGGCAACTGTTGGTATGAACTGTAAACAAAGTTCCATTTGGTTTGATGGGGTAATAAGCGAATCATTGTGAAGCGCATTGCATGGTTAACCAATAGAAATGTGCTTTTTTATTGATCATTTGTGTTTCTATTTACATATTTAGATATTTTTTTACCCTTAGGAAAGATATTTTGCACTCATATGTTGAGTTCAGAGGTTACCTCAAGAGTCTAGCAATGTTGTCTCTATCTGAATATTTTATGAACTCCTAATTGGCTTCATGTTTCGTCCTGTTCTAAAGGTTGTGTCTTTCATTTTTAATTGTTTTGAAACACTTGTGCTTTATAAATAATATTTATTTAAAATCGTTCTCAATTAGAAACACATCAAGCATTGAGCAGTCTTTCATTGTTTACTTATTACCTTTATAAGCATCCAGACTGACCAAGATCTTACTGTAGAATTCTTTTTTGATTTCTCCTCATCATATAATACAATGCACTCTCATTTACTTATGGAGAAACTAACAGACCTGAGTGTTAATTCTCAAATGATTTCATGGATTCTTGAATGAATTTATATAAAAAAGAACGCAGTTTGTCCAATTTCATGACCTTAAATCAAACATTATTACCATAAACACAGGTGCTCCTCAAGGATGTTTCCCATCATTTATTTACAATTTATACAAATGATTGCACTGGTACAAGCCCCATTAAAAAATTTAGTACCCTTAGTCAAAATTGAACATGGAAACAAAATACACACTGCTAAAGTAATGCTATACAAACATGACAGACGGAATGGCATAAAATGAATTGTGAAAAAGTGGGTTTTTAAAGCAGATTTAAATTTTGAAATATTCTCAATTTTTTTAATTGGTGCGGTAGGATGTTCCAGCGTTTAGGGCCATGACATTGAAAAGAGCAATCATCAATAGATTTTAATTTGCTTTTTGGTACAGATTATAGAGTGGTGTCTCGTGGGGACCGAAGACTTCTGGTTCAAGGCTTAAGGTTTATAAGTTCAGAAAGATAAAGAGGGCCTACATTGTCAAGACATTTGAAGACTAATAAAGCAATTTTGGTATCTATTAGAGCGGACAGGAAGCCAGTACAAATTTTCCAAAAGTGGGGTGACATTTTCAGTTAAAAACTTTCTGACAAGGATTAGTCTATTGATTTCAAAACTCTAGGATTTACAGACATTATTTACACTGAATGACATGGATAGATTTTCATCGAGGATGACCCCCATGTTCCTAACCTGCTGAGATAAACGCACTTCGCTTTTATTTATATTAATACTTCTAATTTCTAATTGCTTTGTTTGGGTGTTATTGCCAATAAAAATAGTTTAAGTTTTAGATTCGTTTAGTTGGAGTTTGTTCTCACCCATCCAGTTCTTAATGAATGTCAATCATGCATTTTTAAAAATACTGAATTGTGTCATGAATATCAGAAATAGACGACTTAATAGTCTGAGTCATCTGCATAGATACGGTACAGAAAATTATGGGCAGCATTAATGGGATAATGGCTCCATGTATAGACTGAAAAGAATGGGCCCAAGGACCAAGCCCTGTGGCAAGCCATACGGCAGTTCCTTTTCCTCTGACGTGTAGTCGCTTATTTTTACACATTGTTTACATCCTTTTTGGTAAGACTCGAACCAGTCTAGTACAGTACTCTAGTTCCCGAAACATGTTTTCATCCTGTGGAGTAGAATTTTGTAGTCGATGGTGTCGAAGGCTGAACTAATGTCAAGACTGTTGAGAAGAACGACGTTGCCTTCGTAGATATATTTTAAGACGTCATTAAAAACTCGGAGGAGGGCTGTTTCCATAGAGTGAAATGATTTATAGGAAGTTTGAAACTTATCGCACATGTTGTTATTTGTTGAAGTGTAGTTTGAGTTGCTCGAGAACAAAATTAAAAAATAAAGACAGAGAGGCAGAAACTGTTTCATCCTTTAAAGTGTGCAGTCATATTCTATCTACAACTAATTTAAGCTATTTTACAAAATGTAAATACTTTCATGGCTTTATCTTAATTTTGATTTTACATTGGCATACCACATGCTTCTTTATTTTTACATTATTTATTTATTCATTTATGCATGCATTTATTTACCTTGCTTAATTAATCTGTTATCTGTGTAAATTTACAGTGTTTTATGAATGCCTTTTTTCTTGTACCCATCTGATTCATTTACATCTGACTGATTGCCAAATAATGGAAACGAAGGCTAGGATTGGCTTCACAACAATGACCCAAATGGGATATTTTTTAGATTTTATTACATTTAAAAAACGGTTCACTCGTCGATAAATGTCCGAACAACCAACTCATTCTGGATGGGGTTCCTGACCTCCCATAGTGGGCAAGGAGGTCACTTACTGTGTCTTCTATCCCCCTATATCTGTTTTCCAACTTGCTTTCTGTCTTTGTCTTGGGATGAGATTACTTGCTTTTGTCCTGGCCCCAGTGGGCTACCCTGGCTGGGAGGGAAGCAGTCTAATATAGAGTTAATTTTAGGAGATTATTTCCTTGTAAATCCTTGGCTAAATTATGTTCTATGTTTTCCAATACCATGGCAGATTGTTCGGTTCTTATTTGGCAAAGAGTCATCTTTATTTTAACACACTCCCGTCTTTCCTTTTTGGGCACAGAAATAAAGTATTATTATTATTATTATTATTATATATTATTATTTTTTATTATTATTATTTATTATTATTATTATTATTATTATTATTATTATTATTATTATTATTATTATTATATATATCTATCATCATCATCATCATCATCATCATTCATTCATCATTATTATTATTATTATTATTATTATTATTATTATTATCTATCTATTATTATTATTATTATAATTATTATTATTATTATTATTATTATTATTATTATTATTATTATTATTATTTTTATTAATATTATCATCATTCTTCTTATTATTATTTTAAATATTATCATCATTTTTCTTCTTATTATTATCATCATCATCATCATCATCATCTTATGCACCCGTCGCTTGTACTGTTTGATATGAACGTTTGCCACCATAATGAGCCTCTTGATTAATGATGTAGCCTTTCAAAGCGCATGTAGCATGGTGCAGCAAAGAAATACGCTATATAACAATGTGGTGTGTTGCTTTCTTTATTGTTTTACGTCACTCACTCATTGCTTTGTCCGTTATTTTTTGCCGTTTTTATTATTATTATTATTATTATTATTATTATTATTATTATTATTATTATTATTATTATTATCATCATCATCATCATCATTATCATTACTATTAAAGATTCTTACTCACAGCTCTGTATACTGGCTGACGCGGGTGGTTGGATGGGAGCATCACCCTTGAATCATATACCTATGATGTTCGCATGGGTGTCCGATCCGATAGTGATGTCGTTTCTTCTTCTCTTTACTAGCCTATCCTGCTTCTTTGGTTTGTGATTGTATTTTTGACAGGGGATATTTTTTTTTCTGTAAATCTTCTGCCTGTTTGTTCTTGGTTATTTATAATTTAGCTTATGATATCTTTAGGTTATGATTTTGATTTACATTTGTACTATTTTTGTTAGATTGCTTTTTTTTTTTTTGTTTCAGCGGTCTCTCATATAACCTCAATTGTGTTGGAAGAGACCTAAAGCAACAAACAAACAAAAAAATACTGGCTGACATGAAGGGCAGCATTCCAACAATTCGGTGTTTATTGATTATATTGTATTGTATTATTGACAAGTTTCATCCCCATCATTTATTGATTGTATTGTATTGTATTATTGACAAGTTTCATCCCCATCATTTATTGATTGTATTGTATTGTATTGTATTATTGACAAGTTTCATCCCCATCATTTCTTGATTGTATTGTATTGTATTATTGACAAGTTTCATCCACATCATTTATTGATTGTATTGTATTGTATTATTGACAAGTTTCACCCCCATCATTTATTGATTGTATTGTATTGTATTGTATTATTGACAAGTTTCATCCCCATCATTTATTGATTGTATTGTTACTTATTGTATTGTATTACTGACAAGTTTCACCCCCATCATTTATTGATTGTATTGTATTGTATTGTATTATTGACAAGTTTCACCCCCATCATTTATTGATTGTATTGTTACTTATTGTATTGTATTATTGACAAGTTTCACCCCCATCATTTATTGATTGTATTGTATTGTATTGTATTGTATTATTGACAAGTTTCATCCACATCATTTATTGATTGTATTGTATTGTATTATTGACAAGTTTCATCCACATCATTTATTGATTGTATTGTATTGTATTATTGACAAGTTTCATCCACATCATTTATTGATTGTATTGTATTGTATTGTATTATTGACAAGTTTCACCCCCATCATTTATTGATTGTATTGTTACTTATTGTATTGTATTACTGACAAGTTTCACCCCCATCATTTATTGATTGTATTGTATTGTATTGTATTATTGACAAGTTTCACCCCCATCATTTATTGATTGTATTGTATTGTATTGTATTGTATTATTGACAAGTTTCATCCACATCATTTATTGATTGTATTGTATTGTATTGTATTATTGACAAGTTTCATCCACATCATTTATTGATTGTATTGTATTGTATTGTATTATTGACAAGTTTCATCACATCGCGCCTGGTACCAATAAAAAAATGTCCAATAACTCTGTCAGTTTCAGAACCAAATTGTTGAAAAGGTTTCCTCCCTTGTCGACCAAACCCCATCGATGAAACACTAACGACTTTAGTGATTGATTCATTGTGTTGTGTTGACGAAGGGAAATCCCAAAATGTCCACATATGCGGTTTTCGTATTTGTAAATTTACGCTTTTTTTTCTATTTCATTTTATTATTCTTATTTATTTTCGAAAATTTCAGAAGTGTGATTTTAATTTGTTTTTTTTTTTTGTTGTTTTTTTCTGGGTGGCGTTCCTGACCTCCCATGATGGGCAGACAAGCCACTTCCTGTGTCGTCTACATATCTACATGTTTCCCAAATTGCTTTCTGGGTGGGATTCCTGACCTCCCATAGTGGGCAGACAAGCCACTTCCTGTGTCGTCTACATCTCTACACATGTTTTCCAAACTGCTTTCTGGGTGGGGTTCCTGACCTCCCATAGTGGACAGGGAGGTACTTACTGTGTCTTCTATCTCCCAGTATTATATTTTACAACTTGCTTTCTGCATTTGTCTTGGAATAAGATTGCTTGGTTTTGTCCTAACCCTGGAGTCCTTATCTGAGAGGGAAACAGTCAAATGTTTAGTATTAGTAGTAGTTTTGAGATATATTTCTTTCCTTGTAAATCATTTCTCTGTTATGTATTGTTAGTTTTGTATTCTGTTTTGGATACATTCTGTAAACATTTGAGCGTATTCTTCTTTTAGTGAGTGCTGGTGTCTGGGTGAGACTTTTGACTTTTTAGTGATCTCAAACTTAAGTACACTGATATTATGCTCTTTGAATCTACATCTGTTCCCTATTTGAACCAATTCCCTTTTTGTCTTATTTTTCTCTCATTTTTTTAAAATTGTAGTTCTAGAATCGCATCACTATTTCATTTTCTTCCATTTTTCTGACGCTGAAAGGACACAATGGTCTCGCATGGGCCGTAAAACCATTAAACGCAAACAAACTGTCCTGAAACATTGGGTCGTAATTATATTTATTTACATTTTTAAAAGAAATTAAATGATTGTCTATTTATAGATTTTACAAATAAAATACTCACATTTGGTATAATTTCTCTTCACGTGTGTTTTTCTTATTTTATTTACATCAAGTGTGTTGAGTTTTTAGTTGGAAATGAATAAAAATGACGGGGTGGGTACCTGACCTCCCATAGTGGGCAGGGAGTCACTTACTGTGTCTTCTATCCCCCTATATCTCTGGGTGGGGTTCCCGACCTCCCATAGTGGGCAGGGAGGCACTTACTTACTTACTTACTGTGTCTTCTATCCCCCTTTCTCTCTGGGTGGGGTTTCCGACCTCCCGTAGTGGGCAGGGAGGCACTTACTGTGTCTTTTATTCCCCTATATCTGTTTTCCAATTGCTTTCTGTCTTTGTCTTGGAATGACATTACTTGGTTTTGTCCTGGCCGTGGTCGGATACCTTGGCTGGGAGGGAAACAGTCAAATATAGTTAGTTTTGGGAGATGATATTTTTTCCCTTATAAATCATCTCTCTGTTATGCACTGTATTATGTTTCTTTATATGTAAAACATTTGAGTGTGTTCCTCTTAGTGGAAACCTGTCCTTGTGACTGGATGAGACTTATAGGTGATCTCAAACTAAGTACATTGATAGTGTGCTCTTGGAATCTACATCTGATCCCTATTTGATCCATTCACCTTTATCTTACTTTTTTCGCCAGTCCTGTTAATTGTAATTCTAGAACTGTTTACTATCCAATTTTCATCCATTTTGAACTGGCGCTGATATGACCTAAATGTGTTACAAGCGCAGTAAAACCCTTAAAAACAAACAACAACAAGAACAATGAATAAATTATTTCAGATCCGAAAAAATAGAGCAAAATACATAACATGGGATGTTTTGGGTGCAGAAACCTTTTACTTTTAGGTAATGTCAAAAAGGCTATGTGGTCTAGTGGTATGACACTCGCTCTCAGAGCGGAAGGTCCTGGGTTCAAACCTCGCTCAGCGCATAATTGAGTCCTTGGAAAAGGCTCTTTACTCACATTCTCTCACCGTACTCTGGTGTAAAATGAGTACCTGGCTGTGAACAGCGTTGTATCTGTCCAAAAAAAAAAATTGTAATATCGCCTAACAGGCGTCGTGTCTCACTCTACATGTTACATATTGCTGTTAACCAGGGACCCCTTGTAAAGTGCTTTTACTTTTAGCACGTTTAGTGGATATTGCGCTATATTTTTTGCGCTCAATTTTTAAACTTAATTTGTCCCCTTTAGTCTTGCTTTGTCTTGGGTGCTTTTAATTTCATGGCCACTACTTTTCCTCTATAAAATTCTGTTTTACTGGTTCTGATATGATGGAATACTGTGGCAAGCACCGTGAACTGGGTGGGGTTCCTAACCTCTCATAGTGGGCAGGGAGGCACTTTGTTTTGGTTTTTGGGTTTTACGGCGCTTGCAACACATTAAGGTCATATCAGCGCCAGTAAAAAGGGAGAAAATGGGTTAGTAAAATGTTCTAGAATTACAATTAAAGCACAAAAGAAAAGGTAAGACAACGGGGAATTGGTTCAAATAGGGAACAGATGTAGATTCCAAGAGCACACTATCAAAGTATTTAGTTTGAGATCACTAAAAGTCTTATCCAGACACAAGCACAGGTCCCCACTAAGAGGAATACACTCAAATGTTAACAAATCAAATATAACATAATACAGTACATAACAGAGAGATGATTTACAAGGAAAAAAACATCATCTCCCAAAGCAATAACTATACATTCGACTGTTTCCCTCTCAGCAAAGGACTCCGACCAGGACAAAACCAAGCAATCTCACTTCAAGACAAAGACAGAAGGCAATTGGAAAACAGATAAGAGGGGATAGAAGACACAGCAAGTACCTCCCTGCCCACTATGGGAGGTAGGAACCCCACCCAGTGTATTCCTCTTTGTTAGATGTTGTGCTTGTGTCCGGATGAGACTTATAGGTGATCTCAAACTAAGTACATTGATGGTGTGCTCTTGGAATCTACATCTGATCCCAGTTCCCCCATTGTCTTACTTTTTCTTGGGTGCTTTAATTGTAATTCTTTTTACTATCCCATTTTCTTCCTTTTTACTGGTGCTGATATAACCTAAATGTGTTGCAAGCGCTGTGAAACCCTTAAAAACAAACAAACACAGTGAAACCCTTAAAAACAAACAAGCACGTGAAACCCTTAAAAACAAACAAGCACAGTGCAACCCTTAAAAACAAACAAACACAGTGAAACCCTTAAAAACAAACAAGCACGGTGAAACCCTTAAAAACAAACAAGCACGGTGAAACCCTTAAAAACAAACAAGCACGGTGAAACCCTTAAAAACAAACAAGCACGGAGAAACCCTTAAAAACAAACAAGCACGGTGAAACCCTTAAAAACAAACAAGCACGGTGAAACCCTTAAAAACAAACAAGCACGGTGAAACCCTTAAAAACAAACAAGCACAGTGAAACCCTTAAAAACAAACAAGCACAGTGAAACCCTTAAAAACAAACAAGCACGGTGAAACCCTTAAAAACAAACAAGCACGGTGAAACCCTTAAAAACAAACAAGCACAGTGAAACCCTTAAAAACAAACAAGCAAGGTGAAACCCTTAAAAACAAACAAGCACCTTGAAACCCGAGACAAAAATATAGGGATGCAAAACTTCTGAAGTGGCAATATGGTTTTAATGGCAGATGATGATATGAATCTATGTCAGGTTGTGTCAAGTCGGAAAACATCCCAATAACTAGAGGTGCCTCAATGAGTCAATCAAATGGAGATAAAGATAAAGGGAGTAAATCTTGACTCATAAATAAAGGAACAAATTGTTTGTTTGTTTTTAATGTTGTTCACTTATTTATGAGTCAGATTTACTCCCTTTATCTTTATCTGTGGTAAATTTCCTCTCGCTTATACTTATAATATTTATATGTAATACAATTAAATTTCGCACAGGTTTTCGCAGCTTTCTAGATTATTAAGTTGGGCGATTTCTTCTCATTAAATTTGCTCAAACTATTAATTTTTTGTGTATTTGCACGATTGATATAGTGAGTAGAAATGTGTGGGGCCATTTTAATTAAACCTAAAGACACCACCAATACACAAATGTTGTGTGGGGCCATTCTAATTACACCTAAAGACACCACCAATACACAAATGTTGTGTGGGGCCATTTTAATTAAACCTAAAGACACCACCAATACACAAATGTTGTGTGGGGCCATTCTAATTACACCTAAAGATACCACCAATACACAAATGTTGTGTGGGGCCATTTTAATTAAAACTAAGGATACCACCAATACACAAATGTTGTGTGGGGCCATTTTAATTAAACCTAAGGACACCACCAATACACAAATGTTGTGTGGGGCCATTCTAATTACACCTAAAGATACCACCAATACACAAATGTTGTGTGGGGCCATTTTAATTAAACATAAGGATACCACCAATACACAAATGTTGTGTGGGGCCATTTTAATTAAACCTAAGGACACCACCAATACACAAATGTTGTGTGGGGCCATTTTAATTAAACCTAAGGATACCACAAATACACAAATGTTGTGTGGGGCCATTTTGATTAAACCTAAGGACACCACCAATACACAAATGTTGTGTGGGGTCATTTTAATTAAACCTAAGGATACCACCAATACACAAATGGTGTGTGGGGCCATTTTAATTAAACCTAAGGACACCACCAATACACAAATGTTGTGTGAGGCCATTTTAATTAAACCTAAAGATACCACCAATACACAAATGGTGTGTGGGGCCATTTTAATTAAACCTAAGGACACCACCAATACACAAATGTTGTGCGGGGCCATTTTTATTAAACCTAAAGATACCACCAATACACAAATGTTGTGTGGGGCCATTTTAATTAAACCTAAAGATACCACCGATACACAAATGTTGTGTGGGGCCATTTTAATTAAACCTAAAGCTAAAGACACCACCAATACACAAATGTTGTGTGGGGCCATTTTAATTAAACCTAAAGACACCACCAATACACAAATGTTGTGTGGGGCCATTTTAATTAAACCAAAGGATACCACCAATACACAAATGTTGTGTGGGGCCATTTTAATTAAACCTAAAGATACCACCAATACACAAATGTTGTGTGGGGCCATTTTAATTAAACCTAAGGATACCACCAATACACAAATGTTGTGTGGGGCCATTTTAATTAAACCTCAGGATACCACCAATACACAAATGTTGTGTGGGGCCATTTTAATTAAACCTAAAGACACCACCAATACACAAATGGTGTGTGGGGCCATTTTAATTAAACCTAAGGACACCACCAATACACAAAGGGTGTGTGGGGCCATTTTAATTAAACCTAAAGACACCACCAATACACAAATGGTGTTTGGGGCCATTTTAATTACACCTAAAGACACTACCACAACACAAATGTTGTGTGGGGCCATTTTAATTAAACCTAAGGATACCACCAATACACAAATGGTGTGTGGGGCCATTTTAATTACACCTAAGGATACCACCAGTACACAAATGTTGTGTGGGGCCATTTTAATTAAACCTAAGACACCACCAATACACAAATGGTGTGTGGGGCCATTTTAATTAAACCTTAGACACCACCAATACACAAATGTTGTGTGGGGCCATTTTAATTAAACCTAAAGATACCGCCAATACACAAATGTTGTGTGGGGCCATTTTAATTAAACCTAAGGATACCACCAATACACAAATGTTGTGTGGGGCCATTTTAATTAAACCTAAGACACCACCAATACACAAATGTTGTGTGGGGCCATTTTAATTAAACCTAAGGACACCACCAATACACAAATGTTGTGTGGGGCCATTTTAATTAAACCTTAAGACACCACCAATACACAAATGTTGTGTGGGGCCATTTTAATTAAACCTAAGGATACCACCAATACACGAATGTTGTGTGGGGCCATTTTAATTAAACCTAAGACACCACCAATACACATATGTTGGGTGGGGCCATTTTAATTAAACCTAAGGACACCACCAATACACAAATGTTGTATGGGGCCATTTTAATTAAACCTAAAGATACCACCAATACACAAATGGTGTTGGGGCCATTTTAATTAAACCTAAGGATACCACCAATACACAAATGGTGTGTGGGGCCATTTTAATTAAACCTAAAGACACCACCAATACACAAATGTTGTGTGGGGCCATTTTAATTAAACCTAAGGATACCACCAATACACAAATGTTGTGTGGGGCCATTTTGATTAAACCTAAAGATACCACCAATACACAAATGTTGTGTGGGGCCATTTTAATTAAACCTAAGGATACCACCAATACACAAATGTTGTGTGGGGCCATTTTAATTAAACCTAAGGACACCACCAATACACAAATGTTGTGTGGGGCCATTTTAATTAAACCTAAAGATACCACCAATACACAAATGTTGTGTGGGGCCATTTTAATTAAACCTAAGACACCACCAATACACAAATGTTGTGTGGGGCCATTTTAATTACACCTAAAGATACCACCAATACACAAATGTTGTGTGGGGCCATTTTAATTAAACCTAAAGACACCACCAATACACAAATGTTGTGTGGGGCCATTTTAATTACACCTAAAGACACCACCAATACACAAATGTTGTGTGAGGCCATTTTAATTACACCTAAAGACACCACCAATACACAAATGTTGTGTGGGGCCATTTTAATTACACCTAAAGATACCACCGATACACAAATGTTGTGTGGGGCCATTTTAATTAAACCTAAAGATACCACCGATACACAAATGTAGCTGTTAACCAGGGACACCTTGTAAAGCGCTTTGAGCACATTTAGTGGATATTGCACTATATAAAGCTCAATTATTATTATTTTTATTTTTTTTTTAATTTTTTACCGAAGGAGCCCCCATGTTTCATGCCCCATATGAGGTAGCCGTATTCGTCCTTAAGGACAAATATCATCACCTGTCTTGCCGTACGTAAGAACAAATAGTATTACTTTTACTATTCGTACTTCAAACTAAAGCTGGACATTATTCCAAATTATTTTCACTTTGCAAGATTCAATTCTGCACATTGTTTGTTTGTTTTGATTTTAAGGGTTTCACGGCGCTTGCAACACATTAAGGTCATATCACGCCAGTAAAAAGGAAGAAAATGGGATAGTAAAAAGAATTATAATTAAAGCACCAAAGAAAAGGTAAGACAAAGGGGAACTGGGAACAAATAGGGATGAGATGTAGAATCCAAGAGCATACCATCAATATACTTAGTTTGAGACCACCTTAAAGTCTCATCCGGACACAAGTACAGAATCCAACAAAGAGGAATACACTCAAATGCTTAAATTATACATTAAAAATAACAAATATAATATACATAACAGAGAGATGATTTACAAGGAAAAAAATATCATCTCCCAAAACAATAACTATGCATTTGACTTTCCCTCATCACATGTTTATGTTTTATTTTTTAAAGAGTTTTACGGCGCTTGCAGCACATTTTAGGTCATATGACAGTAAAAAGGAAGAAAATGGGATAGTAAAAAGAATTATAATTAAAGCACCAAAGAAAAGAGTTGGTTCAAATAGGGAACAGATCCAGATTCCCAGCAAGGGCCAGGACAAAACTAAGTAACCTCATTCCAAGACAAAGACAGCAAGCAAGTTGGAAAACAGATTGGGGGATAGAAGACACAGCAAGTACCTCCCTGCCCACTATGGGAGGTCAGGAACCCCACCCAGAAAGCTGAATAGTAAATCAAACGAGAATAATAATATATTACTTCTATACAGATTTTTTACATTTTATTCAAGTTAATGTTACGCTGACACTTTGGACATAATGGGAAACATAAACATAAACATAAACACTTTGGACATAATGGGAAACATAAACATAAACATATCACTCAAAAAAAATGGTGTCATGTTCATATGATGCAATAGGGTCCAAAAGCCGTGATGTCACTTCCCACGTATTGATGCATAGTAACTTAGTAACTGGTTCTAAACAATCGGAACAATGACGTTCACCCTTATAAAATACTTCTCAGACGAGCATAAAAGTATCCAGAGGAGAAAAACATTTTGAATCTGATCATGTTTTGACTTTTATACATTCTGATAACATGATATGTGAAAAAGTTCTAGCCAGCATGAAGAATAAAAAAGTACCGATTTCCTTTGTTTAGAACCAAGCTGCTGGTTGCTGGACGGATGTGACATCAGACTATTGAATCCCATTACCCAAAACAGAATAAATTATAAAGTTTAAATCGCACGATAAAATATACAGTGCAACCTCTGGATAACGCATCGCTCAGGGACCTGAAAATTATGTTATGTCGTTATCCAGGGAGTGTGGTTAAGTCAATCCTGGACTTTCAAGACAATGGAAAAAGGGGGATGTGGTGAGACCTGTGAATATGACGATGAGATGCAGCAAAGACCTGTCCTACCCATGTTCCAATGTGTGTTCTTCCTGTTGACAAAGGCATTATCAGTTACACATTCTCATTCCTATGTGTATTGTCATTGTTTTGATGAAGTGTATTGTCATTGTTTCGATGATATGTATTGTCATTGTTTTGATGATGTGTATTGTCATTGTTTTGATGTGTATTGTCATGAATTTGATGATGTGTGTATTGATGATGTGTATTGTCATGGTTTTGATCATGTGTGTATTGATGATGTGTATTGTCATTGTTTTGATGATGTGTATTGTCATAGTTTTGATGTGTATTGTCATGAATTTGATGATGTGTGTATTGATGATGTGTATTGTCATGGTTTTGATGATGTGTGTATTGATGATGTGTATTGTCATTGTTTTGACGATGTGCATTGTCATTGTTTCGATGATGTGTATTGTCATTGTTTCGATGATGTGTATTGTCATTGTTTCGATGATGTGTATTGTCATTGTTTCGATGATGTGTATTGTCATTGTTTCGATGATGTGCATTGTCATTGTTTCGATGATGTGTATTGTCATTGTTTCGATGATGTGTATTGTCATGGTTTCGATGATGTGTATTGTCATTGTTTTGATGATGTGTATTGTCATTGTTTCGATGATGTGTATTGTCATTGTTTTGATGATGTGTATTGTCATTGTTTCGATGATGTGTATTGTCATTGTTTTGATGATGTGTATTGTCATTGTTTCGATGATGTGTATTGTCATTGTTTTGATGATGTGTATTGTCATTGTTTCGATGATGTGTATTGTCATTATTTCGATGATGTATATTGTCATGATTTAGATGATGTGTATTGACATTGTTTCGATGATGTGTATTGTCATAGTTTCGATGATGTGTAGTGTCACTTGATGATGTGTATTGTCATTGTTTTGATGATGTGTATTGTCATGGTTTTGATGATGTGTATTGTCATTGTTTTGATGTGTATTGTCATTGTTTTGATGATGTGTATTGTCATTGTTTTGATGTGTATTGTCATTGTTTTGATGATGTGTATTGTCATTGTTTCGATGATGTGTATTGTCATTGTTTCGATGATGTTTATTGTCATTGTTTTGATGATGTGTATTGTCATTGTTTCGATGATGTGTATTGTCATTGTTTCGATGATGTTTATTGTCATTGTTTTGATGATGTGTATTGTCATGCTTTTGATCGTAAACAGTGCTCAGCAGACTCTTCACAGGCTACTTTAAATACAATATGATGTAAAGAGAGCAGGCTTAGTATAAGATAAAGGTCTGTTTGTTTGTTTTTAACTCACTCAATCCTAGAGATTTTTGCTACTTTTTGTTTTGTTTTGTTTTTAAGGGTTTTACGGCGCTTGCAACACATTAAGGTCATATCAGCGCCAGTAAAAAGGAAGAAAATGGGATAGTAAAAAGTTCTAGAATTACAATTAAAGCACAAAAGAAAAGGTGAGACAAAGGGGAATTGGTTCAAATAGGAAACAGATGTAGATTCCGAGAGCACACCATCAAAGTACTTAGTTTGAGATCACCTAAAAGTCTTATCCAGACACAAGCACAGGTCCCAACTAAGAGGAATACACTCAAATGTATACAAATCATATAATATAATATGTAAACTAAACATAATACAATGCATAACAGAGAGATGATTTACAAGGGAAAAAAATATCATCTCCCAAAACTATAACTATACATTCGACTGTTTCCCTCCCAGCCAAGGAACTCCGGCAAGGATCAGGACAAAACTAAGTAATCTCATTCCAAGACAATGACAGGAAACAATTGGAAAACGGGTATGGGGGGATAGAAGACACACCACGTACCTCTCTGCCCACTATGGGAGGTCAGGATCCCCACCCAGAAAGACAATATGATGTAAAAGATAAATTAAGGAGCAGGCTTAGTATAAGATAAAGGTCTGTTTGTTTGTTTGTTTTTAACTCACTCAATCCTAGAGATTTTTGCTACTTGTAAAAATTGGAAAAAAATGTATTAAAATGAGCATGTGGATAGATAGTTTTATTCAACTACCATTAACATGTAAAAAGAAAAAAACATTAGCTTTGATACTACGCATATAATTTGTCTCAGAAAAAAATGTAATAAATAGGCATGGGGTAAAAGTAACCCCGGGTAAACTATGGATATAGTCGGTTTTAGGGTTGAGTGAGTTAAGGGTTTTACAGCAAAATGATACAAATAGGGAACAGATGTAGATTCCAAGTCCAAGAGCACACTGTCAGTCTACTTAGTTTGAGATCACCTAAAAGTCTCATCCAGACGCAAACACGGGATCTCACCAAGAAAATTATATTCAAAACGTTTACACAGAAAATCTAACAGTACATAACAGACAGATAGATGGTTTACAAGGGGAAAAAAAAACAAACTACACCTATACATTTGACTGTTTCCCTCCAAGCTAAGGATCCACGCCTGTAAGAGTTTACCAGGTCAAATTATTTCAAAGTAACTCATGTACTGTTAAGTTCATATCAATAAATCCTTTGAACTGTAACTACTCCCTTGAAATTTCAACTCATTCTGGGTACATTAAGTATGAAGTAATAAATTCTAAAAAATGAACATAACAGTTTCAAAAAAAGAACAAGATACCAAACACGGAACGTTTCGGACTCAAAGCATTCTTCAGCCACAGACAAAAAAACCCCAATGAAAACATAAGAGATTTTGCAAGATTTTTCTAAAGAGAGGATGTACTGAATATCTAATTTTAAATTATTCTTTTTTTAATTGAGCTTTTATATAGCGCAATATCCACTAAACATGCTCAAAACACTTTACAAGAGGTCCCTGGCCAACAGCAATACTTAACATGTAGGACGGGACATGACACCAGTTAAGCGATATTACAATCTTTTTCTGACAAAGACAACGCTGTTAACGGCAAGGTACTCATCTTATACCTGAGTACGATGAGAGAATGTGAGTAAAGAGCCTTTTCTAAGGACTCAACAATGCGCCGAGCGAGGCTCGAAACCAGGATCTTCCGATCCGGAAGCGAGTGTCATACCACTAGACCACACAGCCGAATATTTCCCTGTCGTTGATCTGGTTTTTTAGTTATGTATTTATGTTTTCTTTGCTTTTTGTCGTGGGCTGAAGAAGAGTTTTGAGCCCAAAACGTTCCGTGTTCGGTATTGTGTTCTATTTTGAAACTGTTTTATTCATTTTTGTTTATTACTTTTTCCAGCCCACAGCTTCTAGCAGCCTCTTATCACTATACATTGAGTATTATAGTTTTGAGATATATCTCACCTCAAAGCCTTTATATACAATGAAATTGTCAAGACCCTTCGAAGCCAACGATTAACATATGTGTGGCTGGCTGAGGAAACCCGGAAAGATGCGCAGATTTCATAAATTGAGTTAGTTATATATGCAGTGGTGTAGACCACATCTTTCTGAACATTTACCACTTTGAATTTTCTGTCTATGTCTATTAGAACCCAAGTTATGAATTTCTTTCTGAATAAAATTTGTTGCTATGGGAAACACTTTATCTTCGATCTTGGCTCATATCTCAAAACGAAGCTTGCCGCATCTTTCGGATTTTCTTAGCCAGCCTCACACATTTGTGGGTTTTACGGCACTTGCAACACATTAGGTCATATCATCACCAGTGAAAAGGAAGAAAATTGGATAGTGAAAACATTCTAGATTTACAGTAAAAGGACTTGAGGAAAAAGTAAGACAAAGGGGAATTGATTCAAATAGGGAACAAGTGTAGATTCCAAGAGTACACTATCAGTGTACTTAGTTTGAGATTACCTGAAAGTCTCATCCAGGCACTGGCTCAAGCTCCCACTAAGAGGAATACACTCAAATATTTACAAATCATATGTTAAAAATAAAAAAAATAATACCAGTCCATAACAAAGAGATGATTTACAAGGAAAAAAAATATATCATCTCCCAAAACTATAACTATACATTCGACTGTTTCTCTCCCAGCCAAGGACTCCAGCTAGGGTCAGGACAAAACCAAGTAATTTCATTTCAAGACAAAGACAGAAAGCAATTGGAAAACAGGTATAGGGGGATAGAAGACACAGCAAGTACGTCACTGCCCACTATGGGAGGTCGGGAACCCCACTCAGTCAACATATTTGACTTTCTTTGTGATCAGTGGTCAGTGAAAATCGACATTTTCTGTAATAAATTGCTAATACCTTTGACATTCTTTGTAATGAACTGCAAATATAATTGAATTTCTTTGTAATCAATCACCAATAAAAATCGACATTTTTTTTTTTAATGGCGATAAAATATCAATAAATAATGATTTTCTTTGTAATTTCAACCAATCGACAATAAAAATCGACTTTTTTTGTAATTGTAATCAACTGTCAATTGGAGACCTCAATACTAAAAGTCACAGTTTCATGATTTTTATCCAATCAGTGATAAACTGAACTCACTCAATCCCAGAGATTTTTGCTACTTTTCAAAATTGGAAAAAAATGTATTAAAAATAAGCATGTACATAGACAGTTGCCTTCAACTATCATTAACATATAAAAACTAAAAACATTAGCTTTGATAATACCTGTAATTTGTGTCAGAAAAATGTAATAATAAATAGGCATGGGGTAAAAGTAACCCGGCTAAACTACGGATATGGTCGGTGTTAGGGTTGTTGAGTGAGATAAAGCATAATCACCTCGGTTCACTCAACAATTATTTTTATGATAAACACAATCAAAGTCCCCTATCTCAATACATTTAAAAAAAAATACTCTATATAGCCTAATCCAAATTTTAACTCACTCAACCCTAACACCGACTACATCCGTAGTTTACCCAGGTTCTTTTACCCCATGCCTATTTATTACATTTTTCTGAGACAAATTATAGGCGTAGTATCAAAGCTAATGTTTTTTAGTTTTTACATGTTAATGATATTTGAATAAAACTCTCTATGCACATGCTCACTTGTAATACATTTTTTTCCAATTTTGAAAAGTAGCAAAAATCTCCAGGATTGAGTGAGTTAACCTCCATTTTTTGAAAACTAACTTCCCTTAACTTGGGTACTTTTAGCTCTTCAAATGGACTTTCTCTGAACTCAATCATCAATGCAAATGACTTCCATCACATCGTCATCCTGAGCATTACCCGCTTGCTCCTTCGTGAACAAAGACGACGCACGAGCAGGAGGTCTGATACCCAACTGAGACATCTGGAAGCTTCTAGGGCCAGGTCTGTGGAAATCCCTCTTGGACTTCTGCTCAGGGTTGGCATTTGTCACAGGACGGTCTCCAGATTTCTGTTGTTGCCTTGACGAATTGTTCAAGTTGTTCAACGATGGATGGTGTGGTTGTTGTTGTTGTTGTTGTTGTTGATTTGGTGTTCTATGAGGGTTTGGAGCATTCGTTTTACAATGGCTATTCGAATTTGTATTGAAAGATGGATGCTGCCTCTGTGATTGCTGCTCCTGTTGTCTTCGTTGTTTGTTTAAATTTGTGTTTTCTTGATGCTGTAGCTGCTGAGAATGTTGATGATGCGTCTGTTTAATAACAGAAGATCCGTTCCTATTTTGCGTTTTGCTAGGAGCTGGATGAGATAGTTTGGGAATGGAAGAATGAGGTGACGAAACGTTTACACCTGAAGAGTTTTGACATTCATTGCGAGTCGTTTGACGATTGTTGGTTGACAATGAGTGAACTGAGGTGATCCTGCCTTGATGTATAGAAAAGTATTCAAAATTAGACATTTGTGAGGAATCCCCCTCAGTCTTTCGATTTGTATTACTTTGACCGGATTGCCTCCCTTGTGGCAATGAAGATGATGATGATGATGATAACGATGATGATGATGATGACGACAGAAATGATGATGATGATGATGACTTGGAAGATGTAGAAGGATTTGAAAATGAACTTTTGCCACCGAGTTTAACGAAATGGCTGTTTCTGTCGGAAGGATGAGGCTTACCTGGCAAATGTGCTGAGGGTTTAGATTGGCTGTTTGAGTTACTTGAAGAGGTTCTGTCGGCCAGATTAATAAATGACTCTTTGCCTCTCGCGCTTTTGTTACTACAAGAAGGAGGGTGATGCTGAGAATTTCTCGATGCAACTTCATCCAAAGAATCATCACACCGAACTTGATTCATCCGCTGTTTTCTCCGATTGTTTATGTTTGAAATGGCAGGCTGTTGTTGTTGATGATGATGATGATGATGTTGTGGTTGGTGTGGTCGACGTTCCGTGATGATCACTCCTGCGGTAAACCCAGACACCGGCGAGTTTGTTCCAGAATCTTCTTCCAGCCTATGTTGATTGTGAAAAGGATGTTGGTGATTGTTGTTGCTTTGCGAATGGTGATGAGGATGGTGATGCTGACGATTTTTCAGTTGATGAGAATTCTGCCGATGATGATGATGATGCTGCTGGGCATTTGAATTAGGATGACTAGATCCCTGCAAACTAGATAAGGCTTTTCTAAATTCTGACTGCGAGTCTCGATTGTGTCTGTGCAGAGGTCGAGGCGGAGACGGAGTGTTCGAATTTGAACGATTTCTGAATATGTTTGGAATGTGGGGAGGAGAGGGGGAGTGATTGGAAGATTGAGGGTTTAGATGGTAAGGCCTGGGGGAATTCGTTAAAACTTTATTAATTAATGATGAAGATAATAATGATGAAGATGATGGCGGTAATGGTCGACGATGATGATTGTAGGGGTGGGGGGTGTGAGGAGGTCGGGATGACAGTTGCTGATGGTGGCGGTGAGGTAAGTGGTCTGCTGGTTGAGATGCATCGTGTTGTCTAAACGGAGATGATTGGTGAGAGGAGGAGGAGGAAGAGAGAGATGAGTGGTAACCGGGATGATGAAGGTTAGAGTCGAGGTTAAGATTGGATGGGACAGATCGTGGATGGGGATAATTTTTCAAACCGTCTTCAGGAATATCGATCTGGGTGATGCATAAATCGTCGTCCACCACGATATTCTCTGCAATGGTAACCTTCTTCTCCTTGTTATACAACTCTATATCCCTTTCCGTCATTCTCCTCAGCAACACGCGACAATTATTCATCTTCTTCATCAAGTATCGACTTCGTCGAGTCAGGCCTGTCTTCATGTGCCGCTTGAATTCACGGATCTGGTATTGGTTGAATTTGTACTTGTGCACCCAACTCGTTGCGCGACATTTTTTCCTGAAAGTCACCTTAAAGTCTGACATTCTGATTCTCAGCTTACTCTCGTCCCTGATCTCCGTGCTACACGACAACTCGACATCCTTAACGACATTCATGGAGCCTTCGACCTTGACAAACTTCTTGATCCTCTGACCCAGAGGTGACGATAGACCAAGAGTCAGTAGACTCATCTGTCTGGGGTCTCTCCCTTCATTCATCGCTTCCCGGTCAGCCCATTCATCTTCCACAAAACACAAGCTGCTGATTCGTCGTCTTGCACTTCGGCAAGACTCATCCCTGGACATCTGAGACATCAATGACTTGGACGACCGGGGGGAGATTGCGTTGTGTTGAACGAATGGATGTAATTTCATACTCAGTGGACCTTCAACAGAAATAATTTCACAGTCTAAATCTACTTCCTTCTTTACACTTGAAGATGACACTTCAGATTGTTCACACTTCACCTTTTTTAACAACAGTTCCATACCGTTTAGAAATTCCTGTTTAGTTAATTCTTCACTGGGGTGAACACATGCTTGGGACTTCAGCTTTCTCTGCGTCTTCCTGTTCACCCACCAGGCACCGGTCTTCGGCACTTCCTTTAATTCACGGCACTCTTTAATCATCAACTTTTTCAGAGAGTGTCTCTCCATTATCTGATCGAGTTTCTTCTGACTTCGCGTTTTAAGAGTTGGGACCACTTTGTTTCCTGAGGACGATGTCGATGTCGACGACTGTTGCTGTCGTCTGGAAAAAGCCGTGGATTTAGCACCGTCTTTTCTAGATGCAGGCAGGGCTCTTGTTGACGCTGCTGCTGCTGATGATGATGTAACTTTTGATTCCTGAACTTCTTCAACGGAAAAATCTTGGCCTGGAAGACGATGTAAGACAACCGACAATGAAACAGGATGTGGTTGGGTATCTTGACTAGAAAATTCCGGATGACTGCTAGATAATGGACTGTGAGTGGAAGGTGTCAAATTGCTATTGTCAGTGACTGTGTGGCGTACCACAAAATTGAGTGGCTTAATCTCTGGGTCGACGTCATTCTCTATGGGATGAGATTTGTCCTGGCAAACACGCTGATGGGTGCTGACACTTTTGTGGCTGTCAAATTCCTTCAAGCAGAAACAGCACACAAAAACCGGACCATCATATTCTGAGGACACAGAAAATACACGTCAAAGTCAGACAAAGACTCTCTACTCACATTCTCTCACCGTACTCAGGTGTAAAATGAGTACCTGGCTGTTAACAGCATTGTCTTAGTCCGAAAAATTGTAATATCGCCTAACAGGCGTCACGTCCCGTCCTACATGTTAAATGTTGCTGTTGGCCAGGGACCCCTTGTAAAGCGCTTTGAGCACATTTAGTGGATATTGCGCTATATAAAGCTCAATTATTTATTTATTTATTTATTTATTAAAGAACGGATCAACACTCAGGATATTATTATTAGACTCTTTCATCTCTTTGTATTTATTAAACCAGTTATTTTTATCGTGCCCAATAACAACGAGCTTGCGAGTATGCGTTATTGCATGATAAAAATATAACTAGTTTAATAAATACAAAGACATGAAAGAATACGTTTATTCCACCCCTACAATTAAGATAATTAAATATTTTGTAACCAAATGGTATGGTATTAGTACTTCTATTCACCATAATTTGTATCTTTCTCCTTCTGCTTGAATGACAATTTGACCCAAAACTAAAAACATTGGATTTGTATTCATGCGCACCAAAAGATTATTTATAATTACCAATCAGCTGTCTTTTTCACCTAATATCACACCAATAAAATGTGTGAAAATATTCTGTAAGCGTTGAATAAATTTTTTTATTCAGCGCATTCAAAGCAATATTCAACGATTACGTATTTACTAAGAAATGATAGGGTTTTCCATTGAGAGGGGTGGAATAATATAAAAATTCTGATATACCTGAATAAATTGTGACTCAAAGGTTGTTAAACTTAGTTTAATAAATACAAATTCAAAATGTCTTGGACTATATTTTGAACACAAGACTCCAAGCTGTGGCCCAACCATTGTGTAAGACAGACCTCAGCCTCACCCTTATCACAGACTACAAGTCATAAAAAAAAAAGTAGTCCTCAGACCTGCCAACCTTTTGAAAATGAAAAGAGGGACACCCGACCGAACTGAACATGCTAACGACGCAAACCATTTTAACCGTAAACGATAGAACCCCATATAATTACTTGAAATCCATAGTAAATAAAGTAGAGGTTTTTTTATTATTATTATTTTCTTTTTATAGATTCGATTCTTTCTGTTTTGATTTTTTTGTTTTTTTTATAGATTCGATTTTGTTTGTTTTTTTTTGGTTTTTTTTAGAAAATAATTTTCAAAAATGAAGGACGGCTTGGCGCAAATGCGGGACGGTTGGCAGGCCTGAGTCCTTCAGAGCAATTAGGCTCATGGAGCCAGAGCTTATCCCAGTTTCTATAGCGTGAAATGGGCAATAGCAATTGCATGCTTTCCTCTGGATAGGACGCTTGTCTAGTATTAAAAAGTACTTTCCGCCAAAGCTAAAAGACCCAGCTACCCATTCGCTGCTGAGTGAACAGGGGGGTCAGAAAAAATCTCGACTGCACCCGGGATCAATCTAGGTCCCTTTGCATGTGAAGTAAGTGCCCTACCAAATGAGCTATCGGGACCCCCATAGAAGCCCTAGCTTAACCAAATTACTTAAGTAATCTACCTTACTCTACCCCATTGTGCAGCTATGTGCTCTAGTGGTATGACAATCGCTTTCGAATTGAAAGGTCCTAGTTCGAGCTTTGCTCGGCGCATAGTTGAGCCCTTGGAAAAGACTCTTTGCTCACAATCTTTCACCATACTCAGGTGTAAAATGAGTACCTGGTTGTTAACAGAGTTGTCTCTGTTGGAGAAAATAAATTACAATATCGCCATACAGGCATCATGTCTCGTTCTCCATGTTATTTGTTGCTGTTGGGTAGGGGCCCCTTGGAAAGCACTTTGAGCATGTATAGCGGATATTGTGCTATATAAGAAAGCTCAAGTTTTTTGGTGTTTTTTTTCTTTTACCATCACAATAAGCCCTGTACTAACAACCCATGTCTAATTCTAACTGAATAAGAGCTCGTAAGATTAAAACGCAGCATAACACATGTTAGTAAGAAATTAAGGAGCAGGCACCGGATGTAAGATAAAGATCTGAACAAGTGTGTATGAAAGGTGCCAGACAAAGCAAGAAAGAAAAATACAAGAAAAAAAAACATAACAAAATCAGTCGGCCTCGACTGAGGATCGAACCTCAGACATTCTGATTACCGGTGTAATGTCATCACATCTGACTGGTAATCAGAAGGTCTGAGATTCGATCCCCAGTCAAGGTTGACTTGATTTTTCGGGGTGTTTTCTTTTTTTCTTGAATTTTTCTTTCTTGCTTTGTCTGGCACCTTTCATACACACTTGTTCAGATCCATTACACGTATTGAAAAACAAAAATACATTAAGCTCTGGCCACACGAATCTTGAACTGACCCACATTGAATAAATAAATAACACTTAAACCCCGGCCTGACCCTTAATGAATAACAAACCTGTACCCTGTCCTGGCCATAAGTGGATAAATAATAGTGAATAACACATCATGACCTAAATCACATAACACACCTAGACCCGGGTGTGACCTATAATAACACACCTAGACCAGGGTCTGACCCATATAAATAACACATCTAGACCCTAGCCCCAACCTATAGTGAATAACACACCTAGACAAGGGTCTGACCCATATAAATAACACATCTAGACCCTAGCCCCAACCCATAGTGAATAACACACCTAGACCCGGGTGTGACCTATAATAACACACCTAGACCCGGGTGTGACCTATAATAACACACCTAGACCAGGGTCTGACCCATATAAATAACACATCTAGACCCTAGCCCCAACCCATAGTGAATAACACACCTAGACCCGGGTGTGACCTATAACACACCTAGACCCGGGTGTGACCTATAATAACACACCTAGACCCGGGTGTGACCTATAATAACACACCTAGATCAGGGCCTGACCCATATAAATAACACATCTAGACCCTAGCCCCAACCCATAGTGAATAACACACCTAGACCCTGGCCTGACCCATATAAATAACACATCTAGACTCTGGCCTGACCCATATAAATAACACACCTAGACCCTGGCCTGACCCATATAAATAACACATCTAGGCCCTAGCCCAAATGCATAGTGAATTACACACCTAGACCCTGGCCTGACCCATATAAATAACACATCTAGCCCCTAGCCCAAATGCATGGTGAATAACACATCCAGACCCTGGCCTGACCCATATAAATAACACATCTAGCCCCTAGCCCCAACCCATATAAATAACACACCTAGACCCTGGCCTGACCCATATAAATAACACATCTAGATCCTAGCCCCAACCCATAGTGAATAACACATCCAGACCCTGGCCTGACCCATATAAATAACACATCTAGCCCCTAGCCCCAACCCATATAAATAACACACCTAGACCCTGGCCTGACCCATATAAATAACACATCTAGACCCTAGCCCCAACCCATAGTGAATAACACATCCAGACCCTGGCCTGACCCATATAAATAACACATCTAGACTCTGGCCTGACCCATATAAATAACACACCTAGACCCTGGCCCCAACCCATAGTGAATAACACATCCAGACCCTGGCCTGACCCATATTAAATAACACATCCAGACCCTGGCCTGACCCATATTAAACAACACATCCAGACCCTGGCCTGACCCATATTAAACAACACATCCAGACCCTGGCCTGACCCATATTAAACAACACATCCAGACCCTGGCCTGACCCATATTAAATAACACATCCAGACCCATATTAAACTACACACATAAACTCTGAAGAAATGAAATCCATTTCCAAAGAACCTGAAATCTGGATTAAGCTGGAAATCTTGCACTTGCACCCACGCATGTAGCTTTCTATGTGAGAGTGGGGTGTGTGCGTGTATATGTCCACTATGCTCTAGTAATTGTGTTTTATATGGGCATTAACGTGAACCAAAATGAATTTGGAGCCCTTGGAAAAGACTCTTTGCTCACATTCTCTCACCATACTCAGGTGTAAAATGAGTACCTGAAAATTCTGAAATCTGGATTAAGCTGGAAATCTTGCACCCACGTATGTAGCATTCTATGTGAGAGGGGTTCAGACCATTAAGTTCTATTAATAATCATTTGTACAAACCAGGAGACGCTGTGTGTCCATCCAGGTCAATGTCCACTTCAGGCGAATCAACATCTTCATCCTCGAGTCGACAGAGGAGATCTTCCACGCCATGATATGAATAACAACTGTGGATCACTTTACGAAGGAGTTTGCCCAACTGGAGAAGATAATGATTTGTAGAGAAAAAAAATGAAGTGAGTAGATGTGACTCATATATAAGGGAACAACACAAAACAAACAATGTTTCGGCCCTTGGCCTTCGTCAGGAGACAGAAAACACAAACACAAATATGTAAATTTACAAAATATCACAGTTCGTCAAATGTGGAAACAATGTTAATGTGAGGAAAGGGCGTCGAGTGTGGATGCAAGAAGAGGCGCGAGATAAGGAGAGAGGGGGGGGGGGGGGGGGGGGGGGGGGGGGGGGGGAGAGAGAGAGAGAAAGAATGAGAGAGAGAGAGAGAGAGAGAGGGAATGGAGAGGATGTGTATGAGTTTGTGTATGTGTGTCTGTGTGATGTTGACCTAATGATTTGTTACAGCTTTATCAGATATCTGCCAGTCCTTTACATTCCCAAAATGGTTTGTTTTATTTTGTTTTTTAAGGGTTTTACGGCACTTGCAACACATTAAGGTCATAAAAAGGAAGAAAATGGGATAGTAAAAAGTTCAAGAATTACGATTAAAGCACCCAAGAAAAGGTAAGACGATGGGGAATTGATTAAAATAGGAAACAGATGTAGATTCCAAGAGCACACTATCAAAGTACTTAGTTTCGATCACTTAAAAAGTCTCATCCACCTAACTAAGAGGAATACACTCAAATGTGTACCAATCATATATAATATGTAAACAAAACAATACAGTGCATAACAAAGAGATGATTTACAAGGAAAAAAATATCATCTCCCAAAATTCTAACTATACATTTGACTGTTTCCTTCCAAGCTAGGGTATCCGGCCAGGGCCTGGACAAGACCAAGTAATCTCATTCCAAGACAAAGACAGAAAGCATGTTGGAAAACAGATATAGGGGGATAGAAGACACTGTATGTACCTCCCTGCCCACTATGGGAGGTTAGGAACCCCATCCAGATTCCCAAAATGGAATCAGAATTGTGCGGCTATGTGGTTTTGTGGTCTGACACTCGCTTTCAGATCAGACGGTCCTGGACTCGAGCGAGTACTCACATTCTCTCATCGTACTCCGGTGTAAAACGAGAACCTGGTCGTTAACAGCGTTGTCTGACAGAAAAAAGTTTGTAAGATCGCCTAAAGGTGTCATGCCTCATTCTACATGTTTATGTGTTGCTGTTGGTCAGGGACCTTTTGTAAAGCGTTTTGAGCACATTTAGTGGATAATGCGATTCCTTCAGATCTGACAATCCTCCACATTCCGAAAAAGAAATCAGAATATCGGAAAATAGGAATTTGAGAGCAAAAATAGTATTTATTGTAATTTAACTTTTCACAATAATATGAACACAGATGGATTATAACAGCAGCTTCGAAGAAGAACAAAAAATCCAATAGAGAAAGTTTCAGGCTCAAAACCCCTCTTCAGACAAAAACAAGAAAAACAAAAAACAAACATTAATACATCGTATGTATCGATACATTATTTTGATAACTTAATTCCACAGTGCCCATCTTCTTGTGTGGCTATGTGGTCTAGTGATATGACTCTTGCTTTAGGATCAGAAGGTCCTGCGAGACCGGCTCAGCGCATATAATAGTTGAGTCTTTTTCCAAGGACTCAACCATGCGCCGAGTGAGGCTCGAACCCAAGACCTTCTGATTCGAAAGCGAATGTCATACCACTAGACCACATACATCATCATCATAACAAGTCTTCGATGTATAAAGAGACCTGCCAACTTGAAAATTGAAACATTCGTAGTTTTTAGGAGATGAAAATATTAAACGATGAAGTTAACTTCAATAATAATCAATTTATCCTCACAATCAATAATAAATAAATAAATAAATAAATAAATAATGAATTTATATAGCTCCTAAAGATCCACATTAATCATTCACTGCGGGTTTTACATAACATTAACAAGGATTAAATAATATTTCAAAAACCCTTAAAACTAAGTTGTCTGATATTAACTCTCTCGACTTCACCCTCATTGAAAATCAAACAAATATGTTCGATTTTCCATGCATATAATACTCGAGAGAGTTAACTTTCATTTTCAATCAACTTTAATCACTTAGAAATCCTCCTGAAGTTGTTAAAAAAATTAGAGCCAAATTTTCATAATTCTACGTAATCTTCTCAGTCCTAGGCAGGTCTGAATCATGTAGAAATGCTGCTGACCATGGGTGCAAGCAACTGGACCTCAAAAAGCCTGCAAGTCTACTTATGACCAGACATATAATCTGAAAAAGCCTGCAAGATTCACAGACTTACCTCGTCATTTCGGTTCAAATTTAATAATAATATAACTATCACTTCCGAGTCACAGTAGCATCGTGATTCAAAAGTTTCGCTTAATCATATGGACGTACCCGACCCGATTGTTGGGACCTAAACAAAAAAAAACAAAAATCAATCAATTCCAAATCGAAAAAAGCCGGCGACATTTTTTTTCGGTAATCCAAACAGCCGGCAGGCCGGCTATAGCTGGCACTCTTGCACCCATAATGCTGACTTACCACATGGTCACCCAAATAGCCGCAGTCTTTGGGATTTTTCCACTGCACGTCTTCTGGCCACCAGGGGGGCTTGTCTTCCTCTGCTTCAAACCGCGGGGTGGACGTCTTGGTAGTCATCGCCACAAGCACTGGAACGAGGGTCATTAGGCCAGACTAGTGAGAGGGGGGGGGGGGGGGGGGGGGGGAATAGACAAAGACAGAAAAAAAGAATAAATATAAAATTTGGGCTTTGACCTGCTAAAAACAATTTGAGCTCAAAGCCCTTTAAAATGGGTGCTGGCCAACATCAACACTTAACATGTAGGACAGATATGATGCTTGTGAGGCGATATTACAATTTTTTTTCGGACAGAGACAGCGCTGTTAACGGCCAGGTACTCATTTTATACCTGAGTACGGTGAGAGAATGTGAGTAAAGAGCCTTTTCCAAAGAACTATGCACCAAGCAAGGCTCGAACCCAGGACCTTTCGGTCCTAAAGCGAGTCTCATACCACAAGACCACATAGCCGCACAAAATTCCCTTAATTCATCCGGTGAGGCAAATTATTCTATAGGGTCTGTTCCAAGGGAAGACTGGAATAACCCAGGCGTCAGCCGCAGCAGTGCAAACTAAGTTAGGGCAAGGTGACTTGCTCAAGGTCACACCGTGCAGCGGGTATTAGAAAAACTTGGTACCTTTTGGGTACAAATAAAAAAAGACTGTACAACCACTGAGCCACGCTGCCCCAAAAACAAAAAAGAAAAATCAAAATGTTAATTATTCTAGTGCGGCTATGTGGTCTAGTGCTATGACACTCGCTTTCGGATCGGAAGGTCCTGGGTTCGAGCCTCTCTCTCGGCGCATAGTTGAGTCCTTGGAAAAAGCTCTTTACTCACATTCTCTCACCGTACTCAGGTGTAAAATGAGTACCTGGCCGTTTACAGCATTGTCTTTGTCCGAAAATTTGTAATATCACCTAACAGGCGTCATGTCCCGTCCTACATGTTATGTGTTGCTGTTGACCAGGGACCCCTTGTAAAGCGCTTTGAGCACATTTAGTGGATATTGCGCTATATAAAAGCTCAATTTTTATATATTTTTATTCTCCAAGGCAGCCGAAGATTGTTATTTGTTTATTGGGTTTTTCAAAAAAAAAGTTTTTACTGCACTCCAGACTCTTTAAGGTCCCTCCAGTACCAGTAAAAAGGAAGATGAAGAACGTTTAGAGTAGATGACTGATCGCCAATACAAGCATACAAGAAAAGCTTTGACAAAGGGGGAATAGATTCAACAGAGAACAAGAGTAGATTCAAGACCAATCCATCCAAATGTCCAATTTGGGACAACCTAATATCCCACACACAGATATATAGATAGATAGATAGATAGATAGATAGATAGATAGATAGATAGATAGAATAGAATGGGATAGAATAGAATATACAGACAGATAGATAGATAGATAGATAGATAGATAGATAGATAGATAGATAGATAGATAGATATATAGATAGATAGATAGAATAGAATAGATATGATAGACAGACAGACAGATAGAAGATAGATAGATAGATAGATAGATAGATAGATAGATAGATAGATAGATAGATAGATAGATAGATAGATAGAATAGAATGGATGGAATAGAATAGAAGATAGATAGATAGATAGATAGATAGATAGATAGATAGATAGATAGATAAATAGAATAGAATGGAATAGAATAGAATATACAGACAGATAGATAGATAGATAGATAGATGGATAGATATATAGATAGATAGAATAGAATAGAATATACAGACAGACAGACAGACAGATATATAGATAGATAGATAGATAGATAGATAGATAGATAGATAGATAGATAGATAGATAGATAGATAGAGATGAGAGGAGAGGATGAGAGAGACTGTATATAAAATTTTAAACTGAAATTAGATTTAAAAATATGTCTCTCTTGTAGGGCATGTTTCATAATTTCTTATCGGTACATCGAGCTCAATAAATTAAATTATGTTAAAATAAATGTTGGTTTGATATCTTTACAATCATTAATAGTAATAAAAAGAATGACTTACAATGCTGGTCTTACTCAGAGTAACAGGAGGCAATTTTTGACCGAGACTGAGTCGATTTTGGAGTTTATCTGTGTCGCCTGCGGCCATCAGGAGGTCACCGATTACACGTCTGGTTGGTTTCAGTTACAGGCAGGCACAAGGATATGCTGTTGGGGCGGGGTTAAAAATTAGCTTTAGCAATGACAAATACCAGCAACTTATCTTTTGGTAGTCAGAAATATTTAAATTATTTTGCCGTAAACTAAGAGAGAACTCTCTTTTTTAAAATATTACGCAGTACACATCTGTTATAATGTCATTACATCTCATGATTCATAAACAAATATAGATAACCCATAAAACATTCTCGCCAAACCTCACCCCACCTCCCTTTCCCTCTATTTTTGTGCGGCTATGTGGTATGACACTAGCTTTCGGATCGAAAGGTCGTGGATTCGAGCCTCGCTCAGCGCATAGTTGAGTCCTTGGAAAAGGCTCTTTACTCCAATCCTCTCACCACACTCAGGTGAAAAATGAATACCTGGCCGTCTCTGTCGGAAAAAAAATATCGCCAGTAGTATTTTGATTATTTTGTTTCTGACTGAACAAGAAATTCTTTATATCAATTTCTTTTATTTAAAAAAATCATTTGATTGCTTTTTGAATGAGTGGGATTTATCAATTTATTTCATAATTTATTTTTATTTACTTATTTATTTCTACTCTTTTGGCTGCCTCTGGAGCTATTTGTTTCTAAGTGAGATAATTCAGTTTAATTTTAAAAATAATGTTTTTTTCTTTTTGCCTGCTTCTGAGCAAGACTTTAAAAATTGATTTATAAAAATTATTTAACAATTAAAAAAACAGAGTGGGGATGAATTCAACAATTTGCAAAATTTTACAGAGAGAAAATAAAAGAGAAAAAAAAGATTTAAAAAGAAAAAAAAAAAAGGGGTGGGACAATTATTACTTGCACAATTATTTAGAATTTAGATAAAAGGCCAACAAATAAATTAATAAAAATAAAAATAAATCAATCATTTTTTTTTAAAAAGTGGCCCAAAAGGGGATCAAACACCAAACACCGATTTCGACAAACCATCTGAGACAGACGGCTAACCCATTCGGCCACACCATCCACATGAATAATTTGTAATTTGTATATAAATATATAGTAAGCTACTCTGATTTGTTAGGTAGATAAGTGATATTTTATCATAATATTAATTTAATTTTATTTCTTTTCATATTTCCATGTGTGCATAACGAAAGTTTTTGTATTCTCGAAAGTGAATAAATGTGGAAATTAGCGAAGTTTGAAAATGTCTGTGAATCACGTTAAAGACAGACAGGGCTGTGAATCATCACAGCGTTCTGTGAATCATCACAGCGTTTCAATGTCCCTCCGTCCCTAAATCGAAACTACAACTACAACTTGAACTACAATACACAAAGCACAAAGACAAAATAACAAATTAAGACGAGCAGCTTAAAGAGGAGGTGGGAGGAACCAAATCATTAAAATACTGATTGTGACGATCTACAACTACAACAACAATCAACAATTTCTTTGGATTTTAGGATGTTTAATGATTCTATAAATATAAATAACAACAATAATAATTCAAAACGAGGCCCTTTTTACCTGGATACCTCTGTATAGAGCTTTTAGACTTGGTGTAGTCTCCTTCGCTCCTCCTCATCTATTAATGATTGGACCAATTTTTATAATTGAACTTGTTTCCTAGGGTGTTGCTTATCTCCAACTCTGCTTTGAATTTATTCAAATTTTTTGCTGATACTGTGGTTTCTTGTAGTTTATTCCAGTTATTTACAATTCTAGATGAAAAAAAGTTCCTTCTTTCATTTGTTTTAAAACGTTCTTTTTTCAGTTTCTTGCTGTTTCCTCGTGTCTGAATGTTCTTGTTTGGTTTAAGGAATCCTGCCTCTACCCTGTCTATTCCCTTTACTATTTTATATGTTTGGATCATATCTCCCCTTCTTCTCCTGTAATCTAAGGTCGGGAGATTTAATTCTTTCAATCTCTCACAGTATGTTTTGTCTTTCAGGTGTGTGATAAGTTTTGTTGCTCTCCTTTGCACTCTTTCCAAACAGTCTTTGTCTCCCTCAAACTTCGGATACCATATGCAGTTAGCATATTCCAGCTTTGATCTAACCATAGTCTTGTAGATGGTAGTCATGTGTTTTGTTTTCAGATTCTTGAAATTTCTTTTCACTATTCCGAGTGTTTTACTAGCCTTAGATTGAACATCTTTAATTTGCTTCTTGAAGTTTAGCTTCCTATCAATAAATACTCCTAGGTCTTTTTCCCCATTGGATTTTCCCCTGCTACTGCTACAACATTTAGTTTGAATGAAAAACACCAGCTCTTGTGACTTCAGACTTGTGACCAGATACAACAAATAAATATATCAAAGAAAGGCCAAGACTACCATTGCCATTGCCACTCCCATGTCAACGTTACTCGTACCAACCCTCACTCGATCACACGCACACGCCTAACTGACTCCCATTTTCATTCAATAAAGCAATGATTAAGATTATAATACTACGACTAACATAACACTTGATGAGATGACCCCTCATACAAAAATGAAGTCTATCCATAAGTAATATTTAAACACGAGAAAACGA
>NC_088365.1:53979740-53984740 GCF_034508935.2 Berghia stephanieae | reverse complement strand
ATTCAAGAGGTAAATTTACCCCTTAAGATAAAGTTACCCCAGTTAATGGTACTCAGAATAGGATTAAATAGTCTGATGTCACGTCCACCCAGCAACCAACAGCTTGGTTCTAAACAAAGAAAATCGGGACTTTTTATTCTTTGTGCTGGCTAGAACATTTTCACATGTCATTTGATCAGAATGTATAAAAGTCAAAACATGATCAGATTTATAATGTTTTTCTCCTCTGGATACACCTTTATGCTCGTCGGAGAAGTATTTCATAAGGGCGTCCGCCATTGTTCCGATAGTTTAGAACCAGTTACTAAGTTACTATTCGTCATTACGAGGGAAGTGACGTCACGACTGTTGAAGCCTATTGAGTCGACTTCGAATAACATTCAGATTCAGATTCACATTCACAAGATCAAGGAATTTCATTTTTCTGATCAATTTTACTTTAAATCAATTTATTGACAAGAGGTTGATAACACCGTTTAGAGGCAGTGAGTCACAAATTTAGTTCTTCACAAATGTACGCAGATCTTCGTCTATTTGTAGCCATATTGGTATCGGACATAAACTCTAACGATATTCATCTCTTCGTAACGGCATTGGTATCGGACACAAACTTCAACGATATTCATCTCTTTGCTGTGATAGTGGTATCGGACACAATTCTCCAATTTAGTTCTTCACAAATAATAATATACAGATCTTCATCTTTTTGCAGTGATGTTGGTGTCAGATGCAAATTTGACATTAAACTCTTTCTCGGCCCTGTCGTCCAGGTAGGCTGCGATCCTGGGCGATTTCTTGACCAGCATCATCATGTCGTAGAGGGCATCGAAGTCCTCATGCAACATGCCTCTGATGTTGATCTTGCTGCTGCATTGGTCCAAGAAATCCATAATAGCCAGATCGGCCAGGGTCATCTGTTGTAGATAAATAGATGTGTAAATGTTGCTGCTTGAAGCTCGAAGAAATGAATAATAACGTGAAGTTGAATGTAAGCTTCAATTTAATTACAAAAACAGATCAAATGAACGTTTCGGGTTTCCCCTTTATCAACAAAACAGGATGAATGAAACACCACAGATGAATGAGATGATGTGGTAGTGACGTAGTTAAGATGAGGAATTGAAAACACAAATCGTTCATAAATAAATGAATTCATAGATAAATGCATGAATAAATAAAGAAATAAAGAAATAAAGATAGAGATAATAAAGATAATTTTTAAAAACTTTAAATAAATAGATCGATAAATAGATGATTACATAAATACGTAAATAAATAAAGAATGTAATTTATTCATCCATTCTTTAATTCGATAATCAAAATGAATCAAGAATAAATTAATACTAAACAAATATACTAAGAGATAACATGCAGTTTTTAATTAATCAAAAGTTTGAATAAATAGATTGAAACAAAAAGTACATACACAAAATAAATAATTAGATAAATAAATACAGAAATAAATAAGAAAAGTAGTAAATAAATATAGAAATTAGACAAATAAATAAATAAATAGATAAATAAATAAAATTGTAAATAGATAAATATATTTCAAACAAAGAAATAAATAGATAAATAAAAAAGTAGCAAAATAATAAATAAAGAAATATATAAATAGATAAGTTATGTATCTTTCTAAACGAGCTTTAACATAGCGCAATATCCATTAAACGTGCTAGATGCGCTATACAAAAGGTCCCTGATCAACAGCATTACGTAACATAACACGAAGAACGAGACATGACGCCTGTTAGGGAATATTACAATCTCTTTTTACGCTGATACGGACATGTACCCATTTGACACATGAGAACGGTGAGAGAATTTGAGTAACGAGCGAGACTCGAACCCAGGACCTTCCGATCCGAAAGCGAGTATCATGCCATAAGACCACATCTAACTCTAATTATGCCCTTCCGCCACGACATCATAAGACATCGTCGCACCCTTGTTTTCCAAGTGAGCAAATTGGGGGTTAATAATCTTGCCCAAGGAAAAAAACGAAAGTGCCTGGAGCGGGGCTCGAACCCGGGACCTTCCGGGTCACAGTGCAATGCCTGAACCAAGACCACATAGCTGCACGAATACTTACACCGGAAGCCACGACAAAAGGTCCCTTTGAAGACATGATGAGTTTTTCCCACTCCGCCATGGCTTGGGGTAAAATGACGTACCTCAGTTGATGATAAACCCAATCCTGTCGTGAGATGAATAAATGATTAAATAAATACATAAAAAGGTGGGTAAATAAATATGTAATTTTATATATATATATATATATATATATATATATATATATATATATATATATATATATATATATATATATTATTTTAATATTTACCACAATGTTTGAGACGCTCGAGGACGAGAGACGCATGCTCACAACCAACTTGACGTTCTCTCTCTAAAAACTTTTCCGCCGGCGACGTCACAGACTATGGGTGACGTCCAATCAAGGGACGCTACTCTTCCGCTAATCTCATTCCCTATATAGATCATGCCCATTATTGCATCGTGTTTACAATAGACACTTAGAAAACCACGCCTCTCGGACACTCGTCTTTATGTAAACAATGGCAGTGATTGGTAAACAAATAGCAAACAACATCGGTTTTGCTATCAATGGTATAGGTCTAAGTAAAATACCCACTAATCTGCTGCTTGATAAATAGAGAGAACGATGTTGACGTCACTCAAGTCTTTGGGTTGTTGTTTTTGTTTGTTTTGGTTTGTTTTTTTTTTTGTTTTTTTTTGCCATCCATGTTTATGAGTAATTCTCACTAAACTGTATTAACCAGGCAAGAAACTTTCAAGGTTACACATAGTTTTGTTTGTTGGTTCGATATATTTCCAGATGGCAATGTTGTGAGTTTCTTAATCAAACGCATAACATGCATAGCACCAACATAGAAAACTAGATACGTGTAAACTTAAACGTTTATAATATGATAGAGAAAATCGTGTGATATTTATTAGTCCCCCATTTGGTGGTATAGATAGTTCGAAGATGACGTCACTCAGGTCTTTGTTATTGTTTTTTGCCATCCGCGTTTATGAGTAATGCTTACTGAACTGTATTAACCTGACTATAAACGTTCATGTATACACATAGCTTTGTGTGTTGGTCCGTTATACTTCCGGATGGCAATGTTTTGAACATCTTAGCCAAGCGCATACTACGTTTATAGTCAGGGACTTTTTTATAATGTTCTAGTAGGGGGTTGGGAGGTGGGAGACTTAAAAAAAAAGTTTTCCCCACTCCCAAACCCTCTATTAGAACATTATAAAAAACAAAGAATACTGGGAATGTATGAGCTTTCGGAAGGCCTCCCCACACTGACAAAGAAATACCCAAAGAGTAACACACACAATGACAATGCTATTTGAACTACCTAAACACGTAAACACCCAACCACACACGTAGACAAACAACACAGACACATGTGCAGACAAGCAAACAAACACACGCAGACACACGTGCAGATAAGCAAACAAACACACGCAGACACAGAGATACACGTACAGACAATCAAACAAACAAACAAACACACGCAGACACGCCAGGGCTGCCAGATTATTTTCAGGCTTTCTGCCAACTGGAATAAAAAAATCTGCCAAATACCACAAAAATCTGCCGAACCGTACTATTTATAGATAGTATGCAGATGACGTCACTCAGGCCTTTGTTATTGTTTTTGCCATCCGAGTTTGTGAGTTGTTCTCACTAAACTGTATTGACCAGACTATAAAAGTTCATGGTTACACATAGTTTGTGTGTTGGTCCGTTATACTTCCGGATGGCAATGTTGTGAACTCCTTGGCCAAGCGCATTCTATCTATAGTACCTCCTTTGAAAACTCATCAGTCTTGTTAAACAAAAAATTCGAAAGGCCGATGTCATAATTTTTTTTTCATTTCCCAAGTTTCAAAAAATCACTATTACATAAAAAATTGCCATGGAAAACGTGGAAAATAAAATCTGCCAAATATCTGCTAAACTGCCAAACCGTTTTTTTTCTTCTGCGAGACGACTTCAAATTCTGCCAAAAAAAGGACATTTGGCAGAAAATCTGCCAAATTGGCAACCCTGAGACACGCATACACATGTGCAGCCAAAAACAACCCAACACACATAGACTACACATTGGTTTACCCGTACGTACTACATACCATCCTCTCCCGTCTCTTGATCTCGACGTTGAGAAGTCTGAGGACCAAGGAGTGGCTTCGTTTGAGTCGGCACAGTCGTTCAAACATGGCCTCCACCACTAGGTGCTCGTGGTTCGTCTGGCCCATCAAATCTGGTCACGTGTTGATGATGATGATGGTGGTGATGGTGATGATGATGATGATGATGATGATGATGATGATGATGATGATAATGATGATGATGATGATGATGATGATGATGATGATGATGATGATGATGATGGTGATGACGATGATGATGATGATGATGATGATGATGATGTTGATGATGATGATGTTGATGATGATGATGATGATGATGATGATGATGTTGATGATGTTGGTGGTGACGACGACCATGATGATGATGATGGTGGTGATGATCATCGTCATCATCATCATCATCATCATCATCATCATCATCATCATCAACATCATCATCATCATCATCATCATCATCATCATCATCATCATCATCATCATCATCATCATCATCATCATCATCATCGTCATTATTATTATTATTATTATTATTATTATTATTATTATTATTATTATTATTATTATTATTATTATTATTATTATTATTATTATTATTATTATTATTATTATTATTATTATTATTATTATTATTATTATTATTATTATTATTATTATTATTATTATTATTATTATTAATATTATTATCATGTGCATCTTAACGAGTAAGTTAAGGTAGACAACCCGTAGCTTACTATAGCTATCGTAAATCATTGCCTGACCGTAGCCTTCGTAAACTTATGGCCTGATACTGACCAAAAAATGACGTC
>NC_088365.1:53952240-53974740 GCF_034508935.2 Berghia stephanieae | reverse complement strand
GATGGGTGGTTGGTGGATGTATGGATAGATTGATGGAGTGGGTGGGTTGGTGGATGAATGGATAGATTGATGGATGGGTGGGTTGGTGGATGTATGGATAGATGTGATGGTGGTGGGTTGTGGATGAATGGATAGATTGATGGATGGGTGGTTGGTGATGTATGGATAGATTATGTGGGTGGGTTGGTGGATGTATGGATAGATTGAGGATGGTGGGTTGGTGGATGTATGGTAGATTGATGGATGGGTGGTTGGTGCGTATGTTATTGAGATGTGGTTGTGATGAATGGATAGATTGATGGATGGGTGGGTTGGTGGATGAATGGATAGATTGATGGATGGGTGAATGGATAGATTGATGGATGTGTGAATGGATAGATTGATGGATGGGTGGGTTGGTGGATGTATGGATAGATTGATGGATGGGTGGGTTGGTGGATGTATGGATAGATTGATGGATGGGTGGGTTGGTGGATGTATGGATAGATTGATGGATGGGTGGGTTGGTGGATGTATGGATAGATTGATGGATGGGTGGGTTGGTGGATGGATGGATAGATTGATGGATGGGTGGGTTGGTGGATGTATGGATAGATTGATGGATGTGGGGTTGGTGGATGTATGGATAGATTGATGGATGGGTGGGTTGGTGGATGTATGGATAGATTGATGGATGGGTGGGTTGGTGGATGGATGGATAGATTGATGGATGGGTGGGTTGGTGGATGGATGGATAGATTGATGTATGGATAGATTGATGTATGGATAGATTGATGTATGGATAGATTGATAGGTAACTTTCGGATAAGAAGCAAAGATCGTGCCACTGAGCCACGTTGCCCCATCGTGGCAAAATCTCTATAAACTGGGACCTCGCGAGGTCTTCCTAAAAGTCCCAGGTTTGAGGGTTGTTTGTTTTGCCTTATTGTTTTAGTTTGTTTGTTTTTTGTTTGTTTTGTTTTGTTTTCTTTCTGAGGTTTTTTTGTTGTTGTTTTTTTGGGATTTTTTTTTTTTGGGGGGGGTTTGGGGGGGGGGGGGGGGGGGGTTGCCAATATGAGGGTCATTTAAATCGATTGATATTTCACGGACGAGTTTTCAGATCAAATTTTTAGACGCACGTCATGGTTCGAACACGCTGTTCGCTCTGATAACCAGTGCAAGACTATCATGCAGCGCATGGTGGACGGACAGAGGTGAAGAGGAAGACCAAAAAAAACAACATGTGGCAGGACAACCTCAAAGAATGGACAGGCCTGGATCTTAATGGCCTTCTGGAAAAGGCCAGAGACCGTGACGAGTGGCGTGAGGTTGTGAAATCTGCATCCCGCATGTCCCCCCCCCCCCCCGGACGACCAGCTGGTCATGGGAATGGGTGAGTGAGTGGGTTTCTAGAGTGCGACAGTACAGGACCAGGATAGGTGACTAATTATTCGCTTTTCTAGTAATAATAATATAAAACAATGTCCAGGAAATGCTGGCTGAAGTTAAAAGGAGAAAACTGACCGATTATGACACTTTCGGAGGCACAACATCATCCAAAACTCAGTGTAAGAGGGGGAAAGTAACTGGTAGAGAGGCACGAGACAGAACAAGGAAGTCGTGGATATGAAATGTGGAGGCAACAACTGGCAAAAAGATAATCGACTGTTCGGTAATGGCCATTGAGCGTGAAGAATGGCGTTCCATGACATTCAACCTCTGTAGGAGAGATGGAACTCCGGTAATTGGCATTGAGCGTGAAGATTGGCGTTTCATGACATTCAACCTCTGTAAGGAGCTGGAACTCCGGTAAGGTAAAAGATACCAACTCACCGTTTTCCAGGATTCTGTCCATTTCATCTTCCAGGACATTCTTCTCCACATATTTCGCCCCAGCGGCCACGAAGAGCAGACGGATCAGTTCGGCCTCACCCCTGCGTCCAGAATACAGCAGAATGTACGGCGCCTTGCTCAGGGAAACATCAGCTTATTTGGATTTTTGGAATTAACACAAGAAATGTCTTTTATTAAAACTAATAACGTTCTTTTGTACGGCGATGTGGTCTAGTTGTATGACACTCGCCTTCGGATCGGAAGGTCCAGGGTTCTAGTCCCGCTCTGAGCGGCGTATAGTTGAATCCTTGGAAAAGGCTCTTTATTAACATTCTCTCACTGTGCTCAGGTGTAAAATGAATACCTGACCGTTGACGACGTTATCTCTGTTCGAAATAAAATGTATTATCGCCTAACAGGCGTCATGTTCCGTCCTACATGTTAAATTTTGCTGTTCGCTATGGATCCCTTGATATTGAACATATAAATGCTTATTTTTAAAAATGATTCTTTAAAAATTTCGCTTTGTGAAAGCGATTAGAGCATATTATAGGATCTTGCTGTCATGATGCTATGCATTTAGGTTAAATGTGACCCTACGTCTCGAAGCGGTATTAAGTCGGGAATTGGAAAACGAAGAAAACCGGATTTAAAGTGGGAATGGTCAAAATGATCAGATTTCAGTTTTTGGTTGTTTCAGAAACTACAATCATTTTTCTACATGAAAACATAATAATTAAAATAGATATTGAGGATAAGTTATATAAATGTTAAGTTTAAAAAAGCAACTATCAATGACACATTCAAAACGAGAGTTGACTTTCTCTCAGAGAGCAACCATTTCCAAGATTTAGTAATATTAAGTCTATTCCTCCACCAATACCATGTAAGATACCACAGCAAAGGGCGTGTCTTTATCTATCTCAGAGAAAGCATGACTGTTTCCATAATTTCATGGTTCAACCAATAATGAACTTTAAAAACTGTAAACAAGTCTAGGGCTTTCCCTGACAACTTTACAAATGAATGATTTTGATTGATCAACGCTCATCACATGCGCTGTTGGCCATTAAAATGCCCGGGCAATGTGTCATGTCGTCAGCATGTATGTGTGTGTTTGTGCATTTTGATACACACCACGTGCCATTATTTCTTTGTCTAGCTGCATTGGTTAATGATCGAGGTGAGGGTCCTTTGCTACTCTTTCTTTATTCATGAAATTATAGGACATGCTAAGACTTTAATTGGGTGGGGTTCCTGACCTCCCACAGTGGGCAGAGAGGTACTTACTGTCTTCTATCCCCCTATATTTGTTTTCCGACGAGATTTCTGTCTTTGTCTTGGAATGAGATTACTTGTTTTTGCCATGGCCCTGACCGGATACCCTTGGTGAGAGGGGAAACAGTCAAATGTATAACTAGTTATGGGAGATGATATTTTTTTCCTTGTAAATCATCTCTCTGTTATGTAATGTATTAAGTTTTGTTTACATATCATAATATGATTTGTAAACATTTGAGTGTATTCCTCTTAGTGGGGACCTGTGCTTGTGACTGGATAAGACTTTTAGGTGATCTCAAACTAAGTACTAAGTTTGCGCTTGGAATCTTCATCTGTTCCCTGTGATCCAATTCTTTGTCTTACTTTTTCTTGGCTGCTTTAATTGTAATTCTAGAACTTATTACTATCCCATTTTCTTCCTTTTTACTGGCGCTGATATGACCTTAATGTGTTGCAATCGCCGTAAAACCCTTTAAAAATAAAAACATAAGACTTTAATAGGACAACAGTTGCCTTATCTTATACTTACAGAGATTGTTGTAGGATAAACATTTAATTTTAACTACAAAAGCAGAATAGGAAATAGAGCTTTCAACAAGTAATAAACTGCCGATGGAAATACGTGTAGCTAAAAAATGAAAAAGGTTAAATGTATGGATAGACAAACAGAAAGAGAGACATACCTATTAATGGATAAATAGATAGGTAGATAGGTAGGTAGATAGATAGATAGATAGACAGACAGATAGATAGATAGATAGATAGATAGATAGATAGATAGATAGATAGATAGATAGATAGATAGATAAATGAAAAGGAGAAAGGGACAACAAGAGAGAGAGAGAGAGAGAGAGAGAGAGAGAGAGAGAGAGAGAGAGAGAGAGAGAGAGAGAGAGAGATGTTCGTTTTGTCGTGCTTTCTTTGTATACTGAAAGAAGGGGGGGGGGGGGGGGGGCGGGGGGAGGAGTCTTTCTAGACAATCAACAATGTGGGTGAACGCTAAGAAAAACTTGAGAGATTCAATAACATGATTTCATGTAAGTCATTGCAATAATAAGCCCCAATCCCTCCTCCTCAAGCTGTCAAAATGGAAACAATGCAATGAATAATTTGACCATCCATTTCTTTCATTACAATCTCATTGACCAATATGTTTCCAGTTGATTGACTATGACTTACTATGAAACAAATAAATGCTTTCTTTAACTATCCCTACAATTCTTTGCTCCGCCTCCATCCCTTTCTCCATGTCTACCTCACTCTATCCGTCTCCCTTTTCTTTCTTCCACACATACAAACACACACACACACACACACACACACACACAAACAGTTATACAGTCAGGCTTCAATCTTTACTCTATTTCCCTCCCGCCCTCTTGATGCACAAGCAGTCTCTCTCTCCTCCCCCCTCTGACTCCTCTTTTTCTTTATCTCTCTCTCTCTATCTCTCTCTCTCTCTCTCTCTTTCTGATTCTCTCACGTCTGTGTGTGTGTGTGTGTGTGTGTGTGTGTGTATTTTACTCTCTCATTCTTTCTCTTCCTCTCTCATTCTGTTTCTTGATATTTCTTTCCCTGCCCACCCGGCTTCACATAGTTTCAAAACTGTACTTTGAAATTATAAACCCTTCTCTAACTTTTGACATTTTGAAATCGTATTTCCTCTAATAAATAAGACAAAATGTCACATTAATAATTCTTGTTTCTTTATTTAAATATAAAAAATTATTCAAAAAGTGAGCAATGTTATAAAATTGTCGGCATTCTTTTCTTCTTTTTTTAAAATTTATTTTAAGGACATCTTACATCATAATGAATAACTACAAAAGTAATGATTGGATTATTTCAAACATTTGTATGTACATTATCAAATGTATATTATAAGCCCATGCCAAATTCAGTGATGCCAAAACTCCGGTTTCACCGGAAAAAATTCCTGTCTGGAGCAAAAATCTCGTGTTACGGGCAACTTCCGTCAAATTCCGGTGAGGTTAAAATGTTCCAAGGTTACCCCCCCCCCCCTCCCCGACTTTCCAGTCACTACTAATACAACCACCACCATCACATCATCTTCATTACCACTACAACTACAACAACCACACATCATCATCATCATCATCATCATCACCACTGCTACTACTACAACCACCACACATCATCATCATCATCATCATCATCATCACCACTGCTACTACTACAACCACAACCACATCATCATCATCATCACCACTGCTACTACTACAACCACCACCACATCATCATCATCGCCACTGCTACTACTACAACCACCACCACCACCACATCAACTTCATTACCACTACTACTACAACCACCACCATCACCACATCATCATCACTACCTCTCCTACTACAACCACCACCACCACATCATCATCATCATCACTACTGCCAGTACTTCAACCACAACCACCATCACCACCACATCATCATCACTACTACTGCAACCATCACTACCACTACAACTACAACCACATCACCGTCCCTACCACCACTACTATAACCACCACATCACCATCCCTACCACCACTACTACAACAACAACCCCATCACCGTCCCCACCACTACTGCAACAATCACCACATCACCATCCCCACCACCACTATTACAACAACTACCAAATCACCATCCATGCCACCACAACTACAACCACCATTACATCATCATCTCTACTACCACCATCACATCACCATCCCTGCAACTACTATTACAACCACCACAACGCCACCCCTACCACCACCAATACTACTGTAACCAATGTTGCAAGCGCCGTAAAAACCCTTCAAACAAATTTAGCTCAAATCTCTCCCTCTCTCTCTCTCTCTCTCTCTCTCTCTCTCTCTCTCTCTCTCTCTCTCTCTCTCTCTCTCGACTTAATACCGTTTCGAGGCGGAGGGTCACAAATAGTCACAATTTCTTCTTGCCAAATGGAATATACCATGACGCAGAACTATGCCCAACCTACTTTACCGTTAATAGTCGGGTTGATAAAATTCACTGAGATAAAAAAAAAATATATCTCTACGCAAAGTTGAGTCATGGAAAAGGCTCTTTACTAATATTATTTCCTCACCGTACTCAGGTGTACAATGAGTAAATGGCCCTTAACTGCGTTTTCTCTGTCGAAAACATTTGTAAATTCGCTTTGTACACACATTATGTCTCGTCCTACATGCTGTTGGCTTGGGACCCCTTATAAAGCGCTTTGAGCACATTAAGTGGATGTTTGCTTTATACAAGTGGACAAGGTTTTAAAACTAAGCTTTTCATGACGTGCTCTGGAAAATCACGTATGTAAAAATTTGACCATAACACTCGTCCTTCAAACATTAAAAAAAAAAGAAACAACAAAAAAAAAAAAACCCCAAAAAACCCAACCTTCTCAAACCTAGGACCTCGCAAGGTCTACCTTAAAGTCCCAGTTTTGGGAGTTATTGCCAAATTAACGGTCATTTAAATCAATCGATATTTGAAGGATGAGTTTTCTGGCCAAATTTCTAAATACGTGTCCAAGCGTGTCGACTTGAAATTGGCAAAATTCGGACTTTTTAATAGTAGACACTAAAATTGCCTTTAAAAATTACCAATTTATTTGTGATCCTTCGCCTCAAAACGGTATTAAGTCGGGATGGTTAAGATGTTGAAAATTGAATTTATAGCCAGAAATATCAGTCTTGTGTTGAGTTTGTATGTTTTATTGAGGGGAATGGATACCATATTTTAGGGTGCTAATGCCAAAAATTTATATTTTTGACCAGTTTAACATTAAATTCGGCTTTTAAGCATCTGGTTCGTTCCGACATAATACCGTTTTGAGACGACGGGTCACATTTATTCTTAAAAGTGAGTGGAGCAGGGATTTATGTTAATAATAATGGAAGATGAAGTGAGTTGAAACGTGCCAGAAGACAATAGAGTATATGTTGCAGTGAATGACGTAATCAGTCGGATGGTGAAAAGGTTTGAGCGGAGATCTTGCCAAGTTTAGTTAGAAGGTCAATATTGATCAAATATGAGTTCTTGCAATAAATGATTAAATCAACCCTTTTGTACATCTTCGGTTAATATCAAAGCTTAATTCCACTTCTAAATATTTTTCACAGCTAGTCAAGTTGAAAAAGTATGAAATTTGAGAAAAGTTGCAGGATACCTTTCCCATACACCTGACCAAAACTTCGTGAAAAATTAGCTGGTTTACTTCAAATAAAGATTAAAATGCTCTGGTGAGCAGATTCTTTCAGAAAATGCAAAAAAAAAAGCAAATCCAAAATTTTCACCTTCTAAATGATTATGTCATGCACTGACATATTTTTTTCTCCCGTGGTGATGGGGGCTCGAACCCACGACCTTACTGATACGACAACCCCGCCTGTCCACCACTTCGACGTCACCCACCACTGCCAGTAATGGAGGACGTCGACATCATAGCGTCCCTCTCACGGCCGGGTGGAATTGTCGTATTAGTAAGGTCGTGGGTTCGAGCCCTCATTACCACGAGAAGAAAAATATGTCATTGCATGACATAATCGGTCGGAAGGTGATAATTTTGGATGCCTGAAGCCCTGGATCGTGAAAATACTAACAAACGATAATACAGAGGCAAAGACGTGGGTCAGTGGGTAGGGTGTCCCTGGGGTGTGATAGGAGTGATAAGGGCAAGTCGGCGTGTTCACACAGTCGTGAACTTTCTAGAAAATAGTGGAAGATTAAAAGACTTAATAGAAATGTAATATTATTAGTGGTAATAGTAATAGTAGTTGTAGCGATAGTAGTAGTAGTAGTAGTAGTAGTAGTAGTAGTAGTAGTAGTAGTAGTAGTAGTAGTAGTAGTAGTAGTAGTAGTAGTACAGTAGTAGTAGTAGTAGTAGTAGTAGTAGTAGTAGTAGTAGTAGTAGTAGTAGTAGTATAGTAGTAGTAGTAGTAGTATAGTAGTAGTAGTAGTAGTAGTAGTAGTAGTAGTAGTAGTAGTAAGTAGATGTAGTAGTAGTAGTAAGTAGTAGGTAGAGTAGTAGTAGAGTAGTAGTAGTAGTAGTAGTAAGTAAGGTAGTAGTAGTAGTAGTAAGTAGTAAGTAGTAGATAGTAAGTAGTAGTAGTAGTAGTAGTTAGTAGTAGTAGTAGTAAGTAGTAGTAGTAGTAGTAGTAGTAGTAGTAGTAGTAGTAGTAGTAGTAGTAGTAGTAGTAGTAGTAGTAGTAGTAGTAGTAGTAGTATAGTAGTAGTAGTAGTAGTAGTAGTAGTAGTAGTAGTAGTAGTAGTAGTAGTAGTAGTAGTAGTAGTAGTATAGTAGTTAGTATAGTAGTAGTAGTAGTATAGTAGTAGTAGTAGTAGTCAGTAGTAGTATAGTAGTAGTAGTAGTAGTAGTAGTAGTAAGAGTATAGAGTATATGTAGTATATATATAGTATAGTATTGATAGGTTGTTGTTGATAGTGATAGAAGGAATGACTCTCCAGTATCACTCTTTTGTTAGTATCTCGAGCCGTTTCCTGTTGACAACTGAATCAACTCACATAGTTTTTTGGCCATTCTGCTCCAGCGAGTCAATGCCTTGTCGGCTTCACTGTATTGTCGACCGTCCGATGGACGTCTTCTGACGGTCACTCAGTCATTCCCACACTGGCTTGTAGGACAAGCTGCCGAGAAATAATGGATGCTATGCGCTTTGGTAAAATACTTACAACGTCCGTCAGGCGAACTAAACAGAAGAAGAAGAAGAAGAAGAAGAAGAAGAAGAAGAAGAAGAAGAAGAAGAAGAAGAAGAAGAAGAAGAAGAAGAAGAAGAAGAAGAAGAAGAAGAAGATAACTTTACCTATCCCTTGTGTTGAACCCTCCCCACTCTACATAATGGCCCGAGGCCACGGTGGCCAGACGCATGACGGGTGAGGTGAAGGCCGTTTCCTCAGCGGCTGGTTCGTTCCTCGCTTCCTGGACATGTCCCAGACGAGACCTCCGACTGAACGCCTTCTCCGACAGGCTCATCGTCCTGGTGCGAGGCCCAGGGTACTCCAAGTCCGAAGCGGCTCGGGGTGTTTGAGGTGTCCTCCTGAATTGGTGTTGGGGCAGAAGTAATTCATAACAACAAATATTATTGAAAAATATGTATGTGAGCCACTGCCCCCAAAGACCAAGGGGGGGGGGTACCTTGATAGCTCAGTTGGTAGGGCACTCGCTTCATACGCAAAGGGAACGGCAGTAGTTTATCTTGTGTTCGATATCACGCAGTTGTTTTTTGCGGTCCGGAGCTCCCTAAACATATCGATAATCGATCGTTTTAATTGTATATCGATATGTTTCTAAGTATCGATATTTTATAAATCAGCCGTTGTCGTGGGTTAGAATGTGTGTCAAGGTCGACTTGTCTTTGATTGGTCAATGTCTTATTGCACAACCTTTTAATCCGACGTGTACATATACGCAGGTCTGCCATCCGAACCCACTTATGGGCCTAGTTTAAAATTTGTTGTAATGGACAATATTTTGCGTTATTATATTTTAGATTCCCATTACAACAATGAGCCCATAAGGAATCTGGGTTATCAGACCTGAAAATAAGTGCACGTTGGTTTGATCCATTGTGTTTGTCTAATGTCTCAAACTCTTCAAACTTCCGTACCTGAGTCAAACGAGTCAAGGTCATTACCGTTAATAGTTGATTATTCAAGTACCAGATCTGACTGTAGCCAGGGTTAAAATGGAGCAACTCAAATGTCTTCCTCCTCGTCCTCTCGTGTTCAATGCATGTGTTGTTTGATGCAAGCGAGGGTTCAATGTATGTGTTGTTTGATGCAAGCGTGTGTTCAATGTATGTGTTGTTCGATGCAAGCGTGTGTTCAATGTGTGTGTTGTTTGATGCAAGTGTGTGTTCAATGTATGTGTTGTTTGATGCAAGTGTGTGTTCAATGTATGTGTTGTTTGATGCAAGCGTGTGTTCAATGTATGTGTTTTGATGCAAGCGTGTGTTCAATGTATGTGTTGTTTGATGCAAGCGTGTGTTCAATGTGTGTGTTGTTTGATGCAAGTGTGTGTTCAATGTATGTGTTGTTTGATGCAAGCGTGTGTTCAATGTATGTGTTGTTTGATGCAAGCGTGTGTTCAATGTATGTGTTGTTCGATGCAAGCGTGTGTTCAATGTGTGTGTTGTTCGATGCAAGCGTGTGTTCAATGTATGTGTTGTTCGATGCAAGCGTGTGTTCAATGTGTGTGTTGTTCGATGCAAGCGTGTGTTCAATGTATGTGTTGTTCGATGCAAGCGTGTGTTCAATGTGTGTGTTGTTCGATGCAAGCGTGTGTTCAATGTATGTGTTGTTCGAAGCAAGCGTGTGTTCAATGTATGTGTTGTTCGATGCAAGCGTGTGTTCAATGTATGTGTTGTTCGATGCAAGCGTGTGTTCAATGTATGTGTTGTTCGATGCAAGCGTGTGTTCAATGTATGTGTTGTTCAATGCAAGCGTGTGTTCAATGTATGTGTTGTTTGATGCAAGCGTGTGTTCAATGTGTGTGTTGTTCGATGCAAGCGTGTGTTCAATGTATGTGTTGTTCAATGCAAGCGTGTGTTCAATGTATGTGTTGTTTGATGCAAGCGTGTGTTCAATGTATGTGTTGTTTGATGCAAGCGTGTGTTCAATGTCAACTTCGAACTATCTATCATCATCATCATCATCATCATCATCATGAAGTTCCATATCTGAAGCAGACGTCGGAGGTCATCTTCCGCCAAGCTGATCTATCTCTTGCCAATTCTATTAAAGCAGTGCCACCTTTCTCAGCTTCGTCTGTCCAAGTTCTTGTCCCTTTCAAATAAGTTATTCTTTGTCTTCCTCTTATTCTTTTTCCATTCATCTTTCCAGTCAAGGCGATTACTTCCAAACCAGGGTGGCGGATAAGGTGTCCTGAAAATTCCATTTGGCGTTTGATGATTTTTGTTATCAGTGATCTTTTTCTGTTTGCCATTTCTAAAATTTCTTCATTTCTTTTCCTTTCCACCCATGACACCCTCATCATTCTTCTGTAAAACCACATTTCCGCTGCCTCCAGTCTTTTAACCATAGTCTTGTTTATGGTCCAGCTCTCACAACCATATAGCAGCACAAACAGTACATAGCAATCCAGGACTTTGATTTTTGTTTTCATGCTAATATTCCTGTTTTTCATAATTGTATGCAGCTGATTGAATGCATTCTTCGCCATACCTATTCTTTCCTTTATTTCACAATCTGATTTTCCATTTGATGTTACATTGAAGCCTAAATATTTGAAACATTCAACTTGTTGTATTGTTTGTCCTCTGCTTGTTATTACACAGGTTGTTGGGTTATTATTTTTAGATACCGTCATACATTCTGTTTTAGATATATTCAGTTCCAGTCCCATATTTTCACTACTCCTGACTACAACATCCAGTAATTTTTGTAGTTCATGTTCAGATTCTGCCAGTAGAACCGTATCATCTGCATACCTCAGATTTGTTACATTCTTTCCTCCAATAACACCCCCTTCTTATGTTCGATATCTCTTAATATCATTTCACTATAGAGGTTGAATAAATCTGGAGACAAAACACACCCCTGCCTAACTCCTCTTCTAATAGGTGTAAAACTGCTTAGCTCGTTGTCAACACGAATTGCTGCTTCTTGTTCCCAGTTCCGTAATATTCTTAAATCTTTACCATCAATGTCCAAGGATGATAGAATTTTGAATAGTTTTTCGTGTTGTACTTTATCAAAGGCTTTTGAATAGTCGATGAAACACATATACAGATCTTTATTTACTTCAATACATCTTTCCATCAGCATTGATAATGTGAATATTCCATTTCTGGTACCCTTGTCCTCAACAAAACCAAATTGCATCTCCCCAATTTCAGGTCGTATTTTATTTCTTATTCTTAGTAAAATTATCTTCAAAAGAATTTTTGTGAGGTGGCTCATTAGGCTAATAGTTCTGTGTTGTTCACAATCAACTGCCCCTGGCTTTTTTTTAGTAATGCTATAAAAATGGATCGTTTCATATCAGTTGGCATGTTTCCTATGTCATACACTTGATTTAGAAGGTTTGTAATGAATTCAATCCCCCATTCACCCAGGCCAGTCAAGGCTTCAATTGTTATGGCATCAGGTCCTGCAGCTTTTCCATTTTTCATGCTTTTCATGACGTTCCTAACTTCATCTTTCATTATAGAAGGCCCTTCCAGTTCTTTCATCATAGGCATTTCTCCTCGATTATCAAAGAAAAGTTCTTCAATATATTCTGACCATCTGTTTAGAATGCAGTCTTTGTCCATGATGGTGTTTCCACGCTTGTCTTTGATGCATCCACTTTTAGCACCTGATTTAGTTTTGTTTGTCACTTCTTTGATTTTCTGATGGAAGAATTTGCCATTTTTTTCTTTGCAGGACATTATATAGTGACATTGTTCATTTATCCAGTCTTCTTTAGCTCGTTGCATTTTCTTTTTATCTGCTGGTTCAGAGTCTTGTATTTTTCTTCCTGACTTTTGGCCTTTCTTCTCTCATTCATCAGTTCTAATATCTCTGGAGTAATCCATTTCTTCTTCTGCAACTTAAGTGTGGTTGGAACATTTTCTTCTAATGATGCAGCAACACTGTCTTTAAACTGCTCATATTTCTCTTCTATATCTGTTAGTTCTCCAAGCACTTCAAACTTGTTTCTTACTGATAGTTCAAATTTTTCTTGTATCTTCTGTTCTTCCCGGAGAATGTCTAGATGGTATTTCGGTTTAGCCTTTGCTCTTTTGCAGATTTTCAATTTAACTCGTATGGGGCATAGCACATGTATATGATCACTGCTACAGTCAGCCCCCGGCATAGATTTGGCATACAAAACTGAGTTTCGGAAACGTTTGCTGGTGAGTATGTAATCTATTTGGTTTCTCACTCCATCTCCAGGACTTTTCCATGTCTACGTCCTTCTATTGTGGTTTGTTGACCAAGTATTTGTGATTGTCAGATCACGTTGACGGCACCATTGAATAAGACGGTCACCTCTGTCATTTTTGTCTCCCAGACCATGTGGGCCCACAATATCTTCTATTATTTCTCGGCCCACCTTGGCATTAAAATCGCCCATGATGTTTTATGTCTGAAGACTTAAACTGATGCATTGCTTTATCTATTTGTTCATAGAAATTTTCCACTTCTTCATCATCGTGACTGGTGGTTGGGGCGTATATTTGTAAAATATCAAAATCAAAAGGTTTTGCTTGTAGTTTGATTGCCATTACTCTGTCTGATATGAGCCAGAATCCTTTGACTGCTCGCGCCGTTTTATTATCTAGTATAATTCCAACTCCCCTTTGGTGTTCTCCTCCTCCTGAGTATATAATTTTAGTCATCATAATTAAGTTCTCCTGCTCCTTTCCATCTAACTTCTGATAATCCTAAAACATTGATATTCAATCTCTTCATTTCCATAACTACATTTGCTAATTTTCCTTTCTGATACAGACTTCTTACATTCCATGTTGCTGTTCGTAATGTTTGGTGGTGCACAGTAGCTGGATGACGGTCGAGAGTCACCTGTTCACCTGCATGACTATCTCTACCGGACGAGGCTGTAATCGAGTTTCTCGAAAAACATCCATTGACGTCGTTGACTAGATTCGCTTGGACGGACATCATGACGATCTTGGGATGATACGTCAGTGGTTTCCCGTTGCCTTCTGACGGATTTTTATCTGGTTTACTCCATAGCCTTTTGACCTCCCGGTCATAACCCACAAGGCAGTGGGAGCATTTGGCAGGTTTTAAGGCGCCTCCCATTCGCCTTGATAGTCCCTTCATAGAGTATTTGAGGCATTTTGTATGTGTAGCTGTGCTGCCAGACTACCCAACCTCACTCTCCACGACTATCGCCAGTTGGTCCGCGGCTTTACAGATAACCTATAGATCAAGATCTGTAGGCCGTTCCACGATCCGCCACCTGTGGACGCGCTGGGTTGGGGATGTTCGCCCCAGCTGTACCCAGGAACTATCTATAGGTATTAAAATTGTCTCAACTATCGGGAGCATATGTGGTGTAATGGTAGCACGTCTGACCGGTAATCAGAAGGTTTGAGGTTCGATCCCCAGTCAAGGTCGACTAATTTTATGGGATGGTTTTTATTGGCTGGTATGTTTCTTTCTTGCTTTTTCTGGCACCTTTCATGCACACTGGTTCAGTTCTTTATCTTTACTTATAGATAGTTCGAAGATGACGTCACTCATGTCTTTGTTATTGTTTTGTGCCATCCGCGTTTATGAGTAGTTGTCACTGAACTGTATTAACCAAACTATAAACGTTCAAAGTTCCACATAGTTTTCTGTGTTGGTCCGTTATACTTCCGGATGGCAACGTTGTGAGCTTCTTAGCCAAGCGCATACTATCTATAGATGTTGTAAGGTACCAATTGTACATTGATATATACATTGTTCTAAACAAAGGAGAGAACAATTATAAAGTTTCCCATGATAATTATTTACATAAATTCTATCTTTACCCCAGCTATGTAAATGTTGCTGCTCGAAGCTCGAAGAAATGAATAACAATGTGAAATTGAATGAAAGCTTCAATTTAATGTACGAAACAGAAAATGTGGACGATTCGGGTTTCCCCTTTATTAAGAAAAACACGATGAATGAAACACTACAGACTAATGAGATAATGTAATCATTTGGCCACTATAGGGAATGATATTAGCGGAAGAGTAGCGTCCCTTGATTGGACGTCACCCATAGTCTGTGACGTCACTGGCGGAAAAGTTATTAGAGAGAGAACGTCATGTTGGTTGTGCGCATGCGTCTCTCGTCCGCGCTTCCGGTGAAAGCGGCTTGAGACACTTCAAAACCAAATTGACGTTCTCTCTGTAAGGTGACGTTCAATCAAGGGACGCTACTCTTCCGCTAATCTCATTCACTATGACATTATTAAATTGAAGCTTTCATTCAATTTCACATTGTTATTTATTTCTTCGAGCTTCGAGCAGCAACATTTACATGGCTTTTACATAATTTTCATGGGAAAGTTTAAAATTATTCTCTCCTTTGTTTAGAACAATGTATTGATAGTATGCGCTTGGCTAAGAAACTCATAACATTGCCATCCGGAAGTATAACGAACCAACACACAAAACTTTGTGTAACCTTAAACGTTTATAGTCTGGTCAATACAGTTTAGTGAGAATCACTCACAAACGCGGATGGCAAAATACAATAACAAAGGCTTGAGTGACGTCATCTTCGTTCTATCTATATATCAATGTACGATTGGAACCTTTCGTTTATTAAATTGAGGCTTACATGCAAGTTCACATTATACCCCCCCCCCCCCCCGTGGAGAAATGATTACTACCAAAGAGTGTGTAGGGTAACGTAGTTACCAAGAGCTCTCACTTCTCTTAACCGCAATGCTATTGTCGCGTGCCAGGCGAGACAGCGAGGTGGGTGTGCTCCGCGATTATCATGCGCGCTAGGCTTACTGATACAATGAAGAAAATACGAGTAGAAGACGGAAGATGTTTGGCTTCACCAAAAGCGGGAAGTGAGAGCTCTTGGTAACATAACAATCGTTACCTACACGCTCTTTGTTACTACCAAATTAAATAATTATACAACACAACGTGAGTTGGTCTCCCCACCTTTCCAGTTATAATTATAATGATTTAAAAGAATCTTGTTATTTCATATCTCCATGTGTCCTTGACTTACTTTCACAGACTCCTGTCACAATACGTCAATTATCCTTGACATTCAGATAGATAGAATGAAGTTGGCGTCACTCGGGTCTTTGTTATTGTTTATTTTATTTGTTTATTTTTTGATTTTGTTTGTTTGTTGCTGTTTTTTTGGGTTTTTTTTTGCCATCCTCATTTATGAGTAATTCTCACTAAACTGTATTATCCAGACTATATAAACGTTTAAGATTACACATAGTTTTGTGTGTTGGTTTGTTATACTTCCGGATAGCAATGCTGTGAGCTTCTTAGCCAAGCGCATACTATCTATTGACTCATATCAAAATATGTATAACATCCGGTCTCAGACGTCATCAAGGTCACGTGCGTTTCCCGTGTTAGCCTTAGGGCTAACCCACACTGGAGACTGACTCCGATGATCCGGGACTGCCCGTCCTCTGCCGTCCTCTGCCGTCTCCCGGATAAAGACGTCGGGCACGGACAAAACACTAAGCATAAAGAGAAGAGCTGCTAGACCTACCCATACCAAGCTCCCGACGGGTAGCTGGATCCGTTAGATCTGACGGAAAGTACTTTGCGATAGACGAGCGTCCTATCCTAGGGGTAGCAAGCAATTGCTATTGTCCGTTTCACGCTATAGAAACCGGGATAAACTCCGGCTCAATGGGCATCATGACTCTGAAGGACTACTTTTTTTTAAATGTTTGTCCGAGCGGGTTTGAGGCGTGTCAAGAATCCTGGGTTTTGATTGGTCAAAAGTCTACTGTTTAATTGTCATTGATACCGACCGTATAAACAGTGAGTGTAGTGAGGTACTCCTTGTGCATGGTGCGCAATTTTATCAATGACTCATACAGTAAGGCAGATCTGCCTAGTACTAATAAAAATTCGTAAAAATCCGAATTTTTGGCTTCAGTTACACTACACGACTAAATTCGCCTCTTTGACTCAATAATTCTTGTTGAACAGGAAAGTTTAATTCCTTAGAATCTATATTTAGGCATTTGGGGAATCTAGGAATCATGCTAAAAGTAAATTGTTTATTTCTACAGCTATTTAAAGTGACTTTTTCTTTATTTTTCCCCCTTAGTGTAAATGTTGCTACTCGAAGCTCGAAGAAATAAATAATAACGTGAAGATAATAACGTGAAGTTGAATGTAAGCTTCAATTTAATTACAAAAACAGATCAAATTAACGTTTCGGGTTTCCCCTTAATCAACAAAACAGGATGATTGAAACACCACCGATGAATGAGATGATCTGTGAGAGATTGAAAGAATTAAATCTCCCGACCTTAGATTACAGGAGAAGAAGGGGAGATATGATCCAAACATATAAAATAGTAAAGGGAATAGTCAGGGAAGAGGCAGGATTCCTTAAACCAAACAAGAACATTCAGACACGAGGAAACAGCAAGAAACTGAAAAAAGAACGTTTTAAAACAAATGAAAGAAGGAACTTTTTTCATCTAGAATTGTAAATAACTGGAATAAACTACAAGAAACCACAGTATCAGCAAAAAATTTGAATAAATTCAAAGCAGAGTTGGAGATAAGCAACACCCTAGGAAACAAGTTCAATTATAAAAATTGGTCCAATCATTAATAGATGAGGAGGAGCGAAGGAGACTACACCAAGTCTAAAAGCTCTATACAGAGGTATCCAGGTAGGTATCCAGGTACCATCTCATTCATCTGTGGTGTTTCAATCATCTTGTTTTGTTGATAAAGGGGAAACCCGAAACATTCATTTGATCTGTTTTTGTAATTAAATTGAAGCTTACATTCAACTTCACGTTATTATTTATTTTTTCCCTTGGAAACTACGATTTTTTAAATTTTCAAGTTGGCAGCTCTGATTAAGGTGTTAACGACACCGTGCTTGATAAGCAGATTGAAGAAAAGGAAGAAAAAAAATTCAACATTGCCCCCCCCCCCCCCCCCCCCCCGCGCCACTACGAAAATATCAGGGGTTATTATTACTAGGATTAACATCAAATCAAGAAGTCTGAGGTTCAATGGAAGAATGATCTTTTCTTCGTGAAAAAAAATAGAAGTGTGTGTGTTTGTGTGTGTGTGTAGGGTGGGGGGGGGGGGGCAGTTTTTCTTGAATCTTACTGTCCACTTTGTCTCGCATTTCGTTTATGCAGTAAGTGTTACGATATCCATCGCTTCTTGTAAACAGGCACCTATTCACGACTGAATACCTCAATGTGATTCAAAAAACGTGTACCTATTTGTAGGTCTGATAACCAATATAATATGGGCTCATTGCTGTAACGGAAATCACAAAAAACAGTGACCATTGCAACAATCTTAAACATGGCCCAAAATTACTTTCGGATGTCAGACCTGCAAAAAAATGCACGTCAGCTTCAAACGTATAGCATAGCAAGAACTGATTGTTGTTGTATAAAATACAGCAGATTGAATATTTGACAATTTACAAATCTATTGATAGAATGCGTTTAGATAAAATACTCACCAGTTCTGCTCACCAGATGAATCGAACCAAAACGCAAAACTGTATGAAATATTTCAATCCTGATTTTGATTGTAAGAATTCAGTGAGACGTGCTAATCCCCCAAGACTTGCGGTCTAAATAAATTAACAACAAACTGAATGACACCAACCTCATTCTGTCTATTTAAACATAAAATTACTGTAATAAAAATCAAATAGTGTAAAAAATGAAAAAAATAAATGAATAAATAACACAATTATATTTCAATTGTTCAAATAATTTGATCTTCTGTCAATCAATCAATCAATTATTCTCTTCTCATTCAAATCATTTTTTTTTTCGTTTAGGAAAAAATAAACATGAAGAATCTCAATGAAATTTTGACTTCCTAGTTTTTGATGACGTATTTGTACCTAGCACGTCACATGTTCTTGAGATTTCGAATGGCCCAAGCAACCATGAATTGCTTTTCTCTTGATTTCGATCCAATTTCAAACAAAATAAACGATTATTTGTCGTTTCTCCAAGAAAAATATTCTTAGATTTTGTCAAATTGAATCAGCCATTGAAGCGGTACTGCATAGAATTGAATTAAAATCAAAAACAGAAAGTATTCGTATAGGATCTACTTTGTCTTCGTGCTCAGGTGAGAGGCGCCATTGTTTACTAACGTGTTTGGGTTTGTTTACATTTTGGATGGCTTTAAATATTTCTAACATTCTTCATGGATATCAATTTTAGTAAGATTTTTCACTGACAGGGAATTTGTTCATCTCAAAAGGCAAATAATTTCTAAGTCTCGACCAACATTGAAACTACATTTAAACAGTTTTGTAGAGTGTTTGGTTTGTTTACATTTTAAATTCCAATTACTTACCCGGAAAACATTGCGCATGAATGACACTGATCCCTGCTTTCAATTGTCAACTTTCGATTTTTAAAAAGTGATGAAATGACGTCAGCAGTTTGGGCCTATTAAGTGATGATGCAATCGTTGTGTTTGAGATCGAAATGAATTGGAAAAAAAAAATAAAATAAACAAGAATTGTAAATAACTGGAATAAACTGCAAGAAACCACAGTATCAGCAAAAAATTTGAATAAATTCAAAGCAGAGTTGGAGATAAGCAACACCCTAGGAAACAAGTTCAATTATAAAAATTGGTCCAATCATTAATAGATGAGGAGGAGCGAAGGAGACTACACCAAGTCTAAAAGCTCTATACAGAGGTATCCAGGTATAAATGGAGTAAGCAATGAGTAACGTAAAATGATAAAGAAAGCGATATACAATTCTTAGATAGCGCGCTTCTTGGCTTCACCATGCTACATGCGCTATGAAATGCTGCATCATTAACCAAGAGGCTCATTATGGTAGCAAACTTTTATATCAAACAGTACAAACGACGGGTGTATGGGATGAAAATAATAATAATAATAATAATAATAATAATAATAATAATAATAATAATAATAATAATAATAATAATAATAATATTGATAATAATAATAATAATAATAATAATAATAATAATAATAATAATAATAATAATAATAATAATAATAATAACAATAATAATAATGATAATAAGTCCATCAGATTATAAGCGTCCAAGGTTCCACGTAGTTTTGAGTGTTGGTACGTTCTATCCATTTAAGTAAAATACTCAGAACATCCACCAACCGTATATGACGTACCAACAGACATATCTGTGTAACCTTGAACTTTTGCAGTCTCATTGATACAATTTAATGAGAACTAATCCCCAAAATGACTGTCTAAAAACATAAAACAAAGAGCTGAGTGATGTCAATTTCGTTCCATCTATATTATTTGTCCGGGCGGGTTTGAGGGTATGTCACAATTCCCGTGTTTTGATTGGTTAATAAAGACTAGTGGTTAATGACCTCTGACCTTTGCCACCAGGTGGGCATGCGTCATGGCCATGGACACACACCGGGATCTGGGGCCACAGCTAGAGGAGTTAAGGGCCAAGGGATTGTTTTGTGACGTCACCATGATCTTTCCCAGGGATGGGGGTCGGTCAATGCACGTACATAGGAACATCTTGGCAAGGTGAGTTTTACGTTACATTCTCCCTATTCCACTCACCCCCCCCCCCCCCACACACACACATACTCGCCACACAGTTACCGGAAGTGGTATTTAGGAGAAAACTCTTAACCTGTTATAATATGGAATGTGCGTTAAGAGCCTTTTCCAAAGACTCAGTCACTATGCGCCGCTCTAGGCTCGAACTCAGGGCCTTCCGATCCGAAGGCGAGTGTCATACCACTAATAGGCTACATAGCCGCATAAGAGATGATATTATAGTCAAGTCGCGCCAAAAGAAGAAGAAAAAAAACTTACAGGATGGAAGTTGTGGAAATGGGGGGGGGGGGGGGGGGGGGAAGGGTAGAGGGTCAGGGTCAAGGGAGACAATTCACTAACGTACGGGAACAGACCAATTGATTTATTAGAGTATTATTAGTATAGTCGAGGGATTAGGCCCATGGAACCAAAAGGTTCCAAGTCTGAGACTCGGTTCGGGTACTTCCGATTTCTTTTCCTTGGGTAAGAATACTACCCCCCCCCCCCCCACATTTGCTCATTTTGGACAACATGGGTGATTCCTGGGATCACAAAGCGTTTGTTTGATGGATTATCTATATTCCTTTATGGAATGTCTAGGTGACGGCATCTCACTGTGACAACATGGGTGATTCCTGTTGACATCAGACATCTTGTTTGATGGATTATCTATATTCCTTTATGGAATGTCTAGGTGACGGCATCTCACTGTGACAACATGGGTGATTCCTGTTGACATCAGACATCTTGTTTGATGGATTATCTATATTCCTTCATGTATTGCCTAGGTGACGGTATCTCACTCTGACAACATGGGTGATTCCTGTTGACATCAGACATCTTGTTTGATGGATTATCTACATTCCTTTATGGAATATCTAGGCGACGGTATCTCACTGTGACAACATGGGTGATTACTGTTGACATCAGACATCTTGTTTGATGGATTATCTATATTCCTTCATGCAATGCCTAGGCGACGGTAGCTTACTGTGACAACATGGGTGATTACTGTTGACATCAGACATCTTGTTTGATGGATTATCTATATTCCTTCATGCAATGTCTAGGCGACGGTATCTCACTGTGACAACATGGGTGATTACTGTTGACATCAGACATCTTGTTTGATGGATTATCTATATTCCTTCATGCAATGCCTAGCCGACGGTAGCTTACTGTGACAACATGGGTGATTACTGCTGACATCAGACATCTTGTTTGATGGTTTATCTATATTCCTTCCTGAAATCCCTAGGCGACAGCATCTAACATAATATCGGAAATGGGGTATTTTTTTAAAATAAAACCGTATTAATGAGAAACAAAAAACTTTTATTCAACATCAAAGAAGACTCCTCTCATACATCACGTGACATAATATCATTTTGAATCAATGATTTTTCTCTCCATTCCTTTCCAGTTGCAGTGAATATTTCCGGACTTTGTTTACGTTCAACATGACCACGTCCTGCCACATGGAGGTGGAGATTCCAGGAATTTCTTACGGTGATATGGAGGTCAGTGGCCTTGATCGTGATAGTGACAGAATGGGTGACAGTGACAGTTACAAGATGGGTGACACTGACAGTGACAGTGATAGTGACAGAATGGGTGACAGTGACAGTGATAGTGACAGAATGGGTGACATTGACAGTGATAGTGACAGAATGGGTGACATTGACAGTGATAGTGACAGAATGGGTGACAGTGACAGTGATAGTGACAGAATGGGTGACATTGACCGTGATAGTGACAGAATGGGTGACAGTGACAGTTACAAGATGGGTGACACTGACAGTGACAGTGATAGTGACAGAATGGGTGACAGTGACAGTGATAGTGACAGAATGGGTGACATTGACAGTGATAGTGACAGAATGGGTGACATTAACAGTGATAGTGACAGAATGGGTGACAGTGACAGTGATAGTGACAGAATGGGTGACAGTGACAGTGATAGTGACAGAATGGGTGAAAGTGACAGTGATAGTGACAGAATGGGTGACAGTGACTGTGATAGTGACAGAATGGGTGACAGTGACAGTGATAGTGACAGAATGGGTGACAGTGAAAGTGATAGTGACAGAATGGGTGACAGTGACAGTGATAGTGACAGAATGGGTGACAGTGACAGTGATAGTGACAGAA
>NC_088365.1:53942240-53947240 GCF_034508935.2 Berghia stephanieae | reverse complement strand
CGTCATTATTTGGTTTTTGCACAGTCTAGTGAGTTGTTAGTTGAGCTCATGGAAACAAGTTATTTCGTTGGTTGAACTATTGAATACAACTCACGATTTGTATTCTTTTGTGCCAAAAGACTGGCATTTTGACGTCATTTTTTGGTCAGTGTTAGGCCATAACTTTACGAAGGCTACGGTAATTCTCATTTAACCCCCTCCTCACCAACTATAGGAAAATCGTCACATTCGTTACGATACAACCAACAATTTTCTTATTCATATTTCTTTTGTACATCATAGATTTTAAAGAAAATGAACAGTGTGTTGTAGATAATGTTTTGCTAAAGAAATTATTTATCGCAAGAAGTTAGTCTACTGCTATTGTGTTTGAGTGGTACAAATCTATTTGTGTGTTCGTTGGGTGTGAAGTTTTGGGGGAAATCCTGAAAATGGCTGGTAAGGAAAGTGAAAACTGAATTATCCAGACTATAAAGGTTCATGGTTAGACAGAGTTTTGTGTGTTGGTTCGTTATACTTCCGGATGGCAATGTTGTGACTCTTGGACAAATGCATACTATCTATAGCAATTGCATGTTGACTGGTACATGTAGATAGAACGAAGTTGACATCACTCAGGTCTTTGTTATTGTTTTTTGCCATCCATGTTTATGAGTAATTCTCACTAAATGTATTAACTAGACTATAAACGTTCAAGCTTACATATAGTTTTGCGTTGGTCCGTTATACTTCCGGATGGCAATATTGTGAGCTTCTTGGGCAAGCGCATACTATCTATACCAATATCTAAAACGCTATTAACATACAAATAAATAAAAAAGCTTTCATATAGAGCAATATTCATTAAACGTGATCAAAGCACTTTACAAAGGGTCCATGGCCAACAGCAACACGTAACATGTAGGACAAGACATGACGCCAATTAGGCGATATTACATTATTTTGTTGACAGTGAAAACGCTGCTAAAGGCCAGGTACTCATTTTAGACCTGAGTGAGGTGAGAGAATATGAGCGAAGTGCCTTTTCCAATGACTCAACTATGCGCCGCTCAGAGCGGGGCTCGAAATCAGGACCAACCGACGTCTAAAAGGAATTCTAGATTTATGAGTTTTTGCCAAGATGTGGGGTCATTTAAATCGATCGATACATGAAGGACGAGTTTTCTGGCCAAATTTCTGTCTTCCAGAGTACGACAGTTGGTTCAAATGAATTCCTCTTCTTTTCTCAGGCGTGCGAGGAGTTTCTTTTAAGTCACGTGAGTATAGAAAACGTGGTAGGGATGCTAAAAATAGCCAAGTACCTCCATTGTCCTGTGTTGGAGGAGTCGGCCTTGACCTTCATTCTCAGGAACTTTGTGGACATCGCCAGGAACAGCAACGAGTTCTTACAATTGACGCCTGACGAACTGGCACAGGTCAGGGGAATGGGGGTGGGTGGGGGGTGGGGTGGGGTTGGGGGGGGGTGGTGGGGGGATGGGGGGGGTTGTAAGGTCGTTGGTGTCATTGAATGAAGAAGAAGAAGAAAAAGAAGAAGAAGAAGAAGGAGGAGATGATGATGATGATGATGATGATGATGATGATGATGATGATGATGATGATGATGATGATTATGATGATCTTGATGAAGATGAAGAAGAAGAAGAAAAAAAAGGAGAAAAAGATGGAGAAGGAGGAGAAAAAGAAAGAAGAGTGGAAGGAAAGAAAGAAATAGGACGAGGACGAGGAGAAGGTGGGTGCGAAGGAGGGAGGGGGGAGGGGGGGGGGTAAAGGAGAAGAAGAAGGAGGAGAAGATGTGAGGAAAAACAGATTAGAAGTTGTAGATGAAAGAGGCAAACGAAACATTAAATAACTAAAATGTACTAACCTGCAGTGCAAGAATAAAAAACGTTTTTTAAATATAAATTTGGCCGGAAAAATCTTTCTTCAAATAACGATCAAATAAAATTACCCTCATATTATATCTTTTAAAAAATAATCTTCAAAGAAGTCCCAGGTTTGAGAATTTTTGACAAGATGAGGGTCGTTAAAATCGATCGATATTTGAAGGACGAGTTTTCTGGCCAAAATTTAAAAGCGTGTTTCTCTCAGAGTATGGCAGTACGGCCAAACAAACTTGAGCTTTTATATAGCGCAATATCCACTAAACGTGCTCAAAGAGCTTTACAAGGGGTCCCTAGCCAACAGCAACATTTAACATGTGGAAGGAGATATGACACGCCTGTTAGGTAGAGACAGGTACTCATTTTACACCTGCGCACGGTGAGAGAATGTGAGTAAAGAGTCTTTTCCAAGGACTCAACTATGCGCCGAGCGAGGCTTGAACCCAAGACCTTCCGATCCAAAAGCGAGTGTCATACCACAAGACCACATAGTAGCACTAAAATGAAACCCTGCCGATAGAGGAATAACTTTGTTATGTGTTGTTGTTTTGTTTACTTCCTTCCCCACAGATTTTAAGGACAGACGAATTAATTGTGGAGCGAGAGGACCACGCATGCTCAGCGGTGGTCCGATGGGTAGACTTCCTGCCGGACATCCGGACCGCCTTCCTTCCCCAGCTTTTACGGTCGGTCCGCCTGGGCCTCTTATCCTCCACAAAATTCAGTGACGTCATACGCAAATACAGCAACCTCCCCATCGACTCAGAAGCCTCTCGACTACTTCATAAAGGTTTGGAACAGAAATAGATCGCTGTTGTGTGATTGTACTCTATTTAATGTTAGATTAATGACCAATAATTGATAATGATGATAATATTTGGTGTCGAATTGCCACAAATGTAACGAATTGAAAATGAAATGAATATGTTTATGTTGTGTATATCGCACGCGTGAAAGAAAGAGAGGAAGATATATATATATATATATATATATATATATTATATATATATATATATATATATATATAGAGAGAGAGAGAGAGAGAGAGAGAGAGAGATGAGTGAGAGAGTGAGAGAGAGAAAATAAGTAGGAGTGAAATATATGTTCAATGTTATAGTTATCTTAAACGTTATAACAAGTGTAACTAAATGACAAATTGCCATATTTATGGACAATAAAGATTTATTATTATTATTATTTATTATTATTTTTATTATTATTATTATTATTTTATTATCTTATTCATTATTTATCTTATTATTATTATTATTATTATTATTATTATTATTATTATTATTATTATTATTATTATTATTATTATTAATTATTATTATTATTATTATTATTATTTTATTATTATTATTATTATTATATTATTATTATTATTATTATTATTATTATTATTATTATTATTATTATTATTATTATTTTATTATTATTATTATTATTATTTATTATTATTATTATTATTATTATTATTATTATTATTATATTATTATTATTATTTTATTATTATTATTATTTATTTATTATTATTATATTATTTTATTTATATTTATTATATTATTATTATTAATTATTTTTATCTCATTATTATTATTCTATATTATATATTATTATTATTATTATTATATATTTATTATTATTATTATTATTATTATTATTTATTATTATTTATTATGCGGGTGGTTGGATGGGAGCATCACCTTGAATCATATACCTATGATGTTCGCATGGGTGTACGATCGATAGTGATGTGTTTCTTCTTCTCTTTACTAGCCTATCCTGCTTCTTCGGTTTGTGATTGTATTTTTGACAGGGGATATTTTTTTTTTCCTGTAAATCTTCTGCTGTTTGTTCTTGGTTATTTATAATTTAGCTTATGATATCTTTAGGTTATGATTTTGATTTACATTTGTACTATTTTTGTTAGATTGCTTGTTTTTTTGTTTCAGCGGTCTCTCATATAACCTCAATTGTGTTGGAAGAGACCTAAAGCAACAAACAAAAAAATTATTATTATTATTATTATTATTATTATTATTTATTATTATTATTATTATTATTATTATTATTATTATTATTATTATTATTATTATTATTATTATTATTGTACTCAATGATGGGACAACGTTCATCATCTGCAAAGTCACATCCAGACAGAAAATGAGTCGAGAGCTTTCTTGAGTTTTTATTTAGCGCAATTTCCACTAAACGTGCTCAAACGCTTTACAAGGGGTCCCTGACCAGCAGCAACACGTAACAGGTAGAACGAGACATGACGCCTGTTCACGGCCAGGTACTCATTTTACACCTGAGCACGGTGAGAGAATGTGAGTAAAGAGACGTTTCCAAGGACTCAACTGTGCGCCGAGCGAGGCTCAAACCCAGGACCTTCCATTCCGAAAGGGAGTATCATACCACAACACCACATATCCGCACAAGACGGCGTATCTACCACATATTCAAACGTAGCCATTCGTTCTGTCTCGTCCAGGTTATGAGTTGTGCCTCATTCGAAGCGCCTGGCGACTACAAAATGTCAGGCGGAACGTGCTGCTCCGCCCCACGAGTGTTTCGTGCTCAGGACGGTTTCGAATGAATCGCGTGGGTGATAGTGAGACTGTGCATGTACACGTCGGTCCGTCGTGTCGCATCGTCATCTATCACTCAATCTCACTCGTCTTCTCTCTCTCTGTGTTCATCTCATGTCATCACATCAATCACCACATCACATCCCCCACTACCCTTCACTCCAACCCCATCATACCACTCCACACCCACCACACATCCCCCACCTCCACCCACACCATCCACCCCCACCCACATCCACCCACACCCCTATCTCCCTACACCAACCCCACTACCCCCACCCCACACTTCTACACACCCACACCCCACACTCCCACACCCACCACCCACACCCCACCCACCAACACCACCCCACCACCCCCATCCCCCATCCAACACCCTACCCACTACCCCTCATCATCTACCACATACCACCACATATCCACCACTACTCACATACCACCAATCCATTGCTCCCCATCCCCAACGATTTTCCCCTTACGTCCAGGCACGTTGTCCACATATGAAACCTTACGACAGAGTGATAAG
>NC_088365.1:53934740-53937240 GCF_034508935.2 Berghia stephanieae | reverse complement strand
CCTTGATTGAGACGTTTTACTTGATCCATCCACAGGAAAGTTGTACATTGCTGGGGGGTTCAGCGGGACAGAATGTCTGAACACAGCCGAATGCTTTGACCCCTCGACTAACGAATGGACTCTCCTGAGTCCGATGAACTACCGGCGTAGCGGGGTCACAGTCGTGGCTTTCAGACAAGCCGTCTACGCCATCGGAGGTTTCAATGGATCCATCAGACTCGACGAGGGTAAGTCAAGTACAGTGGAACCCCCTTGTGACGGGTCCGGATATAACTGGCACCCGGTTATAACAGGGGTCTTGTGAAACCTCAGTATGACGGGTCCGGATATAACAGGGACCCGGTTATAACAGAGGTCTTTAGAATACCAGTTATTTTTCTCCCTCTTTCATCATCATTATCATCATCGTTGCCTTTTTCACCCTGGGTCAGGGTATAGGCCACAGACAAACAGTTTCCATCCTTCTCTATCCTGAGCTACCTTTTTTAAAATCTCATTCCAGGTCTTACCACTTCTCTGTATATCAGCTTCTTTAATTCCTTCATAAATTCTGTCATTCCAGAAACTCTTCGGTCGCCCAAGCTAAAAAAAAAAAGGATTTGGTTTGTCCGTCTGCGTTTCTGTAACGGTTTGAGTTTGCCTTTAGTAAAATTTACGGGACTTTTAAGAGCCTTGTAGATTATAACAGGCGTGCGAAATCCACCCACTGTCTCCAATTACAACGTATTATCCTATACCCCTAAGTGTGGCTTAATGGTCTTATGATATGACACTCGCTTTCGGATTGGAAGGTTCTGGGTTCGAGCCTCGCTCCGCGCATAGTTGAGTCCTTGGAAAAGGCTCTTTGTTCACATTCTCTCACCGTACTCAGGTGTAAAATGAGTACCTGGCCGTTTACAGCATTGTCTTTGTTGAAAAAATATGTGGTATCGCCTAAAGGCGTCATGTGTTGCCCTATGTGGTCAGGGTAAAGTGCTTTGAGTACGTTTAGTGGATTCTGCGCTATATAAAAGCTCAACTTTTTTTTTTAATAACAGGCCTGGATATAACAGGGTCCCGGTTATAACAGTTGTCTTTAGAATACCAGTTATTTTTCTCTTTCTTTGCCTTTAGTGAAATTTACCGGCTATAGCAGAACATTTAGGAGCCTAATCGGTTATAACAGTGATGGTAACCCCACTCAGTAACTCCAAATACAATGTATAAGCCAATATAATGCTCAGCTAAGCCTACAGCTATAGATAGTTCGAAGATGACGTCACTCAGGTCTTTGTTATTGTTTTTTGCCATCCGCGTTTATGAGTAATGCTCACTGAACTGTTTTAACCAGACAATAAACGTTCATGGACACACACAGTTTTGTGTGTTGGTCCGTTATACTTCCGGATGGCAATGTTATGAGCTTCCTAGCCAAGCGCATACTATCTATTGGCAACAGAGAGCCAGGCTATGCCTGGTTCATGAATGCTTTGTGTGTATGTGTGTGTTTGTGTGTGTGAGAGAGAGAGAGAGAGAGAGAGAGAGAGAGAGAGAGAAAGAGAGAGAGAGAGAAAGAGAGAGAAAGAGAGAGAGAGAGGAAGAGAGAAAGAGAGAGAGAAAGAGAAAGAGAGAGAAGTAAAAAGTAATCAACAGAATATAACAGCTTCAAAAGAGAACAAAATACCAAATACGGAACGTTCCGAGCTCAAAACCCTTCTTCAGCCAACAACAACAATAAACAAAACAATGAAAATAGTTGTTGGTTGAAGAAGGATTTTAAGCCCGAACCATTCCGTGTTTGGTATTTGTTTTGTTTTTGTTTAGTTTTGTTTTGATTTTGTTTTTTCTTTTTGAAACTGTTATATTCATTTTTGTTCATTACTTCTAATATTTTTACAGCTTCTGGCAGCTTGTTGACAGCGTGGCTCAGCGGTCCCTGCTTCGTACCCAAAAGGTACCGAGTTCGATCACCCGCCGCTGCTCTGTGTGACCTTGAACAAGTCACCTCGCCCTAGCTCGATTTGCCGCGCTTCACTGCAGCCGATGCCTGGATTATTCCAGTCTTCCCTTGGAATAGACCCCAGAGACAAATTTCCCCTATGGGATAAATAAAGGGAATTTTATATTATTTATTTATTTATTTATTTTGGACAGTTTCATCCCCCTGGCATCCGCGAAGACCCCAGAGCCATCACATCATTATTTTAAAATTTTATTTTTAGCATCATCACCATATTTCTCACATGTTTTTCATGTTTCATCTTCAGTTGAAAAGTACTATCCGGAAAGAGGGGCGTGGTTTCCGGTCAAAGAAATGATCAAGGGAAGAAGTAATTTTGCCGCCGCCGTCATGGAAAGCAGGATCTATGTCGTCGGGGGTTATGACGGTAAGTCTGTGCTGGATGTATTATGGCTTTTGGAAATGAGATTAGCGGAAGAGTAGCGTCCCTTGATTGGACGTCACCTTACAGAGAGAACGTCAAAATGGTTTTACGCATGCGTTTCTCTCGTCCTCGTTTTC
>NC_088365.1:53914740-53929740 GCF_034508935.2 Berghia stephanieae | reverse complement strand
GTTTCATTCATCATGTTTTGTTGATAAAGGGGAAACCCGAAACGTCCACATTGACTGTTTTCGTTTATTTATTTGAAGCTTTCAATCAGTTTCACATTGTTACCTAGTATCACGCTATGAGTTTACGAAGGCTACGATTCGATAGACAATAACACACGCTGAAAACCCACAGCTACCAACAAGAATAGTAACTCATCATAGGAACGGTTACTCGACTGCAATTCATGGATTGTGTCCCTTGAACGTAGCAGGGGACACAGTCCATACCAGACTGTTCACAGTATGCCAATAACGATAACTCGTCTTAGGCATGACTCGACGATTAATTCCCTAGATTACGTCCCTTGACAGCAAGACGCCTCGTCCTGACGGCGTTATATTCATGTGTAGTTTATGATAAAGCTACCACGTGACTAAAGTGTCATTATAAACTGTTTAAAAAATATAATACAATACATATTCATGCATCCCAGATTTATGCTTTCATCATGCTTCACGTTCTTCATCATCATCATCATTAACATCGTTGCCATCATCATCATCATTGTTGTCATCGTCAATTATCGTCAAAATAATTATGATCATCATTATCACCCCAGAAAAGCCTTGACTGTTTTTTGGTCTTTCACATGTTGGGTTATTTCACCAATTCATTTTGGGTTAATTCACCAATTCATGTTGGGTTATTTCAGCATTTATGTTGGGTTATTTCACCAATTCATGTTGGGTTATTTCGGCAATTACGTTGGGTTATTTCACCAATTCATTTTGGGTTATTTCAGCAATTATCTTTGGTTATTTCACCCATTCATGTTGGGTTATTTCACCAACTCATTTTGGGATATTTCACAAGTTCATATTGGGATATTTCACCAATTAATGTTGGGTTACTTCATTAATTCATTTTGGGTTATTTCACCAATTCATTTTGAGTGGTTTGTTTTGTTTGTTTTTGTTAGGGTTTCACGGTGCTTGTGACCCAGTAATGTTTGTTTTGTTTTGTTTAAGTTACGGCGTTTGCAACACATTAAGGTCATATCAGCGCCAGTAAAAAGGAAGAAAATGGGATAGTAAAAAGTGCTAGAATTACAATTAAAGCACAAAAGAAAAGGTAAGACAAAGGGGAATTGGTTCAAATAGGGAACAGATGTAGATTCCAAGAGCATACCGCCAAAGGACTTAGTTTGAGATCACCGAAAAGTTTCATCCAGACACAAGCACAGGCCCCAATCATATAATATAATATGTAAACTAAACATAATACAATGCATAACAGAGAGATGATTTACGATGAAAAAAATATCATCTCCCAAAACTATAACTATACATTCGACTGTTTCCCTCCCAGCCAAGGAACTCCGGCAAGGACAGGACAAAACTAAGTAATCTCATTCCAAGACAATGACAGGAAACAATTGGAAAACGGTTATGGGGGGATAGAAGACACAGCATGTACCTCCCTGCCCACTATGGGAGGTCAGGATCCCCACCCAGACCCATGTAATGTAGATCATGTCAGCGCCAGGAAAAGGGAAGAAATTGGAAGGTCCAAAATATATTTTTACAACAATTAAAGACTCAGGAAAAAGTAATGCAAAGGGGGAGGGGGGGGGGGGGGGTCAGACAGGGAACGGATGTAGAATCCAAAAGCACACTTCCGGTGTACTTGGGTTGAGATCGACTACGTCTCATCCAGACATAAGCACACATTCACACTAAGAGTAAGGGAGCGTTCACATATTACGTCATCAGCTAGGGGGGGAGGGGGGGTCTACCAAATGTTGACATGTGTTGACATGGGGGGGTGGGGGGGTCAGACCCAAGATGATGTCATCAAAACATAGGCAAATTAGGCCTATTTTATTAAATGCAAGAGCTTCAAAAATGGCTTTCCAAATAAATTAGCAAAAAGGCATTAATGGAAGATTTGGAAGCCTATTTCAAAGTTTGTTCCTTTCAAAACAGCTAAAGATAAATTGCTATGATGAGTATTGCCCATCTCTCAAGAAACAAGATGGGAAAGGGGTATCACTTCTCAAAAGGCGAACTTGCCCTAAATGTGCATTGTATCACTCCTCGATCACAGCAATGAAAGACCATTCACGAAAATGCAGCATACAAGAAGAACAGCAAATGGGAGAAAGTGATGACGATGAAGATGAAATTGATGATACTATTTATAGTACATTGCCAGAGGTCCAAGGCAGAAACATTTTTGAATCAATTAATTTTATGTTTGGAAATTGAAACAGAAATTCATTCCACTAAAAGACTAATATGCTATAAAATAATTTGCCTCCTATACTATTTTAAATTACACTTTCTGAAATTTTTTTAATAGCACCTGCACCAAGTAGCCTAATTTAAATAATGTTTGTTAGATTTTATCTTTGCAAATTTAAATTTTATGTCCCCATTGTATCGTAAAACATAAATTATCAACAGTTTCTGAAATTAATAAAATGTCTGAATGTGTTTTATCAAACGTTGATAATCAATGTTTATGGTTTGAAAAACGAATAATAAATATTGTGAAATTAAAGATCTGTTGAGGGGGGGGGGGGGGGGGTCAGGTCAATGATGACAAGTGATGATTTGGGGGAGGGGGGGGGTCTAAAAAGGGCAAATTTTTGATGACGTAATATGTGAACGCTCCCTAAGACGCAACGACAACAAAACAAAACAAAAAAAACCCATTGTTTTTCTCTCCAAAAATGAACTTCTTTATTCAGCAATAATAATAATAATAATAATAATAATAATAATAATAATAATAATAATAATAATAATAATACACGTTGGCAAGACTAACCAATTAAATAATAATAGTAATAATAATAATGAGGACATTAATTGAAGGGGTTAAAATAATTAAACATCAACTAAATATAATTCATAATTTATAATGGATTTAATGAATGAATGAATTAATTATTCAATGAACTAAACACACAAAACAATAGGTGTAAACGGAGGACGAGGCGAGCTGCTAAGATTTGCTTTTGGCTGAGGGGATAGCGCACTGGCCTCACCACCGACAGGCGGGAACATAATGAGTAAGGCACATAGATAGATTGTTAATTATAATAATAATAATAATAATAGCAATATTAATAATATCAACAATGATAATAGTAATAATAATAATAGTGATAATAATAATAATAATAATAATAATAATAATAATAATAATAATAATAATAATAATAATAATAATAATAATAATAATAATAATCAATTAATAAGTTATAGAGTCAGCAACATAAGGTCAGATCAAAAATATTCATATCAATACATATCATAAAAAGTTATTAATGCTACTCAAAAAAAAAAAATCAAATATAAAAACAAACAAACAAAGCATAAAACAAAAACAAACAAAACCAAAACAAACAAACATAAAAACCATAAAAACCGACCCGCATTGTGAGCAGCGTAGTAGCACTAGCTTAAGTGAATTTTCATATCTAATTGTCTTTCTGACAAAGTCTATGCTGTTCACACTCACTACATTTAGTGTATTAAAAAAAAAAATAGACTTTTCTGTTTCAATTTGTTTGTTTTTTATTCAAAACGCCAAGAATTATTTTTGTTTTTAATTGGGGACTGGGGATCGAACCTCAGACCTTTTGAAAGGATTTTTTTGGACGATTTATTTTTCTTGCTTAGTCTGTCACCTTTCATACAGTTTTTGTCATGTCTTTGTCTTGCACCGTTGCCTGATCCCGAATTTCTCAACTTGTTCTTAAATGCATTAGGTGAGTAATACGGTTCAACAGTCGTGACGTCACTTCCCTCGTAATGACGCATAGTTACTGGTTCTAAACTATCAGATCAGCCCTTATGACATACTTCTCCGACAAGCATAACAGGGTACCGTCAACTGGTGTGACTTTGCCTCTCTACCCATTTGGAGCATTTGGAGTATTCTCAGGCTTGTTGCAGTTAATTGATTCATTAGAGGGCTTAGGTTTTCATCAAAAGAAATAACTATTACAAAGATGCATGCCGTCATTGCCAAGGAGGCCCTGAGACAATGGACCACATCGTCATCCACTGCCCAGTGACAAGCCTATCAGGAGAGACAGCCTATATGGCAGGAAAGGAATTTGAAGAATGGATTAAAAGATTCAAACTAGAGGTGTAGCCATTCGATACTAATACTACGACTATTACAAATCTAAATACAATTTACTTTGTCCAAATCTATAGAGACAACAGAGTCACTCCCGTTGACAGTATCCAGGGGAGACAAACATAAATCTCATCATGTTTTGACTTTTATACATTCTTATCACATGACATGTGAAAAAGTTCTAGCCAGCACGAAGAATAAAAAGTACCGATTTTATTTGTTTAGAACCAAGCTGCTGGTTGCTGGGCTGACGTGACATCAGACTAATGAATCCTATTATGGATAATAATAATAAAAATAATAATAATAATCTTTATTGCCCAAATTAAGACAATGAGCTACATCTGGCCAGTACATACAATGTGCCTCAACACCACTAGCACAACCACTAAGACAGACACAAACACACAACATTTGATAGACGTAGTCAAGAATGACGTCACTAAAACAACAAATAACTTGGTGTTAAATGAAATGTATGAATAATGACACGTGTCATCTCTACTCTTTCATCCGCCTACCCCCCCCCCCCCTTCTCTCTCTCTCTCTCTCTCCTCTCTCTCTCTCTCTCTCTCTCTATATATATATATATATATATATATATATATATATATATATATATTGCAGGCAATAAGCTAAAGAACTTTATAAATACAACATCACCATGAATAGAGCAGCACTATGAAAACAAAAAACAACACAATTTAAATATTACGCCCTGAAAAATAATTATAACAACATTAATAATAATAATAATAATAATAATAATAATAATAATAATAATATCAAATTGATACAAAAAGTCGCCAAATGCACCTAGGTTCAAATCTTTGACCCATAGACAAAATAACAAACAAGAAGACAAACTAAAAAAAATAGTAATACGTAGTAGTAGTAGTAGTAGTAGTAGTAGTAGTAGTAGTAGTAGTAGTAGTAGTAGTAGTAGTAGTAGTAGTAGTAGTAGTAGTAGTAGAAGAAATAGAACCATCACCCTCAACCAGATGAGGAAAGAATAAAAACCCAAATTCCAATCTATTTATAAATATAAAACCCAATTTTCTCCACACAGTTCAATCTGACACAGTACCATAGTGACAGGACGGGCCACAAATTTTATAAAATATGTCACAGTTATAGAGTTACAGTTACAGTTAGTCGTCATAAGCAAATCGAGTTATACATCATCACCATCGTCATCATCATCGTATTCGTATTATGCATATATTCTAGCAGTCACATCATCCAAGCATCAATTTCATCTACATTAGCAACAAAGAATAAAAATGAATTTTCAAATCATACTGAAATCGATGAGAAACCACAATACATTCATATATACACATTCATATGAATGAATTCATATTCATATTGAACAGAATATGTCAAACATTTAAATGACAAACTACATATTATGTACTTATGGATAGTCACATAATTTTCATATGTTTTATTTTATGAAATATTTCAATTCAATCGTGATATTTGTAAATACTCATTCAGACATTGTACATTATTTCATGTGAATGAATTCCTCTGGAGGAAAATATTAGTACCTACATCATAATAGCCAGTCGTATTTACATAAATTTACATAAATTAATAATGACATGCAAAGGAGCAATGAATAAGTTTGCATACAAATCAAAAGAGGGAAGGCGACGTGAGGGTGGGTGATGCAATATGTCCAGGGCGTCCAAACTCTACCGTGGCGTTGGGGTGGGGAGGGGGGGGGAAGAAGAAGAAGAAGAAGAAGAAGAGAGAGAGAGAGAGAGGGAGAGAGATTTTTTAAAGGGTTTTACGGCGCTTGCAACACATTAAGGTCATATCAGCGCCAGTATAAAGGAAGCAAATGGGATATAAAAAGTTCTAGAATTATAATTAAAGCACCCAAGAAAAGGTAAGACAAAGGCGAATTTGTTCGAAAATGGAACAGATGTAGATTCCAAGAGCATCCTATCAATGTAATTAGTTTGGGATCACTAAAACGTCTCATCCAAACACCAGCACAGACTCCGACTAATGGGAACACACTCAAATGTTTACAAGATGTTCAATACAAAATACAACTATCAATAAATCACAGAGAGATGATTTACAAGGAAAAAAATATCATCTCCTAAAACTAACACTATACATTTCACCGTTTCCCTCACAGTCAAGGACTCCAGCCAGGGCTAGGACAAAACTAAGTCTAATCTCAATCCAAGACAAAGACAAAAAGTAATTGGAATTGGAAAACAGATGTAGGGGTAAAGAAGTAGAAGACACAGTCAGTGACCTTCCTGCCCTCTATGGGAGGTCAAGAACCCCACCCATTTGGGGGGGGGGGGGGGCTGTAATAAAAGGTATACAAATGAATTGATCAGAACACGGTGCTTGCAGATTTAAAGTCGGACGCTCTTGAAGTTAAACTCGTATCTCAGTACCTTGGTTTATCACAATCTGGTTATTCTAAACATTATCATCATTACTATCATCATCATCATCATCATCATCATCATCATTTAAACATTGAAAATGAAATTGTGACGATTAAAATACTGAGGAAAATGAAAAATGACCAAATATACAGTCAGTGGGAAGGTCCATGTTCATCCTTAAGTTAAACGGATCTCTCACTGAGAGAGAGAGTCGTTGGGACTAGGTTGGGATGGAGGGGGAGGGGGGATAACATACTGTATCTCTGTCAGTTAACTTGGAAGATATACAAGAATAACAACAACAATAATAGCAACAACAACAACAACAACAGGATAAAAGACGCCCCCCCCCCCCACCACCACCAAAAAGAAAAAAAGTCAGCAGCATCACCAGCAATAACAATAAATTAAAAAAAAAGAAGAAAAGAAATAGCAACAAAAACAATCACCACGAAAATAGCAACACAACCACCAACAACACAATAATGATGATCATCATAAAACAACAACAACAACAACAACAACAACAACAACAACAACAACAACAACAACAACAACAACAAGAATAACATTGCGTCCACAACCAACAGCCAACACGTCAACATTCACGTTAAATGCCGTTTGGTTTGGATTGAATCCCATATTTGGTATAGAAACCGGAAGCCATTTTGATATCATCTGAATGGAAGACGTTATATAAGTAATTGATGGCAGTCACAGCAGTAAAAAAAAAACCACACACATTGATTTCGTCGTACAGGCGAGAGTTCATCTTTTTATGTCAACAATAAAATATCTACAATATTATTATAAACGCTTGACAACAACTTTCAAATCTCAGGTTTGAAAGTTTTAGCCAAGATGAGGGCCATTTAAATCAATCGATATTTGAAGGACGAGTTTTCTGGCTAAATTTTTAAATACGTGTCTTTCCAGAGTACGACAGTTAAATGGTTGATGTAATTTATGGGTAGGTGAAAAATGAGGGGCTATGGTCAAAGCGTCACCCGTAGCCTTTGTAAACTCATGGCCTGACACTTACCAAAAAATGACGTCAAAAGACAAGTCTTTGGCCACAAAAGAAAAAAAAAAACCGTGCGTTGTATTCAAGAGTTCAACCAATGGGATCACTTGTTTCCTTGAGCTTTACTAACGACAACTCACTAAACGCTCCACAAAGCTAAAAAAATGACGTCAAACTATAAGTCCTAGTGGATTCTAGTGTCAGGCTATGAGTTAACGATGGCTACGGGTTTGAGTGTAGCCATCGTTATGTTATAGCCTGACACTGAAATCCAAAAGGACTGGCAGTTTGACGTTATTATTTGGTTTTTGCACCGCCTAGTGAGTTGTCGTTAGTAGAGCTCATGGAAACAAGTTATTTCATTGGTTGAGCTATTGAATACAACTCACGATTTGTTTTCTTTTGTGGCAAAAGACAGGCATTTTGACGTCATTTTTTTTTTTGGTCAGTGTCAGGCCATAAGTTTACGAAGGCCACGGTTTGAGGCGTCTCCTTCGAAACAGTGACGTCACGAAGAAGACGACGATCACCAAAGGAAAGTGAAAAGTAAGTTGTTTTTAGAAGTACTCAAGGAAACAAATGATTCCATTGGTTGAGCTATTTACTGATTACAACTCACAATTAACTTTTCCCCGTGATCTTCGTCTTCTTTTATGACGAATCTTTGTTTTTAGTATCAGGCTTTTGGTTGACGAAGGTCAGGGTTGAGGGGTAGACATACGTCACGTGACAATATTGCCTCAGATGAACACTTTAAACGTGCATCGACAATGGATCAATGATGAAAGAGAATGGAACGGAGAGCATTGCTCCCAACATGACGATGAACGGGTGACTGTTGTTCTACTGATGCTATGCGTTTAGGTAAAATAATCACAACATCCGTCACCAAGATATAACGGACCACCACATGAAACTATGCGTAACCTTGAAAAAACATTTACGGTCTGATTGATAGATTTTAGTGAACACTAATCACCAAAATGGTTGCCGAGAAACAACAAAGAGTTGAGTAGCATCAATCTCGTTCCATCTATACCCTGTCATAATTTCCATTGCACTTGCAGTTGACTCCATTCTTGATGACGTCAGACACGAGAAGACAAAGCCAGAAAGAACACAAAAACCCAACGATGTGCTACCCCCCCCCCCCCCCCCACCCACCCCATTCCAACAAACAAACAAAAATAATAAAAAAATAAGGGGAAAAGGAAACACAAACCAAAAAAAAAAGCAAGAAAAGAAAACAAAAACCAAACTGACCGCCCTCTGGGGTGGGGGGGGGGGGGGGTGAGGGATGATATGAACCTGAGGCTGACACATACGTCACTTCTCATTGAACATTGCATAAAGGCATTTCAACTGCACATCTCTTTATCCGGATATACATAGTAAGATCGATGGTCGGTCGGCGGATCAAAACTCTTTAAGTCTATAATATGTCTATTATGACGTCATCAGAGGTCTGATCCGCCCAACATTAACTAAAACATGGTGCGCAAAGCTCGAATGTAGACTTCAGAGGTTTGATTCGACATCGGAGGTCTGATTCGCCCAAAATGAAATAAATCATGGTGCGCAAAGCTCGTATGTAGACTTCAGAGGTTTGATGATCGTGAAAATCGGGGCTTCAGAGGTTTGATCCGCCGATCGTGAAAGTCGGGGCTTCAGAAGTTTGATCCGCCGATCGTGAAAGTCGGGGCTTCAGAGGTTTGATCCGCCGATCGTGAAAATCGGGGCTTCAGAGGTTTGATCCGCCGATCGTGAAAGTCGGGGCTTCAGAGGTTTGATCCGCCGATCGTGAAAATCGGGGCTTCAGAGGTTTGATCCGCCGACCACATATCATAAATCATCATGACAGTATTACAGAATCCAGTAGAATTGGACAGGTAGAATTCATTAGTCTATAAATTAATTGTACTTTTGTATCAATACATTATACATTTATAAAATATCCAAGTTGATTTAAAATGAAGGAAGACGATTTGCATCGCATTGGACAAGGACAACGTGTATTTATTGGCAGGTCTGGTAAGAGAGAGAGAGAGAGAGAGAGAGAGAGGGAGAGAGAGAGATAGATAGATAGAGAGAGAGAGAGAGGGGGGGGGGAAGAGAGAGAGAGAGAAAGAGAGAGAGAGGGGGGGGGGAGAGAGATAGATAGGTAGGTAGATAGATAGATAGAAAGAGAGAGCGAGAGAGAGAGAGAAGAGGGGGGGGGGGGTGTTTCGTACCATTTGAATATCTCAATCGTATAATATTTTGCATCAGCTGCTATAGCTAATAATAATAATAATAATAATAATAATAATAATAATAATAATAATAATAATAATAATAATAATAATAATAATAATAATAATAATAATAAACTCGCCCCCCCCCCCCCCCACTCCCCACAATAATACTGATTTTGTTTTAGCCATTATGTCCAAACCAACGTCATGTTGAATATCAACAGGTCACAACAAGATCCTCCACATGTGTTGTGTCGTCATTACTATTCCTGCCTGCCAGTGCCAGTAAGAAATCCTTTCTGTTCGTTAAATCCAAATTGAGAACACACTTCCTACACATTGAGTCCACACACAATCACACACCATCCATCCTAAATGCCGAATCACATTGCAATGTCTATCGAGTCAGTATCCAAATATTTTCTTACGTAACAAAGACACTGGGTGACGTCATATCCGGAAGATCAGCCACGGCAAAAATGGGCACAAGTTAATCAATTATATAAAGACGTGTGTATAGAAAAATATACACATTACACACAAACCATAACACATCTCCAGCAATATGACATGGTGATTGTCTTGAACTTTTTCAACTTTCAACTTTGAACTTTGAGCGCGAGAAGTCAGGCAACGTGGACATTTTAGTGTATAGAATTACACAAGCAATTATGTCAAGAATTACACAAGCAATTATGTCAATGTCAATCTTCCTTAGGCTTATTTCACGACGAATTGAAAAATAATGTGTTTTTTTTCCGGTTCTCAGAGGTATATAATATTACTGATATATTTTACATCCGTTTTATACTGAAAAAAAAATGCTACACATCAACTGTACACTGTACACATTGGCAAGACTGGAGCACAGAAGAGTGAAAACTCGTGTAATCTTTAGAGTCGTTCATACACATACACACACACATGGTTCTTGAAGCACAATTCTATTCTATTTTGGTTCTTGAAGCACAATTCTATTCTATTTATACTACCATCGATGTTTCCTAAAGGATCGACAAAGTCTTCTTTGACGCAAACACGCCATCTGCTGTCCAGGATGTCTTCAAGAGCATCAACAAAATCTACGAGCAGTTCATCATTGAAGCACATAATTCTAAGTCTGACAATGTCATCTAGAAAATCAACATAATCTACAGTCGCTTCATCTTTGAAGCACACATTCCTTCTGCTCATGTCTTTGAGTGCATCATTATAATATATTCTAATACTAAGAGCAGCAGTTCATCATAGACCACACGATTCTTCTGTTTCTAATGACGTGTCTTGTTTAGAGCATCAATAAATTCTAATTCTACGAGTATTTCTTCATCATTGAAGCACGCAGTTCTTTTGCTTCTGGCGATGTCTCCTAGAGCGACGAGACATAGCAGCAGGATTGCCCACGGTCCCTCCGATTCCCATGTCATCCACATAGGAGATTTTGTTGCTCCTGGAGTTGTGATAGTAATAATCAAACTCATCCGAATCGCTGGAACTGGAGCACGTGCTGCAATGGTCGTCATCGAATACCCCGTACATGAACTTATCGGCAGCGGCGCTATCTAACACAACCGGGGATCTATTCGACTTTTTACTACTTCCGTTTTCTTTGTTAGAAGAAGGATTTTGATTGGCTGGGTTACCGATTTGTTGGTAAAGGTGGTTGTTATGGTGGTGGTGGTGATGGTGGTTGTGGTGGTGGTGGTGATTGCTAGAACTGCTATTGCTGTGATGGGACTGGGATCGCGCCGAGGATGGGTTGGACTGTAGGACTGACTGGGCACTGCCTGGGCGCCCTTCAAAGCTGTGGCTGCGAGGGCATCCTTGAGGTCGGGGTGCCTGGGGCGGGCGAGAGATTGGGTTCATTTTGGTGTTGTCGGGTAAGGGGATCGTGCCCGCAGCTGATCGGGCGTGGGGCGGTAAGCGTGGTTGTGGTTGTTGTTGTTGCGATGGGGGTAGGGGTGGTGACGGGGTGTGTTGATTCACGTCTGCTCCGTGGCCAAGGTTAGGTAACTCCGGATGTGATCGCATTGAATTTGACTTGGACGCCTGTCTGTACACAGGGGGCGGGGCTTGTTGTTGTTGTTGTCGAGGGAAATGGCCTTGACCCTGTTCTTGTAAGGGCGTGGACGGTGATTGACTATTACTACTATTACTATTGGTTGTAAGGGGTTGATGGTTGTGATGGTGGTGGTGGTGATGCAAAGCAGGGTGGTGGTGAGGGTGAAACATTGGGGGAGGGAGGGAGTCACCGCTGCCGCCACTTCGGCCGTTGTGGGGATGATGGTATTGAAAACTGCCGTTGTTGGTGGCTCTGTGACTGTGCATCATCATCATGGATGCCGACATCATGAGATTGGGGTCGTCTGGGCCCATCAGGTGGTGGTGGTGAGGCACGTTGGCCGAGGCGTAATGAAGACTGATATTCGGCGTGTTGCCTACAGGGTTATTGCTCTTGTCGGTATTATCTTGACACGTATTGGAGGGACCGAGTGAATACCCGTGATTCCAAACACCCCCGGGCGCCATGTTGTCTCTGGGTTCTGCCTGGGGCGTCGTGGCGTCTTCCGATGACGTCTGCTGTTCCTCCTGCTGGTTCAGGTCGGGCATTGAGAATTGGGATAATCGATTACGTCTTTTGGCTTCCTGTAAAGGGAGAGCATCCACTAACCCGTCTATATTGAGCGTGTACACAGACTCTTCGTCATCCGCTTCCGGCCCCCCGGCGTGGACTTCAAACATCCCCGGAGCGTAGACCTCACTGTTGCTGGATGTGGCGTAACCCTGGTCTCTGTCCGAGGACGGGAGGCTGTCGGGGAGCGTGTACTGCTGTCTCAGGACTTCCTGTATCCCGGCCTTCCCTTCTTGCATCACGTGACTCACAGGGGAGCTTACTCTCGCCTCCTGCATGTTGACGAGATAGTCCTCGGGTCGTCGGGGAGTCTGAGTGTTCATGGACCCGGCGCGACTACAGGCGGCCGAGCAGTAGATGACTCCGTGCTTGGGCAGAAATGGACGCCCTAGAAGAGAGGTCTGACACGTGTGGCATTTGAAACACGCCTCGGACGCGTGCCAGTGTTGACCGTCGTGGGTCATCTGACCCTGGTCAACCCCGATATGTTCCCCACAGGTGTCGCAGTACTCGGCGAACATGTTCTCGAAGCAGGCGCAGCAGTAAGGCCGTCCGTCCCTCATGATGTAACGCTGGCCGCCCAGCTGCCTGTCGCACTCCAGACAACAGAAATGCTTCATGTGCCAACTGCTGCCCTCGGCCTCCGTGCACTCGTCTGCAAAGATGATCTAGTAGGAGAGAGGAAATAAAAACACAAGAAATTTTAAATAAAATTCCCTTCATTCATCCCATAGGGTGAATTTGTCTCAAGAGTCGATTTCAAGGGAAGACTAGAATAACCCAGGCGTTAGCCGCAATGCAGCGCCGCAAATTGAGCTAGGGCGAGGTAACTTGTTCAAGGCCATACAGCGCAGTCTTTTTTTTCTTTTCCTTTATTTTTTTTTTTTGGTACGAACTCCGGGTAAATGTAAAAGTAGGGTTGGGGTGGGGGGTGGGGGGTGGGGATGAGTATAAAGATGTTTTGGTGTACAATCGCGAGGAGTACGATAAGAGATTCGTAACAGGAAGTTGTGGATATGTGTTTGTATAGATTTAATGATGTTCAATTATATCATAGGTTTTCTGATTAAACAGCGGGTAAGAGAACTTGACAGATTACATAATAAGTATCTTGTTTCTCTTACATCTATACCACATCTACTTCAATCACCAACACCACTACCATCGTCATCAACAACCAACATCATCCATCACATCATCATCAATCATCACATCATCACACCATCATCATACCACCACCCACCACCACACATACCCACCCATCACACCACCACCACCACCCATCACCAATCATCACCACCCACCACACAATCACATCACCACCACCACCACCACCCACCACCACCACCATCCACCATCACCACCACCACCCACCATCACCACCACCCCACCACCATCACCCCAATCATCACCCCACCACCACCATCCACCACCACACCATCACATCACCACCACCACCATCACCACCACCACTATCACCACCACCACCACCACCATCATCATCACCACACACCACCACCACCACCACTCACCACCAATACACACCACCACACCACCAGACCAAAACTCCCACCACCACCACATCACCACCACCACACTCACCTCATCACCACCACACCACCATCACCATCACCACCACTACCATCATCACCATCACCACCATCAACTCACCTCGTCACAAGCAGCACATCTGGGCTTGAGCAGCTCGGCGTGGTGCCTCCCACAGTACAGCTGTCCCTGATGGTAGAAGTAAATGAGGTCCACCAGCAGCTCCCTGCAGGTGACGCACACGAAACAGGCCGGGTGCCAAGAGGCTGTCTCGCTGATCACCTCCCCCACAGCACACTGGTCCACTCGTGAGGCGCCCACCACCAACTCCCCCTGGAGAACGGTGCCCTGGCACTGGGGAGAGAACAAGGAACACACACACACATGCACGTCAATTTCAACATCAAGGATTTGTTAAAATAATGTAAAAAAAAAAAAAAAAAGAAAACTCAAAAAAAAAAACAACAAAAAACAAAGAAAAAAAAAATTAACAGACCTGGAACGGCTCAAAACCCTTTTCAGTCAATAACAAACACAGTTAAAACATTTTACACATCACGTAAAGTCCTCAGAATAGCGGAGGATCTTCAAGTCCATCTGAATTAAACTTGATGAATTAACTACCCACACAAAGGAATGGGAATGACTTAGGCCAGATGGGGTGAGGAAGACCAGCCCCCAAATGTGCCCCCAACCCCCAGATTGAAAGACATTAAACAGATATGCTCAAATGTATATCATTTGATAGATTTCAGCGTTGCCTCTGTTCGAAAGAGAGAAAAAAAAAGTAATTTCGTTAAGTGTTGCCGTTTGCTAGGGACCCCTTGTAAAGCGCTTTGAACACGTTTAAAAGATATTGACATATAAATTTTATAGTTTTTAAAGCCCAATTTAAATCTCAAATCGAATCCCGACCTAAAAGGGTTAAATCACCAACCTGGTAACACACGCTCTCCTCACAGCCCTGCGGCAATATCCGGACGTTTCCGCGTCCAAGAGCGTCCCTC
>NC_088365.1:53897240-53909740 GCF_034508935.2 Berghia stephanieae | reverse complement strand
TCTGCATCCGGATAAATGGTTAATTCAATGTCATATTAATCATACTAATGTATAAAAAAAAAAAAAAACAACAACAAAAAAAAAAAACAAAAAAAACAAACAAACAAACAACAAACAAAAAACAACAATAACAAAACAACAAAAACCGTATTATATTTTATACTTGTAACCCCACCGATAAAGGATAAGAGAAGGGGGGTGGGGTGGGTGGGTATGATGAAATGGAGGTGTGGGAGAGGTGGTGACAGGGAGGAAGAGAGGGAGAAGGGGGGGGGGGGGTTTACAAGTGGCGGGAAGAGAGGATGAGAATAAAAAAAAGAAAAAAAAAAAGGGGGGGGGGGGTAGAGGGGAGGAGGTGAGTGAGTAGAGTGCGACTCTCGTAAAACTCCTTTCAAATTACTCCGCCCTGACGTTTGACCCAATCACCCTCTGATCGTTTCAGGTTGCCTTACCGGAAATAGTCCCCCGTGTACTCATTGAAACGTCTCCTTATCGTAATCTATATTATGGAGTCTATATCGTATTAAATATCAATCATATCATTGGATAAACCGATTAATTGAAATGAAGGAAACAAATTGAAAAATAGAAAAATGGAAATGTTAATAAATAAATTAATTAATATAAATAAATGAATTAATACATAAATAAATAGATAAGTTTAAATAAATAAATAAATAAATAAATAAATAAATATGAAGGTTTATATATATATAATTATATATTAGTATTATTATTATATGTATATATATTTATATTATATGTATATGGTTTTGTTTTTTACTGTTTTTTTGTTTTGTTTGTTGTTTTTTGTTGTATTTTTTTTCTCTCATTTTATTCCTTTTTGATAACATAAAAATACTTGTACATCTAATGTCACTATCCCCATCTGGTATCATCATGAAGATTGTTGGACAATTTTCCACGAGAGTTACCGTTCCTGATGTCAAGTTTACTGGATGTTTTCGTTATTTCCCTTCCTCGTTTGATTGTCCGTATGTTTTCATGTTCACACCGGCATCTGTTGTTGTTGTGTATGTCCATGTGTCTGTGTTATCTCATAATGTTATGGAGAATAAGCTAATCCAACGTGCAAGCATTTGCAGGTCTGATAACCGAACGCAAATACGGGTTTTTTGTTTTATTTAATTTGTTTTTAGGATATTAACGGCGCTTTCTCCGTAACACTTATTTAGGTCAATTTCAATGGCAGCCACGTTTACTGCTACCATTTCAATTGTAGGTGGAGTGGCGCCTTAAGGCTCACATGGCAGCAGCTGGCTCATAAAGTTTTTAACTGGTTGTAATGAAATATTTTACATTTATTTAACAAATTCCACAACAAACAAACACACAAACAAACAAACGAAAGCAAAAACAAAACAAAACAAAGCTTAAAAAAGACAGAAAAATAAAACAAAACAAACAACAACACAGAGACAAGTAAAAAAAAACAACACAAAACAAAAACAAAAACAAAAACAGCAAGAAGATCTATACAAAATCAACAGCAGAAGTAAAAAAAGGAATAACACTAATTGGAAAAAGTAAGGCCAACGTTTGCAGGTTTTCAGGTCTAATTATCTGAATTATTTATTTAAGGCTTAGTGTAGAATAGCGGTTTAGTCACTGTAAACAGAAATATAATATCTAGCCCTCTATAGATGTCGTTGTGAAGGCCACACAATCTAATTAACTTTATATTTTTTCGTCCTCTTTTTAGTTCTTGGTGGGCCAAATCCAACGAATCACCTGGTAATGTCTGGGGTATTATCTGGCAGACGGCCTGTCTGGCCACAGGTTTATTGACACATTGATTGGGGGGAAAAGGGGCCAAAATCCACATAAAAATGGCGCTGGGAGCCAAATGCGATATTAAGTGGGATTGGCGAGCTTTTGAACACGGAGCCATTTTCTCGCCGATTATTCCCCCTTTAATCGCCCTTTTACACCATCATAATGTTTACACGTCTTGTGTCGTGTGTTAGGCTACTGGCCCGGGTTAGGGGTGTTTGAATGGATTGTCACAGTATGGTTCAATAGTCTGATGTCACGTCCGCCAGCAACCAGCAGCTTGGTTCTCAACAAAGATAGTCGGTACTTTTTATTCGTCATACTGGCTAGAACTTTTTCACATGTCATGTGATCAGAATGTATAAAAAGTCAAAACATGATCAGATTTATAACGTTTTTTCTCCTCTGGATACACTTTTATGCTCGTCGGAGAAATATTTCATAAGGGCGTCTGTCATTGTTCCGATAGTTTAGAATCAGTTACTAAGGAGGAGGAGGAGGAGGAGGAGGAGGAGGAGGAGGAGGAAGAGGAGGAGGAGGAGAAGGAAGAAAATAAAGTGGAGGATGAGGAGAAAAAGGAGGAGGCGGAGGAGGAGATTGATGAAAAGGCAAAAAATAAAATAAAATAAAAGTAGTAGTAGGAGGAGAATGAGGAAGATAAGGAAGTGGAGGGGAGGAGGAGGAGGAGGAGGAGGAGGAGGAGGAGGAGGAGGGAGGAGGAGGAGGAGGGAGGAGAAGAAGAGGAGGAGAAGAGGAGGTGGAGGGAGGCGAGAAGGAAAATGGAAAAAAAGAAAATAAAAATAGACAAGTTGCATATGTAAGAAACAAAATGATGATAATCGTATAAATAACGGGTGGCAATAAAATCCAAGCCGTGTCTAAGAGAGGCGGTTTGATGATGCTGTACACAAAACACACCAGACCATCTGTTTTTGATTACAAAGTCCATAGAATATCTTCATTATTATCATGATACCGATGCTGTTGATGATGATGATGCTATGAAACGCAACATGGTATCATCCACCTTTTATTCTTCATCTCTCTCTCTCTCTCTCTCTCTCTCTCTCTCTCTCTCTCTCTCTCTCTCTCACTCACTCTCTCTCCGCCCCCCCCCCCAATATCTCTCTCAATCTATTTTCTTCTTTTTCGCCTCCTTCTCCTCCTCCATTTCCCTCTTCTTTCATCTCTCCCAAACACACCACCACTCTCTCCCTCTCACCCCCCCCCCCCCCACAAACATATGTTATTATCGTTGACGTCAATAAAGCATGGAACACCATTATCTACCCCCCCCCCCCCGAAAAAATAAATAAAAATAATTTACAATCAAAGATATTGTCATTGCATGCATAAACAAACACACGCACACACACACACACACATATTCACACACGTAAACAAATATTCACACACACACACACACATATTCACACACGTAAACAAATATTCACACACAAACACACATATTCACACACGTAAACAAATTATTCACACACACACACACACACATATTCACACACGTAAACAAATAGATAGTTCGAAGATGACGTCACTCGGGCCTTTGTTATTGTTTTTGCCATCCGCGTTTGTGACTTGTTCTCACTAAACTGTATTAACCTGACTATAAACGTTCATGGTTACACAGAGTTTGTGTGTTGGTCCGTTATACTTCCGGATGGCAATGTTGTGAACTCCTTGGCCAAGCGCATTCTATCTATATTCACACACACACAGACAGACACACAGACAGACACACACACACATACAGTAAGCACCCAGTGACACACCCCGATCCTAACATTATCATGACGAATGGAAATTACAGTCATCCACACTTTTAACAATTTAATATTTGGCTCCAGCTACAGAACTGCATTCGCCTCTTTGACTCAATAAAACTTATTGATAAGGAAAGTTTAATTCCTTAGAACCACCTGAATTATTCAGGCATTGGAACCGTTTTTTGGACCACATCAGCATCATCATCATTATTGCCTTTTTCACCCTGGGTCAGGGTATAGGCCACAGACAAACAGTTTCCATCCTTCTCTATCCCTAGCTAACTTTTTAATCTCATTCCAGGTCTTACCACTTCTCTGTATATCAGCTTCTTTAATTCTTCTCTATGTTCCTCGTGGCCTTCCCCTTGATCTTCTGCCTTGAGAGTAAATTGTTTATATCTGAAGCTATTTAAAGTGAATTTTTCCTATTTTCCCCTTGGACACTAGATACGAATTTTTGAAATTTCAAGTTGACAGCTCTGCTAAAGTACTCTGAGAAAACACATTTCCTAAATGTTGGTCAGAAAACTCGTCCTTCATCTTTCCATCGATTAAAATGATCGTCATCTTGGTCAATAAGAAATTCTCTCAACCCCAGGACATAATAAACCAGAATAAGGAGGGGAAGATCATGATGATGATGATGATGATGACGATGATGATGATGATGATGATGATAATAATAATAATAATAATAATAATAATACACATTTATACAGCGCTCATTCTCGTGTAAAACACAAGCTCTGGGCACTTTACAATATAAATATCAATTTTAAGTGAAAAAAAAAAAATAATAATTCATAGAGTCAATATGTTTTCATGCTCACACCGGCATCTGTTGTTGTGTAGGATGATGATGATGATGATGATGATGATGATGATGATGATGATGATGATGATGAGATGAGTGGAGGAAGAGAGGGAGGAGGAGGAGAGGAGGAGAGGAGGAGAGGAGGAGGAGGAGGAAGAGGAGGAGGAGGAAGAAGAGAGAGGAGAAGAGAAGAAGAAGAAGAAGAAGAAGAAGAAGAAGAAGAAGAGAAGAAGAAGAAGAAGAAGAAGAAGAAGAAGAAGAGAAGAAGAAGAAGAAGAAGAGAAGAAGAAGAAGAAGAAGAAGATGAAGAAGAAGAAGAAGAAGAAGAAGAAGAAGAAGAAGAAGAAGAAGAAGAAGAAGAAGAAGAAGAAGAAGAAGAAGAAGAAGATCCCCAAGCGAGGTCCAAGATGATTAATATAATTTTCTTAAGCTTTATTTTGTTTATGGTTTATTTGTTTGTTTTCTCTTCTCATTTTGACAGTCCCAAGCAGATAGGGCGATTCACGGATTCCCCACCGGCACAACGCTATCCAATTCCAGCATCTTTCATTCCACTCTATAGCCCTGAGGGAAGGGACGTAACTCTCAAACTCTTGAAAAAACACGTATTTAACATTTTTGCCAGAAAACTCGTCTTTCAAATATCGACCGATTACAATGACCCTCATCTTGGCAAAAAATAAATAAATCTCAAACCCGAGACTTCACGAAATCTCAGATTTTGGAAGTCAATCGATATTTGAAAGAAGAGTTTTCTGGCCAAATTTTCAAATACGTGTTTTTTCCATAGTAAGGACAATAATGAATATGCCATAATTTATTGGACATCGAAGGAAGGGGTGAGGTCGTGTTGCTAGTCATGCCAAAAGGTCGAAGTAACATGCGCGCGGAGTCACCGGAAACGCTCACGCCTCCATATTGCTTGTACATATTCATTACAATATTTCCTGTCCCTGCCCGATTTTGTCGATCGAACCTTCAGGAATAAATTGCAACGGCTGTCAGACATGCACATTTTATTTATTTTGTTTCCTCTTTCTCTTCAATAAAAAAGGTAGTTTTTAACACCCATATAACCTACGGAGCTGGTGTCTTTAGCGTAAAATGGACAGCAGTAATTGCTTGCTACCCTTTGCATATAACGCTAGTCTATCGCAAAGTACTTTCCGCCAGACCTAACTTACATAGCTACCAAAGATTTCCATGAGCAGAGAAATTTTGGATAAAAAGAAGTTTATTGAATTCACGAGAAAATAATCCATTCCCCCCCCTCCCCCACACACACCACAAATTCAGAAACACACACACACACACACATGCACACACAAACACAAGGAGATGTAATAAAAGAAATGTAAAAAAAAAAAAAAGAAAAAAAGAAAGAAAAAAGATGCATGTTATTATTTGCATATATAAACGAAACAAAATAATTTATGGCTTAAATTTTCTCCCTCGACCCCCCCCCCCCCCCAATCCACTACTTCATCAAATTAACCCCCCCCCCCCCCCCTTCTCTTTGGCATCAGATTTAAAATAGGAGGAGGGGGTGGGTGAGGTGTGTGAGAGAATAGGAGGAAGAATTGATGAAACAGATCCAATAATGGACAGACAGCTCTCATCATGTCTATACAATTTACACGATGACAATACTCTTCAACAGTCGTAACGTCACTTCCTTCCTAATGACGCATGGTAACTTAGTAACACTGGCTCTAAACTATCGGAACAATGGCGGACGCCCGTATGAAATATTTCTCCGGCGAGCATAAAAGCGTATCCATAGGAAAAAAAAACACATAAATTTGATCATGTTTTTTGTTTTACACATTCTGATCACAAGGCATATGAAAAGTTCTAGCCAGCATGAAGAATAAAAAGTAATGATTTTCTTTGTTTAGAACCAAGATGGCTGCCGCTGCCGGGCGGCGTGACATCAGACTACTGAATCCAATTCCAAGATCCTCATACAACACTTTACTGATTCTGCCCCTCTCGGTGAGAAGAGCGTACGTTAGACTTGGCAGAATTATCGCCAGATATGTTCCCGCAACGAGAGGTGGTGGTGGTGACGAGCGAGACATGCCATGGGGGAGAATTCCCTCTTTTGTGCCAGAAATGGACGAGACAAAAAAGTTGGAAGATGCCTTTAGATAACTGTTGAAGGAAGAATGACGCCTAACCTTGTTATGAATCCACGCCTATCAACAACCCCCCCCCCCCCAACACACACACACCCATACACACACACACACAGACACACATCCCTCCAGCGCGAGCCCTCACGCCAGTCTGCCTTTTATTCCATTGTATTGAGCATGTCAATTTAGAGTTATCTATCTTGATACGGAAATGACGTTATCCATCCATGGGTGAGAGGGAAAATCAACGCCCGTGAGAAAAGGGGTGGATGGGTTAGGGGGGGGGGTGCAATATAGGGTGATGCAGTAAAATGTGAACATTATAGAGGGAACGAAATTGACCTCACTCAATTCTTTGTTATAGTTTTAGAATAGTTCTTTTACTAAATTCTACCAATCAAACTATAAACGTATAGGGTTGCACACAGTTTTGTGAGTTGGGAGGTTACGTCCGGCTGGCGGATGTTGTGAGTATTTTACCTATGCGGTAAATATCAATTTCATGAACAGCCACTAGACTGACTTTCGCTTTCGATGTCATCCGACTTCGGTGCTTTGGCCCTTGATATTCTTTTGTAGAAGAACCTGTCTATGTCTTGTAAACCCCCCCCCCCACCCCCACACACATACCCACACACACAACACACACACACACACACACACAACCTGATGTTTGACAGCTCTGCCGGTGGTGTTAATCTGATTTCGTTATTGAGTTGTTTCGAATCGTTATCCAAAACGAGAGTTGACGTTCTTGGGTTGTTTTGGAGCTTTTTAAAAAAATATTGCGCAATATTCACTAAGCGTGCTCAAAGCGCTTTACAAAATGTAAACCGGGACAGGACAGGGCGCCTGTTAGGCGATATTAAAGCCCGGGACTGATTGTTAAGTCGGGCAGATAAAAAACGCCACGAAGCCCCAGGTTTGAGAGGGTTTTTTTGCCAAGGTGAGGGTCGTATTAATCAATGGATATTTAACGGATGAGTTTTCTGGCTAAATTTTAAATACCTGTCTTTTTTTGGGGGTGGTGGTGGGGAGGGGGGTGTGGAGAGTGGAGGGCTGGTAGAGAACGACAGCAGAATGTCGTGGTCCCTATTGATTAGACATGACATGTTCGAAGCTGATATGGGGATCATGTCCAATTTGTGATATTGTCATATTGGGAATATCGGCAAATGGCGAATATTGTCCAAATTGGAGATATTGTCAAATTGGGATTATTGTCAAATTGGGAATATTGTCAAATTGGGCAGATTGTCAAAATTGGAAATATTCTCCAAATTGGAGATGTTGTCAAATTCAATTTTGGAAACGATGGATTGTAGATTGATGGCGGAGATATGACCGGATGTTCCACACGGTGAGATGCATTCATTCGGCTGCAGGTATAAAGTGGATGGATTGAATATATCGTCTGGCTGTTTTCATCACGATGACGTCATACGAGTGCATGATGGGATATAAGACACCCGAGGAGAGGTCGATGACTGGGATGGTTTGGAAAGATTTAATGGTCAATGTCACTTTGGTCTCTCACTCTCTCTCTCTCTCTGTGTGTGTGTGTTTTTAACTGCTTCTCCCTATTTGTTTATCCACTTTTATCACCCTCTTTCTCTCTCTATTCCCCCCCCCCCCGTCTCTCTCTCTCTCTCACGATTAATAACAGAACCCCCCCCCCCCACCCAACAAAAAAACAAAAAAAAAAACAAACAAACAAAAAAAAAAATAACAAAAACAAAAAACAAAAATAAAAAACAAAACAAAACAAAACAAAATAAAACTAGGATCTCTTCCTCAATATTAAGTTTGTTATGAATTTTTCTTCTCCTCCTCCTCTTCTTCTTCTTCTTACTCCCCAGCACCCAATGTTTCCTTCCGTCAATTCAACACTGATACCGTCCCTGTCAGATTTGGAAACCAACATCCAAAAAACAAAACAAACAAACACGAGGATTAGGAAGGCTAAGACCCCTTTCAGTGTCACGTGACAGGAAGTGCTTTGTTGATGGGTACCATCTGATGACACGCGGGGATTATGGGATAGCAACTAGGGCAAACAACGTTGTTGATAGTGTTGTTGTTGTGGTTACTTGTCGTGTTTATGTTGTTTTCTAAACTGTCAAGACTCGTTGATTTTTGATGCTGTTGTCGAGGGTATGGTGGGAGTGGCGGTGGTGGTGGTGGTAGTAGTAGTAGTAGTAGTAGTAGTAGTAGTAGTAGTAGTAGTAGTAGTAGTAGTAGAAGTAGTAGTAGTAGTAGTGGTAGAGTAGTAGTAGTAGTAGTAGTAGTAGTAGTAGTAGTAGTGGTGGTGGTAGTAGTAGTGGTGGTGGTGGTAGTAGTAGTGGTGGTGGTGGTCATAGTAGTAGTAGTAGTATAGTAGTAGTAGTAGTAGTAGTAGTAGTAGTAGTAGTAGTAGTAGTAGTAGTAGTAGTAGTAGTAGTAGTAGTATGCAGTAGTAGTCGTAGAAGTGATCTATTCAGTTTTAATTGGGGAAGTAACTTCGTCAGAGCGTGACCTTCATTTTGGTGTACCTCAAGGATCCGTTTTAGGTCCAGTCCTTTTTGTACTTTACACTTCCCCTGTTGTAAGAATCTTAGAGCAACATTCTCTCGCTTACCATGTGTACGCCGACGATACCCGGATATATAGCATGTGTTTGCAATCCGATATAGTTTCAAAGATAACTGTTTACGAACAATGCATCAACCATGTGATGAGATGGATGTCTGCAAATAGATTAAAATTAAATGGCGACAAGACTGAAGCCTTATTCATTGCTAGTTCAAATAATAAGACAGATCCATTTACACTGTCACTGACAATCAACGATAAAGACAAAATACAACTCACAACATCAGCAAAAAATCTCGGCATCACCTTAGAGAGTGATCTGTCTATGAACAAACATATTAACAATGTGAGATCAAGTGCTCTCTGCATTCTAAGAAATATCAGAACAACAAATTGGTAACATCTTTGATATTCCCGAAAATGGACTACTGCAATGCACTGTTTGTTGATCTCACAAAGGACAAAATAAACAAACTCCAGAAAATACAGAACATGGCAGCCCGCGTTGTACTACAGAAAGACAGAAAAACTGCAGCTTCCGAATTACTACAGCAGCTGCATTGGCTGCCAGTGGACCAGCGAATTAAATATAAATCTTCAACTATCGTTTTCAAATGCCTTGAGGGCTCGTCACCAGCATATCTCTCAAACCTCAATGAACGGTATAACCCACAGCGATCGCTTCGATCAACGAACGACCTCACATTGAAAACACCCCGCTGTCGAGTGAAGGCCGGTGAACGCGCCTTTCAGCATTCTGGTCCAAGGTTGTGGAATTTACTACCACTAGAGATACGTTCTTCGTCTTCACTAGAGGAATTCAAGCGTCGATTGAAGACATTCTTATTCCGACAGGCTTTCTTTTGATTATGTGTATAATTAGCGTTGTTCGTGTACTGTGTTAGGGCTTAATGATTAAGTTAATCTATGTTATGCGCCCAGAGCCCTCCTGATGAAGGGATGTTTGGCGCACTATAAATCTATACCATTATTATTATTTTATTATTCCACAAAAATAATAACAATCACAGATTGTATTGGGAAAGAGCTGGGAGATGGACATTCTGTCAACATTGAGAAAAAACAAGAACAACAACATATAAACCAAAATGGCGACAAGAGATCTATGCAGAAATACAGGGTGTCCCTAAAGTCTGGGTACATGGTAATAGTCCAAATTCTTCTTTAAAAACTCAATCTTATTCGATTGGGATGTAAATGAATCGTATTTTAACTATGCATGACCTCTTCTTCAGTGAAGAAAAGCATCTTTCAGCCAAATCTCCACAATCTATAGCATAAATGAATAAATATAAATAGATGAGGAAGTACGACATGAATCCAGACTTTGTGGTCACCCTGTAGTTGGAAAATGGACAAATCAACACGAAACAAAACCCGCCAAACAACCTACAAACTAGAGAGAGAGAGAGAGAGAGAGAGAGAGAGAGAGAGAGAGAGAGACAAGAGAAAGGTGAAAGCATACCATGGCCATGCCATCCGGCCCTGTAAAAGATCTATGCGGAAATAGTTGGAAGATGGACAAATTAACAGGAGAAAACAAAAACAAAACCCTAACAACATATCAACCAAAATGGCGACACGAGAAAGGTGAGAGCGTACACTGGCCATACCATCCAACACTGTCATATCGAATCCTATCATTGTACGAATTCCCGTGTCATTAGCATCTTGATCACCATTACCAAGTCAGACATCCATAATACATAGCATGGAAATACAAATAAATATATCATCTATTCTCCCGTACTCTGGAAAAACTCATATTCTAAAATTTGGCCAGAAAACTCGTCCTTCAAATATCGATCGATTTAAATGACCCTCATCTTGGCAAAAAACTCTCAAACCTTCTCCCGAAGTCCCAGGTTTGAGAATTTTTTGCCAAGATGAGGGTCATTGAATCGATCGATATTTGAAGGGCGAGTTTTCTGGCCAAATTTTAAAATATGGGTTTTTCCAGAGTACGGCAGTATTTTCGCTACAGCCGTAGTCTCAACAAACAAGATATGAAGTGAATAGAAAAGTGCCAGAAGACAATAGAGAATAAAAATTTTTTTTCGCGGCGGTGGTGGGGTTTGAACCTGCGACCTTATTGGTACGACAACTCCGCCTGGCAGGTGAGAGCGTGGCTCTACCGTGTGAGCTATCCACGAACACAAAAATATTCGTTTCAAACTCAAAGTCATTACTAGATCCCTCTCTCACCCACTTCTTGAGACCGCCGATTCGTTCGTACACCACCATCGCGAATAATTTTGACCAGCAGTTAAGCCTAATAGCCAATATTCTCAACACAAACATATAACATAGAAACGATTGAGACATTGAGTATGCTCCGGTGTATGGGGTGAATTTTTAATTCAGAAAAGTGAGTGGAGCAGGCACTTATGTTGGTAACAACAAGATATGAAGTGAATAGAAAAGTGCCAGAAGACAATAGAGAATAAAAATTTTTTTTTGTCTCAACAAACGCGTTTTAAACATTTTGGCCAGAAATCTTGTCTTTTTTCTGGCCATATTTTCAAATACATGCTTTTCCAGGATACGGTAGTTATACGCTTCATAAAATGGCAAAGGTTTTGGAATTTGGCATTAAAAACGCCAAACTCACAACCCTGTTCTCATACCGGAATGGCCCCTGGCACCCACGCGCCAAGGTGTGCGTACCACATGACCCCTCTCCCCCCCCCCCAACTCACACGCGTGACCCCGGATATGACCTCATGCGACCTCATCGTATCTGTCCGATGGCATTTGGATTTTTTGGAGCCATGCCCAGTCGCCTGGATGTGGAGGTCGATGGCAAATGGCAAATGGGGACCCTCAGGCATCGGGGTCTATCCTTTTTTGGCATTTGGATAGAAGTTTGATATTCCTCCATTCTTACCTCATTCTTTCCTTCACTCACTCTCTCTCTCTCTCTCTCTCTCTCTCTCTCTCTCTCTCTCTCCCTCCATCCTTACATCTCTATATCTTTTTTCAACACTCCCATTGCCTCTCTTTGTCTCTTCTTCCATCCTTTACTCTCCGTTTGTCTCCCTCAACCCTTCATTCTCTCTGTCACTATTTTCTAACACCCCTTTTCTTCGCTATCTATTTTTTATACCCCCCCCCCCTACCTCTCTCTCTTCTCTCTCTCTCTCTCTCTCTCTCTTGGCCATTGCTCTTTCTTCCCCCCCCCCCCATCTCTCTCTCTCGGCCATTGCTCTTTCTTTCCCTCCCTCCACCTCTCTTTTCTCTCTCTCTCTCTCTCTCTCTCTCTCTCTCTCTCTCCATGCCTTGTCTTTCTATCTTACTCTCTCCTTATCTCCTCTCCTTCTCTCTCCCCCCCGCCCTCTCTCTCTCTCTCTCTCTCTCTCTCTCTCTCTGTCGTGGCCA
>NC_088365.1:53882240-53892240 GCF_034508935.2 Berghia stephanieae | reverse complement strand
GCGACTGGGGATCGAACCTCCTACCTGGGACATCACAGATTTAAGAGTTTGTTGACAATAAATCGACGGGTCAAATTTATCAATTGATAATTGGATTCAGTAGTCTGATGTCACGCGCCCGGCAACGGCGGCCATCTTGGTTCTAAACAAAGAAAATCATTACTTTTTATTCTTCATGCTGGCTAGAACTTTTCATTCCCTTTTCATATGCCTTGTGATCAGAATGTGTAAAAGTCAATACATGATCAAATTGATGGGGTTTTTTACCTCTGGATACGCGTTTAAGCTCGCCGGGGAAATATTTCATACAGCGTGCGCCATTGTTCCGATAGTTTAGAGCCAGTGTTACTAAGTTACCATACGTCATTAGGAAGGAAGTGACAGTACGACTGTTGAAGACTATTGGAGGGCAGGTTTTCTGGAGAGCAAAATATTTACTCCCCCCCCCCCCCCCCACCCCTTGCCCTTCCCCCCGGAGTACGGCGGCAGCAATAACAATCGCTTCTATCTTTCTATCGATATCCAGAAACATCTTTCCCTGGAAAGCACCCCCCCCCCCTCCCCTCCCCCCCCCCACCCCAACACTTCATTCCGTCCACCAATCCAAGCAACCCCATCGGCCCAAAATACGTAGCTAATCTCAATGCCAATAAAAAGCAAAAGGAGAGCCATAACCGTAAAAGACGTGTGCAAAACGCCCCCCCCCCCCCCAACCATTTTGTAATCGATCTGTTTGTAACATCGTGAGCTCATCGTTCTGTTAACAGCCAATACAACACAATCATAGAATACAATACGATAAATTCTGTTCCGTTCCGTTCCTCCCAAAGACAATACAATCCTAGAGCACCACGACGGCACACCCCAGCGATAAAAATGTAGATGGGAAAGGCCGAGAAAACTTTGTTATGGGTTTTGGGAGCGGTATCGAAGAATTTCAATTATCCCTGTAAAAAGAAAAAAAACTATTTTTTAAAATGAATATAACAGCTCCAAAACAATTTTAAAAAGAACAAAATAACCAAACACGGAACATTTCGGGCTCAAAACTCTTCCTCAGCAAATCAAGGAACAAACAAACAAAAACACAAACAATGAATACATAAATACATTACTTAAAAAAACCTTTTAAAAAAAAATAATAAAACCAGATCGACGACAATGTTTTTATTGTTTTGTTTGTTTGTTTGTTTGTTGTTGTTGTTGTTGTTGTATGGTTTGTTATTGTTGTTGTTGTGTTGTTGTTGTTGTTGTGTTGTTGTTGTTGTTCTTGTTGCTGCTGTTGTTGTTGTTGTTGTCGTGTTGTTGCTGCTGTTGTTGTTGTTGTTATTGTGGTTGTTGTTGTTGTTATTGGCTGAAAGAGCGACAACGGAGAGGCTGCGGATGGGAACAATACCGACAATGGACATTTCGGGTACAAACCCTTCGTCAGCACAACAACAAACAAATGAAAGTGGAAAACAAATAAAATAAAATACAGTATAATTTGTTATTTATTTATTTCTTTAAAAAGTCTGTTTCAAGCATTCTCCTGCTAGACAACCAAGAAACCACGATGAAATAGTCAAACGCATTCCCGCTTTATGACTATAGTTAGTATGAAGATAACGTCACTCAGGTCTTTGTTATTGTTTTTTGCCATCCATGTTTGTGAGTAATTCTCACCAAACTGTATTAACCAGTATATAAACGTTCAACGTTACACATCGTTTGGTGTGTTGTCCGTTATACTTCCGGATGGCAATGTTGTGAGCTTCTTAGCCAAGCGCACACTATCTAATAGATAGTATGCGCTTGGCCAAGAAACTCATAACATTGCCATCCGGAAGTATAACGGACCAACACACAAAACTGTGTGCAATCATGAACGTTTATAGGAAGGTTAATACAAATTAGTGAGAATTACTCATAAACGCAGATGGCAAAAAAAAAAAAAAAAAAATAAAAATAAAAAAAACAATTAAAAAGACCTGAGTGACGTCAACTTCGAACTATCTATATGATATGTTTTGTTTCTCGTCAACACGTGGTTGTCACGTGACGACTGCATTCTGCATCGCGCACTAGTTTGACCATAACGAAACTGCTCAGCCATCCTACACGTAACATAACAGTACAAGCAGTTTTAAATAAACTGTTTACGTAACATCGGCCATGTGTTTCCGTCGTCTGCTGAATTTCACGGAAATCCCCACCTATCAAAGAACATACTGCAAGTAACATGCAAACCACGTGATGACTTTTTAAACAAAGATGTGAAGAAAAGGAGTGGAGATGTCTCGATGGACATTCTGTCATTTCATTACCGAGATATTCCCCTTAGACGTTATTGTTGTTGTTGTTATTGTTATCATCATCATCATCATCATCATCATCATCATCATCATCATCATCATCATCATCATCATCATCATCTCTTCATAACCATTATTATTATCATCATCATCATCATCATCATCATCATCATCATTATTATTATTATTATTATCATTATTACTATTATTATTATTATTATTATTATTATTAAATTTCTATTATTATTATTATTATTATTATTATTATTATTATTATTATTATTATTATTGTTTTTGTTGTTTGTGTGTTGTTTTTGTTTTGTTTTTTGTTTTTTGTTTTTTTTTTCTCCTCCATCAAACCCTTGTTCTGCTGCTGAGACGACGTGTACATGTTTGCAGGTCTGATAACCCAAATGGTATGGGCTAAATGTTGTGATGGAAATGCTCTCAACCCAGACCTAAATATTCTCCATTCCAATAATGTTAAAACAAGCCCATAATGGCGTCCGGTTATCAGACCTGAAATAAATATGCACATACATAGTGTCTGGAGACCAAATCAAACAACAGTAAACATTGCCTTAGTCTTTGACGGACACAAGAGGCCAATTGGGGGCTTACAAAATGGGACCATTGCAACAAACGGGCATCTTGTTATATATTATTATCTTCTACTATTCTACACAACACATATTTCAATGTGCCTTTTTAACCATCCCGCCCGCCTCTTTCCCCATTATTAGCATGTTTACATTACTTTCGCCACTATAGGCGCATTGGAAAAGACGGGCCACTCCATCCCATTATGTGTCTGCCCCAAGGACACAGTCCAGCTCTTAACAGGACAACCCGAATCAAAGGTTTGTTTCCTACACTGTATAATAATAAGACCCGATATTTACCCACAGTTACTTTTGGCGATTTAAGTGGAAGAGAAGAGGAGAGAAAAGCGGAATAAGTAAATGAAAAACTGGGTGATTGAATGAAATAAACTGGGTGAGTGAATGAAAACTGGGTGGGTGAAAAGCTGGATAAACACTGGGGCATGACATCAAGAGGACGACTCGCTACAGTCACCATTCGGTTGTGAAAGGAGTTTTCAGATAGATAAACATAATAGTTCTTTTTTCTGTCAGGGGGGACGAATAGACACTTTATTTTAGACTCAATTGTAGCTGGTATTCTGAGTTTCATTGGGAAATCGAGAAAAGGATGTTGACATATTTCTAGATAAATAATTGACAATGGGGAAATATTGCTTTATTTATGGAAAACGAACTGGTAAGGTAGGTACGAAGGTAGATAGATAGACAAATAGATATATGGGCGGATAGATAGATAGATAGATAGATAGATAGATAGATAGATAGATAGATAGATAGATAGATAGATAGATAGATAGATAGATAGATAGATAGATAGATGGATGGATGGATGGATGGATGGATGGATGGATGGATGGATGGATGGATGGATGGATGGATGGATGGATGGATGGATGGATGGATGGATGGATAGATAGATAGATAGATAGATAGATAGATAGATAGATAGATAGATAGATAGATAAGAGTCAGAAGGATGGAGGGGGCGGGGGAGGGGGAGGGGTGGGTTGGGGGTCATGATATTATAAAGCCGCAAGTAAAATATAATAGAGTTAATATTACTACTGTGTAAACCAAACCAGGTTTATCTGAAAATGACTAAAAATCATAAAGGGCCCAATCGGTCTGTGTCAATTTCGTTCCTTCTACAGTAGATTGTTATAATTTCGTGAGATCACTCCAAAAAAAAAATAAAAATAAAAATAACAAAGAACTGAGTGACGTCAACTCCATTCCTTCTATACAGCAAATTCTTGAAATAACAACTTGGGAGGTGAATGGTGAAGTAAAAAGACGTTTTGTTTGCACAACCCCGTGACATGGTTAAACTATCTGCTTCTCTGTCGTGGTCTGAAACCCACGTACTTAAAAATTTTGGCCAGAAAACTCGTCCTTCAAATATCGATCGATTTTAATGACCCTCCTATTGGCAAAAACTATCAAACCTGGGATTCTTTGAAGACTTCGCGTAGTCCCAGGTTTGAGAGTTTTTGCCAAGATTACACCGATCGATAATTGAAGGACGAGTTTTCTGGCCAATTATTTTTAAATACGTGATTTTTTCAGCGTCTGACAGTCAATTGGTTTTAAAAAAATAAACGTTGAAAAAGTAAAACTGATGAAAAGCGACGCTGGCGACACCATTGGGATGTGTATACCTAGTTGACAAAGGGGTGGGACGATGATGGTTGGTGATTGAAATACTCATTACTTGGAGTAAACATCGCATTCAACACACACACACACACACACACACACACACATGCATACATACATACATACATACATACATACATACATACATACATACATACATACATACATACATACATACATACACATATATATATATAGACAAACACACACGCATACATAAACACACGCGCGCACACACTTATCCGAATCAGTGACCGGCTGATCTCTATTTCCCGATCCACGCATACACAAACACAAACACAGGAATAAACCGCTTCCAACTTCCAACGCCCAAGGGATGACTGGAATAACCCAAGCGTCAGCCGCAGTTCAGCGCTGCAAAGTAAGCTAGGGCGAGAGCCACAAGAACGCAATGGGAGTTAAACTCGATACCGCTGGCCCACGCTGTTCCATACAAATACAAAGCTACGGTCTAGTACAGTGTGGTCTAGTGGTATGACACTCGCTTTCAGATCGGAAGGTCCTGGGTTCAAGCCTAGAAGGAGGAGCTCTCCTCTTTCTAGGGTTCAAGTCTCGCCCGGAGCATAGTTGAATCCTTGGAAAAACCTCTTTACTCACATTCTCTCACCGTACTCAGGTGTAAAATGAGTACCTGGCCGTTAACAGCGTTGTCTCAGTCGGAAAAAAAATTGTATTATGGCCTGACAGGCGTCATGTCATGTCTCGTTCTTTATGTCACGTGTTGCTGTTGATAAGAGACTCTTTGTAAAGCGCTTTGAGCACGTTTAGAGGATATTGCTCTATATAAAATCTCAATTTAAGAACATTTTAAAGGTAGACGGGTCTTACCTGTTCTGGAGGAAGTCCAGGAGGAACCCAAGCAAACTCCTCCAGAGGACATCCACTGTCGTCATCGGACATCGAGTTCCGTTTGGCATCCCGAGGAATACGTCCGTTCCGTCTGCTGGACGTCCCCGAGGCCACGCCCCCTCCTCCGGCCACGCCCCCCGTGTCGTCATCGGCGCCACCTAGCGACATGTCATGGACTTCCGGTGGGCACTTGCAATGGCGGCAGATTTTTCTGGAGAGGAGAGAAAAGAATATAAATAAATTGAATGTTTATTGTATATATTTTTGTTTTCTTTTTTTTTTTCCCAGTTTTTAGTTGTCTTTTACTTTTTGTGTGCAGCTATGTGGTCTTGTTGTATGACACTCGCTTTCAGATCGGAAGGTTCTGGGTTCGAGGCTCGCTCGGCCCATAGCTGAGTCCTTGGAAAAGACTCTTTACTCACACCTACTCAGGTATAAAATGAGTACCTGGCCGTTAACAGCGTTGTCGGAAAAATTGTAACATCGCCTAACAGGCGTGTTGTTTTGTTCTCTATTGCTGTTGGTCAGGGACCCTTTGTAAAGCGCTTTGAGCACGTTTAGTGGAAATTGCTCTATATAAAAGCTCAAGTTTTGTTGTTTAAAAAAAACCCCCCCCAAAAAAAAAACAATAACCCATCTGGACAAAAGAAATATAAAGGGAGACCACTCACATTTATTTCCTAAATAAATATCGAAAACATCTCATGACAACAAAGAACTAAAATCAAAGGGAGCTCTGACATTCGTATCCACAGGAAAAGGCCGTGAACTGTGGAAGGAGTTTGAATTGACACAGACGACTAGAGAGGCAGCTGAGGCATCCCCATGGGAAGATGAAGAAGCGAAAGGTCTTACTTAACTCATAGAATAGACATCAAGGCCATTTGAAGACGAACTTTCAGTCATACCAAGGGCGTACCTGTAGTAGTAAGAACCATCAACATGAAAAGCACCCGGCATACGACAAGCACTGAAGGTTCTAAATCACAGATTTAACTTTAACACAATCAACGATCCCACTGATCTATGAGAAAAATCTATTACGATGATGATGATGAATCCTTCATTTGGTCACGATACGTTTCGGGATAGCTCCTTCATCAGTGAAATTTGAGGTTGAACAGTAAGTAAGAAATAGATAAAAGACGAAATTCCGGTATCATTTCAAACATTGTAAGAGTGAGTGAGATCGTGTTATAATCTCATACTCACGCCTGTCTAGATAGGTTTGTTGTGTGTTGTATTGGCCACGGATGTGTGTAAGTTGTGTGTGTGTGTGTGTGTGTGTGTGTGTGTGTGTGTGTGTGTAAGTGTTGTGTTGGCCGACAACATCATAATCAACACTCCTCTCGCTTGACTCTCACAAGTGGCCGTATTGAGCATTGGCGAGTGGGAGTGGGGATGGGGGTGTGGGCTGTTCGAACGGCCCTCCTCATTCATATATCCCCCCCCCCCCCCGCCCCCCCCTTCCCCCTTTAAAAAAGAATGATATTCAATCTGTCCGTTCTTTTATCTATGGATAACTCAATTCACCCATCCGTCTATTCATTCAATCTTTCATTCATTCATCATTTATTCAGTCAGTCATGCATTCATTCTTTCATTCATTCAATCTTTTATTCAGTCATTCATTCATTCATTCTCTCATTCATTCAATCTTTTATTCAGTCATTCATTCATTCATTCATTCATGCTTTCATTCATTCAATCTTTTATTCAGTCATTCATTCATTCATTCTTTCATTCATTCAATCATTTATTCATTCATTCATTCATTCAATCATTCAATCATTTATTCATTCATTCATTCATTCAATCATTCAATCATTTATTCAGTCATTCATTCATTCATTCTTTCATTCATTCAATAATTTATTCAGTCAGTCATTCATTTCTTCATTCAATCATTCATTCATACGTTGATTTCATCATTCATTCATTCATTCATTCAGTTCTTCATTCATTCATTGATTTCTTCATTCATTCATTCAGTTTCGTTCAATCATTCATTCATTCATTCATTCAGTTCTTCATTCAATCATTCATTCATTCATTGATTTCTGCATTCAATCATTCATTCATTCATTGATTTCTTCATTCAATCATTCATTCATTCATTGATTTCTTCATTCAATCATTCATTCATTCATTGATTTCTTCATTCAATCATTCATTCATTGATTTCTTCATTCATTCATTCAATCATTCATTGATTTCTTCATTCATTCATTCATTCATTCATTGGTTTCTTCATTCAATCATTCAATCATTCATTGATTTCTTCATTCAATCATTCAATCATTCATTGATTTCTTCATTCAATCATTCAATCATTCATTGATTTCTTCATTCATTCATTCATTGATTTCTTCATTCATTCATTTATTGATTTCTTCATTCATTCATTCATTGATTTCTTCATTCAATCATTCAATCATTCATTGATTTCTTCATTCAATCATTCATTCATTGATTTCTTCATTCATTCATTCATGCATTGAATCGTCAGGACAATATCATGTCGATGAGGGAATCTTTGTGAACAGCGTGTAAAAGATGTCCATTTAAGTGTGTGTGTGTGTGTGTGTGTGTGTGTGTGTGTGGGTGAGAGAGAGAGAGAGAGAGGGAGGGAGAGAGAGAGAGGGAGAGAGAGAGAGAGAGAGATGCAAATGCGAAAGATAGGAAAGGGAGAGAAAGAGGGGGTGGGATGGGAAGTGAGAGAGTTAATGAGAATAAGAGATAGATAGATAGATAGATAGATAGATAGATAGATAGATAGATAGATAGATAGATAGATAGATAGATAGATAGATAGATAGATAGATAGATAGATAGATAGATGGATGGATGGATGGATTGATGGATGGATAGATGGATGGATGGATGGATGGATAGATAATGTGTGTGAGGGAGAGAGAGAAAGAGAGAGAGAGAGAGAGAGAGAGAGAGAGAGAGAGAGAGAGAGAGAGAGAGAGATGGGGAGGGGTGGGTGAGGAGGGTGTAAATCCTATAATCATAAAACTAGACAATTACCTACTCACTATGAACGCTACTGTGAACTACTCATCATCGCTATCTTCGCACGTGCATATCAACAAGTGGGCACTCGCCACTCACTGACAACAACCTCCCTCGCTACTCACACTCACTTACTTCACGTACTCACCACGGGACGGGCATGCAACAGGCTGTTAGCTTTATGGGCCTTTTTCTACGACTTTCCCGTGTGGCTTTTACTCTATACCATAACAATCTAGAGTGTATAGATAGTATGCGCTTGGCTAAGAAGCTCATAACATTGCCATCCGGAAGTATAACGGACCAACACACAAAACTATGTGTATCCTTGAACGTTTATAGTCAGGTTAATGCAGTTCAGTGAGCATTACTCATAAACGCGGATGGCAAAAAACAATAACAAAGAACTGAGTGACGTCATTTTCGAACTATCTATTATAGACATACACTGTATGTTATGGAGCAATGGACTGTGTCTGTGTCTGACTATGGCATGGTCGTGGTCATTGTGGAGAGAATGGGGTTTAAAGGGGTGGGGGTGGGGGGGGGGTCCGTTGTCAATGTGAATCCACCTTAACGTTTAATCCAATAACAACAAGAAATGAAGTAAGTAGGAAACTGACAGAAGACAACAGAGAATAAAAACTTCGCGGCGGCGATGGGGGCTCGAACCAGCGACCTTACAAGTACACGACAACTCCGCCTGGCCGGGGAGATCGTGACTCTACAGTTTGAGCTATCCACGACCCCAAAAAAAAGTCGCTTCAAATTGGATTCAGTAGTCTGATGTCATGGCGCCCAGCAACGGCGGCCATTTTGGTTCTAAACAAAGAAAATCATTACTTTTTATTCTTCATGCTGGCTAGAACTTTTCATATGCCTTGTGATCAGAATGTGTAAAAGTCAAAACATGATCCGCCATTGTTCCGATAGTTTAGAGCCAGTGTTACTAAGTTACCATGCGTCATTAGGAAGGAAGTGACGTTACGACTGTTGAAGAGTATTCTAGTGTAAGGCCACTCCCAACCGTTCATTATGACGGCTACCATGATATCCCTCCACTTCCCAAGAGTCGTTGGTAACGGCTGCCCGTTCAAGCATGGCCTTGTAATTGGATTATTAATCATTTTATCTTTACAATTATCTCTAGTTTAGAAAGCCATTAACGTTCAACACACACACACACACACACACACACACACAGAGAGAGAGAGAGAGAGAGAGAGAGAGAGAGAGAGAGAGAGAGAGAGAGAGAGAAACTCCAATGGAATCCATTGTTGTTACTGAAGGACACAGGTTTCCATTGCATATGGCATGATGGTCAATTCTCTCTCTGTCTCTCTCTCTCTCTCTCTCTCTCTCTTTCTCTCTCTCTATCTCCCCCCCCCCCACCCTTCTCTCTCTGGCTCTCTGGCTCTGACTCTCTACATATATATCATTCATTCTCCCTCATTTCAATAAAATTGTTATCATATCCCCCCCCCCTCTCTCTCTCTCTCTCTCTCTCTCTCTCTACCTCTCTCTCTCCCAATCACCCATTTCTTTCCTCCGACCACT
>NC_088365.1:53867240-53874740 GCF_034508935.2 Berghia stephanieae | reverse complement strand
CAAACAGCGTGTTCAAGTCTTTGGTATCCAAATTGATGGGAGTCCTGATGGCGCATGAGTCCACTCATAATTACTAGAGGTGTTTGCTCTCTTGGTGAAAACTAAGATTTGATGACAACTTAAAGTACAACCGAACCCAACATCTAAACGGTTACACACACTCACACACACACACACACACACACACACACACACACATACTCACAGACACACAACACATACACACACATACACGCGTCACCTGTCTTTGGTGTCTTATTACCATAACATAATTTCTCTTACACGAACACACGACTTGTACCAAGGGGGGCGAGGTGTTGTGTCATCAAAGCACCGTGTTTGTAATGATACCTGTCTGAGACATGTACCAATGTACCATACCTGTAATGATGACGTCTGACCGACAAAGGAACTAACCCGTAACGTATTACAGACAGGGACATACCACTTCTCTCACCCCCTTATCCTCATGCCTATGCATAATGCTCTTACACGACAAGCATTGCAGCTGTCCGCTCAATGAAAGTGATAACAAGTCAAGCAACTTAAAATTTACGATTCAAGTGTTGAATAAAATTTGAACCCAATTTCTATTGCTTTAATAGACAATACATTTTTCAACTTCGTACGAGAACTCCGCGGAGCTTTTTATTTGGGCACGGAAAGATATTTTCTGAATTTTGTATCTTATATATTTCGCTAACTTATCGTATAATTCTTTCCCAATGTTAAGACCGGAAAATGATTCATATAAATTTTAAGAAATTGATTGTATTCGAAATAACGAGAGGAACCACTAACTGGTATAGATTCAATGCAAGTACTCCACCCTCATTGTCATACTCGCTGACCGGAAGGTTGACACAAAACCCGCGCGCGAAAATGATGGCGCCTGTTTTCGGTGAGATTTGACGAAACAAATGTGATTTTTCGATAAAATCATTACGTCTAAATCATCTCCATGGACAGGGGCGGGGCGGGGGGGGGGGGGGGGGAGTTTACGCAAATTGGCCTCGTAGATTTGAACACGACCAGACCTTGTAAGTTGCTGCGTCTCCGCCCTGAAACGTGTTAGGAATTCATTGACTCCGATGTCCACCATGCACCAGGCAGGGACTCCTTGCATCACTAGTTAACCGTAGGGTCAAAGGCAATGTCCATGTCACAAGTCAAAGGTCAATCGTCATCCCTGCATCATCATCATCATTATTATTGTTATTATTAATATTATTATTATTACTATTATTATTATTATTATTATTACTACTACTATTATTTTGTTTATTGAAGAACGATTTAACACAAAAATCAATCAAAAGAGAAAGAAGAGAACAAAAATTCTTCATCCTGCCAAATCGATTATGTTTGTTGTTTGTTTAACGTTTGTTCTTTTCCAGGATTATTCCAGGTCACATAATAAATGAATCGATTAATTAATCAATCAAAATATCGATTTTCGATGATCGAATGATAAAAATCTAACTTGAATCGATGTCTCCGTTGGCTGTTACCAGATAAGATCTACCTCCACTCACACTCAAACCATCCCATAATTCTATCATCCACCAATGAATTAAATGTCCATCCATCCATCCATCGTTCGCTTGACCACCCACTGACCTACACGATTAAATTGACCACGATGACTGCCCACTGGTATCTGTGTTAGCCCCTACACCAGAGCTGCTAACTTGAAACTATAAAAAATTCGTATTTTCCAAGGGAAAAAATGAAAAAGGTCACTTTAGATATCTTTAGAAATCAATAATTTGCCATCACCATGGTCACCAAATGCTTCAAAGTCCTGAATATAGGATCTAAGAAATTAGATTTCCCTTTTCAACAAGATTTATTGAGTCAAAGAGGAGAATGCAGTTCTGTAGCTGGAGTCAAAAAAATCGTATTTCTACGAACTTTTGGTAGCACTAGGCAGGTCTGCCCTATACATCTCCCAACTGCCAAGGTACTTCACAATGTACATAACATAGAGCATAGAGGGCATTGGTCATCACACATCGGCTACCCGCCAAAGGCATTGCTATACATGGAAGGGATGAGAGGGGGGCGAGAGGGCAAGACACACACCAAAAAAAATAAAAAAAAATAATCAGGGCATGCCAAAAAGTCGTGCAACGAACAAGAAGATTGATGGTTATTGAAGTGGTTGTATGGAAACAACTTGAAGCAATGCGCATAGGATAAGGTAAACAAAACAAAACACTCAAAAAAAAAAAAAAAATGAAAAAAACCCCAACCCGACCAAATAAAAAAAAAGTCACCAGAAAAGGATAATTAAAATACCCCCCCCCCCCCCCAATTAAAAAGACAACAAAAACAAAAACAAAAAGAAACCCCAACTAAATATCTTTTCAAAAACCACAAATAGGACCAGAGAGTATTTTCTTTAAAAAGTTGGTTAAGGAGCCAGGAAAATATTTGGTAAGAAAACACAGACTTATTTATTTGCCTGCCAGGTAGTTTTGAGCAATGGAAATTTCATCCCAATAAGAATAACATGGAACAGAAAACCAATTGGAGGGATGGAAGTCAGAAACTGAGTAGAATTGAAATAACCAAAAAACAAAAACAAAAACAAAAACAAAAACAACTCATTTGACACACGTACTTCTCTGATCATCATTCTGAGTGGCTGGATGGTTCTATGTGCTCTGCTTGTGTGTTCGTTCCTTGACTCCCCCCCCCCCCTCTCTCTCTCTCTCTCTCTCTCTCTCTCTCTCTCTCTCTCTCAACCAGGCAATGGGTGTCCTATCGCCTGGACCCCGAGTATGGCTCTCTCTGATATTTTGATTCTCTGTTTTCATCTGGCACTTCTCCACACCCTATACCGCCGTATTCTGGAAAACCCCAAATTTGAAAATTTGGCCATAAAACTCGTCCTTCAAAGATCGATCGACTTCAATGACCCTCATCTTGGCAAAAGCTCCCAAACCTGGGATTCCTTGAAGACTTCGCGAAGTCCCAGGTTTGAGAGTTTTTGCCAAGCTGAGGGTCATTTAAATCGATCAATATTTGAAGGACGAGTTTTCTGGCAAAATTTTCTATTTTGTGTTTTTTTTTCCAGAATACGATAGTATATTCCTCATCATGTTTGATACAAGGGCCCGATCCACACTTTTCAATCTTGAGAATTCGAGACATTTCTTTGTCAAGTACAATGGGAGGTGATGGATGCCAGCTGGACTGTGGTCATTTGGGTGGCGGTCAATTTGATGGTCACTGGTGGTCAGTTTGATGGTCACTACGAACGAGTTCTACAGTCCCAGCATCCCCCATTTAAATCGTTAATGGCTTCACGGATGGACTAAAATGATGAAGGAATTTGGAGAAAGACAGAATATAAATTATAATCCAAGTAAGCTGTTACTGGTTGGAGGGTTTGGGTTCTCAGAGAGAGGGGGACGACGAAGAAAGAGATAGAGAGAGGGAGGGAGGGGAGAGGGAGAGAAAAAAGAAAGAGAGAGAGAGAGGGGGGGGGAAGAGAGAGAGAGAGAGAGGAAGGGGGGAGGGGAGAGAAACAGAGTGAGGACGACGAGATAGAGAGAGGAGGAGAGACAAAAAAGAGAGATATAGAGAGAGGGAGAGAGAGAAAGAAAGAGAAATAGGGAGAGAGAGAGAAAAAAAGAGAGAGGGGGAGATAGATAGAGAGAGAGAAAGAGAGAGAGACAGACAGAGAGAGAGAGAGAGAGGGGGGGAGAGAAACAGAGTGTGAGGACGACGAGATAGAGAGAGGAGAGACAAAAGAGAGAGGGGGAGATAGATAGATAGATAGATAGATAGAGAGAGAGAGAGAGAGAGAGAAAGAAAGAGAGAGGGGGAGGGAGAGACAGAGAGAGAGAGAGAAAGAAAGAGAGAGAGGGGAAGAGAGAGAGAGAGTGAGAGAGAGAGAGAGAGAGAGAGAGAGAGAGAGAGAGAGAGAGAGAGAGAGGACACGTGATATAAGAAGATATAAGGGTGGATTAAGCCCTGCCCAGGAAGAATTTACAGATGAAGGATGAGTGACCTTTGGGACCACGCAAATGGGGTAGTGCCTGCTGATGCTGAAAAGGGGGAAAGGGGGGGGGGGGGGGGGGGGGGCAGCGGTCGAGATGACCCGAATGGTCTAATTGTTAACATGTTTCCTGGGAGGTGGGGGCAGGATGGGGGATGGGGGAGGGGGGGGGGGTGTAGAATGTTTACATGTAATGAGGAAATAATGAGAGGAGAAATCAACCAGCGGGATGGACGGACGGATGAATAAATAATGATGGAAACATTCGGCATCATCTGCTGCAGTGTCGGGAAAATTAAAGATAACAGAGGAAATATCTGTAGGCTACGAAGGGTGGAAAGGTGTGTGTGTGTATGTTGTGTTGGATTTGGGATGGTGGTATTGGGAGAGAGAGAGAGAGAGAGAGAGAGAGAGAGAGAGAGAGAGAGAGAGAGAGAGAGAGAGAGAGAGAGCTAAGGGGAAAGAGAAGTGAGATAGAGGGAGATGGAGGTAGAGGACGGGGAGGACGAGAAGAAGAAGAAGAAGAAGAAGAAGAAGAAGAAGAAGAAGAAGAAGAAGAAGAAGAAGAAGAAGAAGAAGAAGAAGAAGAAGAAGAAGAAGAAGAAGATGATGAAGAAGAAGAAGACAACTTCACGAAGTCCCGTGTTTGAGAGTTTTTGCCACTATGGGGGTTATTTAAATCGATTGATATTTCAAGGACGAGTTTTCTGGCCAAATTTTTCAATACGTGTCTCTCCGGAGCATGGCAGTTTAGCTGGTTTACAACCAAAAGAAAAACCATTAATATATATATATATATATATATATATATTATATATTTTATATATATATATATTATTATATTATATATATATATATATAATATATACCCCCCCCCCCCCCCCCCCCCAAAAAAAAAAAAAAAAAAAAAAAAACCCTACAAAAAAAACAAAACCAAACAACAAAAGCAACCTGACAGGTGAAATAGATGCAACACCAATAAACAGTTTATAGTTACCGTGTGATATCTTTCAAACAACAACAACAATAACTTTGTACAATGTGTACAATGGATATACATGCCTGTGTTATTCCAGTGGATAAACCAAAACACGACAGTGTGTACACAGCACAGCGTGTCAGGGGGGACGGTGACGTTTGACAAATATGGAGGATCATATCGCTTAAGAAAATGATTTGTTTTTGTATCTCTCTTTAAAAATAAAAAAAATAATAATAAGTAACAAAAACTTGAGTTTTTACAAATCGCAATATCCACTAAGATGAATGTCTGTATAGATAGTATGCAGATGACGTCACTCAGGCCTTTGTTATTGTTTTTGCCATCCGCGTTTGTGAGTTGTTCTCACTACACTGTATTAACCAGACTATAAAAGTTCATGGTTACAAGGAGTTTGTGTGTTGGTCCGTTATACTTCCGGATGGCAATGTTGTGAACTCCTCGGCCAAGCGCATTCTATCTATAGATAGAATGCGCTTGGCTAAGAAGTTCACAACATTGCCATCCGGAAGTAAAACTGGCCAACACACAAAACTATGTGTAACCTTGAAAGTTTATAATCTGATTAATACAGTTTAGTGAGAAGTACTCATAAACGCGGATGGCAAAAAAGAATAACAAAGACATGAGTGACGTCATCTTCGAACTATCTATCTATAAGTAGTGGATGAATCAGCGCTAGACAAAGGACGAAAGAAAAAATACAAGGAAAAAATATACATCCTAAAATTATGTTTGATTTTTTGGAGATGTTTTTGTTTGCGATCTTCTTATGTGAATGTGTTATGTGTATGTGTGTGTTATGTGTATGAGTGTGTAGTGTGTAATCGTGTCATATTTATTATCAATGTGAGAAATCGCGTATTATAGGCAATGTATTGATCAAGTGTCAAGTGAGTACGTACTTAAATACTCTCTTCCAACCTCTGTCTCTCTCTCTCTCTCTCTCTCTCTCTCTCTTTCTTTCTCTCTTTCTCTCTCTTTATCTATCTATCTATCTATCTATCTCCCTCTCTCTCTCTCTCTCTCTCTCTCTCTCTTTCTCTCTCTCTTTATCTATCTATCTATCTATCTCTCTCTCTCTCTTTATCTATCTATCTATCTATCTCTCTCTCTCTTTCTCTCTCTCTTTATCTATCTATCTATCTCTCTCTCTTTATCCATCTATCTATCTATCTCTCTCTCTCTTTCTCTCTCTCTCTTTATCTATCTATCTATCTATCTATCTATCTATCTCTCTCTCTCTCTTATCTATCTATCTCTCTCTCTCTTTCTCTATCTATCTATCTCTCTCTCTCTCTCGCTCTCTCTCTTCCTTCCTTCCAGCCTTCCTTCCTTCTCTTTCTCTCTTTTTCTTTCTCTCTCTCTCTCTCTTTTCTCTCTCTCTCTCTCTCTCTCTCTCTCTTACACACCCTCTCTTGTTCGTTCTTTCTCTTCCGCACTCTATCTATCTCTTGCTCTCTCTCTCTCTCTCTCTCTCTCTCTCTCTCTCTCTATCTCTCTTACTCGCTTTCTCAATCTCTCTCTCAAACTCAAACACAAACACACACACACTCACAAACCATCAATAACATAGGACAGAGTGATAATAAAGCAACAAGAGTGAGTACATCGGCCATCATGCTGGTTATCCCTCCCTCCCATCAACCCCCCCCCCCCACCCCACACACACACCCCGAACCAATCCATAATTATTACACCACCCCCCACCCCAACCCACACACACACACACACACACACCACACCACACACACACACACCAATTGGCTATTAAGCTTAACTGCTGGTCAAAATTATTCGCGATGGTGGTGTACGAACGAATCGGCGGTCTCAAGAAGTGGGTGAGAGAGGGATCTAGTAATGATTTTGAGTTTGAAACGAATATTTTTTGTGTTCGTGGATAGCTCACACGGTAGAGCCACACTCTCACCTGCCAGGCGGAGTTGTCGTACCAATAAGGTCGCAGGTTCAAACCCCACCACCGCCGCGAAAATTTTTTATTCTCTATTGTCTTCTGGCACTTTTCTATTCACTTCATATCTTGTTGTTACCAACATAAGTGCCTGCTCCACTCACTTTTCTGAATTAAAAATTCACCCCATACACCGGAGCATACTCAATGTCTCAATCGTTTCTATGTTATATGTTTGTGTTGAGAATATTGGCTATTAAGCTTAACTGCTGGTCAAAATTATTCGCGATGGTGGTGTACGAACGAATCGGCGGTCTCAAGAAGTGGGTGAGAGAGGGATCTAGTAATGATTTTGAGTTTGAAACGAATATTTTTTGTGTTCGTGGATAGCTCACACGGTAGAGCCACACTCTCACCTGCCAGGCGGAGTTGTCGTACCAATAAGGTCGCAGGTTCAAACCCCACCACCGCCGCGAAAATTTTTTATTCTCTATTGTCTTCTGGCACTTTTCTATTCACTTCATATCTTGTTGTTACCAACATAAGTGCCTGCTCCACTCACTTTTCTGAATTAAAAAT
>NC_088365.1:53844740-53862240 GCF_034508935.2 Berghia stephanieae | reverse complement strand
ACGTTCACAACCGACAACGATCGAACGATGAAGATTTTGTCTTATGACTCTCAGGACAGATCTTCGTGTTCTACCTCGACAGTCGTCGATCGTTGTAGGCTGAGAACGTAAGCGTTAACTTTCTATTGTTTAGTAAATCCGTAGTGAATGAAAGCTTCTACGGGGATAAAAGTTGTTTGGTTTCGGTTACAGATCGTCCTGCAACACAACATAAAAATATGAGCTGTTATTCATTTGAAAATGGAGCGTAGACCCAGACGCCGACACGAATGAAAGACGAAAGTAGGTCAAACCACGGAGAGATGTCGTAAAGTTGTGGCCATTAATCAGCCATGCTGCCGGTCTATGGATAAAAACAACGTATTTTAAAATTTGGCCAGAAAACTCGTCCTTCAAATATCGATCGATTCAAATGATCCTCATCCTGGCAAAAACTCTCAGACTTGAGATTTCGCGAAGTCTTCAAGGAATCTCAGGTTTGAGAATTTTTACCAAGATGAGGGTCCTTTAAATCGATTGATATTTGGAGGAAGAGTTTTCTGGCCAAATTTTTTAATACGTGTTTTTTTCCACCCAGAGTATGACAGATAACTGGTTAAACAAACACATTAAAAATGAATTGAAATCGAATCCATTATTCCAGTCGAGTATCTGGTATCGTGTGACAATGCATTTATCACCGTGTTGATATCACACGTAATAAATACATGATTTATGGTCGGAGACGGTCCACAACAAGGCGGGACAAATAACTAGTGACTAGCATCAACCATCTGATTTAGAGAACTTAGTGAGTACCAATCACTTCATTGTCGGTCTAATAACAATAACAAGGAGGTGAGTGACGTCATCTTCAGTCGTTCTACAGAATGTATGAATGGGTCTCTGATTGCACGGCTAAAGAAATTATCTCCTAATTGGCTCCATATTTCCCAGACAAAAGAGAGTCCCGGTTGGTTACTTGGTGAAGTATTGGCTCTAGCGTTACAAGCATGGAAATCAATATTGACCCCTCGACCCGTCGTCCACCCATCAGGGATTGGGTAGCTGGGTCCGTTAGATCAGGCGGAATGTATCCTGCAACGGGTATTTCTTTTTCTGACCCCCCCTACCGGCCCAACCCGTAGTGATTGGGTACCTGTCAACGCAACTGGTGATTAAAAAAGAAATCCCACCCTAAAACAATCACACACCCACACCCACACACCCACCCACCCATCCACCCACCCACACACACACACACACACACACACACACACACACACAAACATATACACTACGACATGTGCAATTATATGCGTAATAAATGAAGATGTACATAGACGAATACACACACATTTACACACACACATACACACACAGACATCTTCACACATACAATCCCTCACACACTCACACCCTCTCCCACACCCACACAAAGTCACACACACATTCTCACACATACATCCACAACCACAACCACAATCCCCCACACAGCCACACACCCTCTCCCACACATCATCCACACACCAATCATCATAATCGTATAGATAGAATGCGCTGGGCCAAGGAGTTCACAACATTGCCATCCGGAAGTATAACGGACCAACACACAAACTCTGTGTAACCATGAACGTTTATAGTCTGGTTAATACAGTTTAGTGAGAACAACTCACAAACGCGGATGGCAAAAACAATAACAAAGGCCCGAGTGACGTCATCTGCATACTATCTATATTATATTATTTTCAGCGACATATTTCCCTAGATAAATATAACGTAAAATAGCATACAACATAACATAATTTGTCTTGTCGTGAATGGCGATGGTGTTGTATCAGTCACGATAAGGAAAGAAAGATTGCACAAGATAACGGGAACCATGTCCCATGCGAATGATTGGAAAGATAAGCGTAAGGCCTATATTACCAGAGCTGCCAAACCAAAATGCCAGTCAAACAGGATATGACATTTTGTGCGGTTTATTTTTTGAGATTGTAAAGATAATCATCACCGATATCATCATCATCATCATCATCACCATCATCATCATCATCATCCTCATCATCATCATCATCATCATCATCATCATCATCATCATCATCATCATCATCGTCAATTTTCAACAGGATACAGTCTTCCAAAGACAACAGCATACAAACAAGTCTTCTAGTCGATATAAATAGATTCTGATTCATTAAAATATTAAGAAATGTAAATCACTTGTAAACTTTTCACACAAAAATATACCACACAACACGTCATAGACAATACTTTTTTTTCTTCTTTAAATGACACTCAATCACTTGTGGATGGTGGAAGGGGGGGGGGGGGGGGCGATGAAAATTAAACTAAAAAAAAAAACAAACAACTAAAACACAAACAAAATTGAAATCTAAAATAAATAAATAAACAAACGAATAAACCTTCCCCCTACCCACCCACCCACCCCCCCCCACTCAACCAAAAAAAAAAAAAGAAAAAAAAATACAACAAACACACTAGGAAGAAATAAAAAAGAAATGAACTAACGCCGGGAGTATACGGAGTAAAACAGGGTATTGGCACCACTGTATATTCCACACCAGTGATCGTAGAGATAGAGACCATGTCCCATACACAACGTCACCATTGTGTCACCAGATTGTTATCAAACCTTTTTTACATTCCAAAATTGATTAAGAAATAAAATTCATTTAATTTTTTTTAAAGGTAGGAAAAAAAAAAAGAAATGAAAAGTTGTTATAATGTTGTTGTTTGTTTTGTTTTTTTGTTTATTTTTAGATTTTCTTCTCCTTAAACCCTCAGCCTGGAATGTTTGCAATGGCCGATGGAATATTCTGTTTTCTTTTTGGATGGATATACAACTTGTAGGTCATTTCAGCGCCAGGCAAAATGAAGTTCTCCTTCAGAGCCATTAGGTCCCTGGTCCCGGAGTCCCCCCCCCCCCCCCCCCCCCCCCCCCCCCCCCCCGCCCAACACAGATAGACACACATACAGACATACACAGACGCATATACAGACACACACAGACACATATACCTCGCTCTAGCTCAATTGGCAGCGCTGCACTGCGGCTCACGCCTGGGTTATTTCAGTCTTCACTCGGAATAGACTCTAGAGAAAAAGGTCCTCTATGGAATGAATAAAGGGAAATTTATTTTTATTTATTTATTTATATACAGTACCTTAAAATGAAGACGCCCATAATATACATTCACACACAGTCACATACACAGCCACACACACCCAGTCACACATACACACACACACACACACACACAGACACACACCTCCTATCAATTGCCTAAATCCCCCCGTCGAGTTAAACGGTTGTTGTCCATCCCGGGGATCTAAGGTGGTGTTTACACAAACACTCGTTAGCCTCCCTCTAATGCATGGATTCCACGGAATGCCTCGCACTGGGTGCTTGAAGTCATCTTGACACAGATAGGGACGGGACTACTGTGTGGTCCAGTGCGATATGACACCCGCCCTCGGATCGGTAGGTACCGGGTTCGAGTCCCCGTCTGGATCGACGGTGTGACGTAACAGGTGGGTGAATTTGCATAGATATAGGTAGCAGAGCTGCCAAGTACAGCGAAACGTTCGTAGAAATACGATTTTTTTTGTTGCTTTGAGCATGTTTTAGATTTTGCGCCTTATAAAAAAGTGCAGAAGATACTAAATAGTATCCATGTTAGAAGAAGAAGAAGAAGAAGAAGAAGAAGAAGAAGAAGAAGAAGAAGAAGAAGAAGAAGAAGAAGAAGAAGAAGAAGAAGAAGAAGAAGAAGAAGAAGAAAGAAGAAGAAGAAGAAGAAGAAGAAAGAAGAGAAGAAGAAGAAGAAGAGAGAGGAGAAGGAGAAGGAGAAGGAGAGAGAAGAGAAGAAGAAGAAGAAGAGAAGAAGAAGAAGAAGAAGAAGAAGAAGAAGAAGAAGAAGAAGAAGAAGAAGAAGAAGAGAGAAGAAGAAGAAGAAGAGAAGAAGAAGAAGAAGAAGAAGAAGAAGAAGAAGAAGAAGAAGAAGAAGAAGAAGAAGAAGAAGAATAGAAGAAGACGAAGAAGAAGAAGAAGATAAAAAAAGAAGATCCGTCTATTTCTCTGTTATCTAACTGACAACCCACAAAAAACACTCATTGATCTAACATAATATAAATTAAATAACGTTTACCTGTCAAAGAATTCCAAAAATCTATCAAACAGATCGAATCATTTTTCACCCAAAGTCCCCATTCATTGAAATCACAAACATTCCAAAATCCATTCACAGAAAATATAATTGGCCATCAAGTCAAGATAAAACGAAACCCAGAAAGACAGAAATAAAACAAACCCCACACTTTCCGTTGTGAATGGCGATCCTTATTGGTGTACAATGGGAACACACACACACACACACACACACACACACACACACACAGAGAGAGAGAGAGAGAGAGAGACACACACACAGATAGAGAGAGAGAGAGAGAGAGAGAGAGAGAGAGGGGGGGGAGAGAGGGAGAGAGAGAGAGAAAGACACACACACACACACAAACACACACACACACACACACAAACTCATTTTAAACATAAATTTGGCCAGAAAACTCGTCCCCCAAATAACCATTGATTAAAATGACCCACATGTTGGCAAAAAGTCTCAAACCTGAGACTTCCTCGAAGACTTGCTAGAAGTCCCAGGTTTGACAGTCTTTGATAAGACGATGGATGTTTTGGTTTTAAACCCATCGACAATATTGGAAGGGCGGATTTTGAGGCCAAAATGTTTTAAAATGAGTTTTTCCCCGAGTTCGTTACTTTAGCCATTTGGAAATTCAAGACACTTCAAATATTAATTGACTTTATGGTTCTTTACCAGTTTTAATTTATGTACTCTGTAAAAACTCGTATTTAAAAATTTGGCCAGAAAACTTGTCATTCTAATTTTCGATCAATTTAAATGACCCTGATCTTGTGAAAAACTCTCAAACCTGGGACTTCGCGGTCTTCAAGGAATCCCAGAGTTTGAGAGTTTTTGTCAAGACGAAGGTCATTTAAATCGATCGATATTTGAAGGACGAGTTTTCTGACCAAATTTTTATCTACGAGTTTTTTTCCGGACTACGACAGTTATCAATTAAAGCCACTTCAAATATTCATCGCCATTATTATTCTGAAAACGGTTTGTACACTTGAACGCTTCGATGAATGTCTCTTTCTGTCGTAATCTGAATTTTTAAAAAGCCAAAACACGTATTTAAAAGTTTGGCCAGAAAAATCCTCCTCCAAACATCGATCGATTTAAATGACCCTCGTCTTGTGAAAAACTCCCAAACCCGAAAGCTCCTTGAATATTCCGAAAGTCCCAGGTTTGAGAGTTTTTGACAAGATATAGATCATTTTAATCGATTGATATTTGAAGGACGAGTTTTCTGTCCATAATTTTTAATATGAGTTTTTGTGGCGATATGGTAGCTTTGACGTGTTATTAGAATTAGAATAACAATAAAAGGCAAAACCTTCTTTTGACTTCAAAACGCAAAACAAACATTAAAAAATCTACAAAGGGGAGACATAATCATCAAAGGAAAGGGAAAAAAATATGTTACACATTGTCTCTATCGAGTAAGACGTAGGAGTGGGCCACAATGATGAAATACCCAGCCTATTTTGTAATTACCTTTTCTTTTCAATAGACAACTGGTTGAAATTTTACACTTGAATGTGGAGACACATGTTAAGTGCAAAGTCTCTTCCCGTGACAAAATAAATTATAAAAACTGCCCAGAAGATAATGAGTACTAGTTTACATTCGTTTCTATGGAGGAGGAGGAGGAGGAGGAGGAAGAGGAGGAGGAGGAGGAGGAGGAAGAAGAGGAGGAGGAGGAGGAGGAAAGGAAAGGAGGAGGAGGATGAAGAGGAGGAGGAGGAGGAAGAAGAGGAGGAGGAGAAGGAGAAGGAGGAGGAGGAGGAGGAGGAGGAGGAGGATGAGGAGAAGAAGAAGAAGAAGAAGAAGAAGAAGAAGAAGAAGAAGAAGAAGAAGAAGAAGAAGAAGAAGAAGAAGAAGAAGAAGAAGAAGAAGAAGAAGAAGAAGAAGAAGAGAAGAAGAGAGAAGAAGAAGAAGAAGAAGAAGAAGAAGAAGAAGAAGAAGAAGAAGAAGAAGAAGAAGAAGAAGAAGAAGAAGAAGAAGAAGAAGAAGAAGAAGAAGAAGAAGAATGTATATATAAGGGGAATAGAGATAAAGGAAATGAAGAAGGGCAGATAATTTAGGAAGAATTTCAGCAATCCAATGAATAGGTACTTGCTACAATGTTCAAGTGGCTTTTATGTTGTTCTTATTGAAGTTCAAAGCCGAAACGTTTGATTCAGGTTGTATAGTGTTGTCTATTTAAATTCCAATCTTACATAGGAGTGGTTTGTTGTTGATCAGAGAGAGAGAGAGAGAGAGAGAGAGAGAGGGAGAGAGAGAGAGAGAGAGAGAGAGAGAGAGAGAGAGAGAGGGAGAGAGAGAGAGAGGAGAGAGAGAGAGAGGAGAGAGAGAGAGAGAGAGAGGGGAGAGAGGAGAGAGAGAGGAGAGAGAGAGAGAGAGAGAGGAGAGAGGAGAGGAGAGAGAGAGAGGAGGGGGAGGAGAGAGGGGGAGAGAGAGAGAGAGAGGAGGAGGAGAGGAGGAGAGAGAGAGGGGGGAGAGAGAGAGAGGGAGAGAGAGAGAGAGAGAGAGAGAGAGAGAGAGAGAGTTGTAAGAAGAGAGATATCTGTATAATGTATTTATACATCTTCGGATATCTTACTGTTAACATGCAATTTTATAACAAGTGTAAGTAAATCACCACCACCACCATTGCCAACACCACCACCATCACCACTGCCGGAACCCTGGAAAAAGCCTTATTTAAAAATTTGGCCAGAAAGCTCGTCCCTCATCTTGGCAAAAACTCTCAAACCTGGGACTCCGCGAAGTCTTCAAAGAATCCCAGGTTTAAGAGTTTTTACCAAGATGACGGTCATTTAAATCGATTGATATTTGAAGGACGAGTTTTCTGGCCAAATTTTAAAATACGTTTTTTTCCAGAGAACGACAGACTAGTTCAACCAACACCAACCATGGCCATTCACTGGTCATTTAATCTGGCAGGTCAGTTTGTCCAGCCTGTCCGTGGAGACAGAGTGACCACTAGTGTCCATATCTATCCTGTCAGGATGGATTAGATTAACGGATTCGATGGTTTTAACCAAACCTGCCAAGTACAACGAAAAAGTCGTAGAAATACGAAATTCTTGGCTCCAGATACAGAACAACATTCTTTGACTAAACAAATATTGTTGAAAAGGAACGTTTAGTTCCATAGAAACACATACATTATTCAGAACTTTGGAGCATTTTTGGACCATGCTGAGGGAAATTTATTTATTTGTAAAGCTATTTAAAGTGACTTTTTTTCTCTTCCTTTCACTTGGAAACTACGATTTTTTTGAAATTTCAAGTTGGCAGCTTTGCCTTAACCAGACCTGTCTACGAATAGAAAATAAATCGTAGAATTTCAGAACTTTACGAGCATCTCTAAGTCATTAAAACTTGTTGTAAATGAAAGTTGATGCCAGACTATATAATTTAAAGGATTTTGAAATGTTATTTAATCATTGTCGGGGTAAATTGTTGAACTATAAAGTTATCTATTGATGCTATGCGAGTACTATGCGACTCAACCATGCGTCGAGCGAGGCTCGAACCCAGAACCTTCCGATCTGAAAGCGAGTGTCGTGCGACAAGATCACATAGATACAGATGACGAGGGCAGTGGGGGATGGACGAGTGAGTATTGACATTGATGTCAATGTTGTCATTTATTTCATGTCCAAATCCACTACACGTCTATGAACATTGAAAGAATATGGACGACACACACTAACAACTGACCCAACACACACAAACGCTTGTGTTTTTTTGGTTTTTTTTCTTCTCTCACAGTACAAAAACAAAACAAAAAACCCACAATAAAGACCCGATACAGAGATGTTAAAGAGGGGGTAGGGGAGTGGGGTAGTCGGTCATGGGACACAGGGACGAGGGGCTGGGGGGAGAGCAGCGACATAGATGTCAATAGAAAGGGGGGGGGGGATGGTAGAGTTGTGAGGTGACGTCCAGACATTGGGTGGTGTCAATTCTGTCATCAAGGAGGTGTCATCTGATTAATATATGCAAATCTCACACTATTACTGACACGAACACGGTCACACTATCACAATCACCAATCACAGTGTATCACTGTCTACCGTTTGTCTACCTATCATCATAATATCGTTTTTGGACGCGTCCCAGTTTGGACGCAAGTCTTGTTCATTTCATGGATGGTGGTCGTCAATATTTCTAATATATTGATAGTATGCGCTTGGCTAAGAGGTTCACAACATTGCCATCAGGAAGTATAACGGACCAACACACAAACCATGTGTAACCATGAACTTTTATAGTCTGGTTAATACAGTTTAGTGAGAATTACTCTTAAACGCGGATGGCAAAATACAATAATAAAGACCACAGTGACGTCAACTTCGAACTATCTATAATAATATATAATATAATGTCATATCGTTTGCATGAATTTTACAAAAACAACTAGAAATAGCTCGGCGCGTAGTAGAGTCATTGGAAAAGGCTCTTTACTCACATTCTCTCACCGGACTCAGGTGTAAACCGAGTACAGCGTCGTCTCTGTAGGAAACAAAAAAAAAAAAAGCACTATTGCCTAAGAGGCGTCATGTCTCATTCGACATGTGACGTGTAGATCAGGTACCTTTTGTAAAGCACTTTGAGCACGTCTTTGCGGATATTGCGCTAAATATAAAATAAGCAGAAATATAAACCACAATTCTAGCATAAAGGATATTATTTAAAATCCCGTATTTCGTAGCCAGTGGGTTTATGACGACGTGTGTATTTCAACAGGTCTGATGACCGAACGCAATGATGGCCTTGATGTCACGTTGTTGTAATGGACGATGTGTGTTTACGTTGGTTTGAGTGTCTTTCCAATACAACATTACGTGAGCCCCAAAACAATCTGGGCTATCAGACCTGCAAATTGGTATGCATTGACTAAACCCTCTCGAGTTAGTTCACTCTCATTGAAAATCGAACAAATTTGTACGAATTTCCATGCATATGAACTCGAGATTAAGACATGCGATTCAGTTCCACGAAGAGTAAGATATATAAAATAGAACCATATATGTATAATTAAGTTATTTTAAACTCATCCCCCCCCCCCCCCCATCCCCCCACACACACACCCCTCTCCTATTTTCTTTTCGTACGGTTTTTGTACACGATTGAAATAATAACAGGTACAAAGTTACAGGTCCTGATGACGTCAGAAGACATGCTTGCTGTCATTGTATTTTTTTGTTTATCTTATCTATTCCCTCCGTGCTATCTCAACCCGTGACACATAATGACATGTGTGTGTGTGTGCGCGTGTGTGTGTACATATTTGGCATAACTCTGTGTGTTAGCGTGTGTGTATGTGTGCATGTGTTTGTATGTGTATGTGTGTGTGTATGTGTATATGTGTGTGTATATGTGTATGTGTGCATGTGTGTGTATGTGTGCATGTGTGTGTATGTGTGTGTGTATGTGTGTGTGTGTGCAATCATTGTCAGTCAGTGTCTCAGCCTTGATTGAAGCCACCGCTATCGTCAGCTTGGAAAACACAGGTAATCCCCGATTCCAGACCGCAGGTATTCAATCATGATTGACAACTATCTACTGTGTTATGATTGATGTCAACATTGGAAATAGTTGTCTTGTCTTGTCTTACATGTGGTTTTTGTCAAACCAACGATTTGTCCATTTGTCTCGCGTTCGATTTGTATTGAGTTGGTGGGAGGTGGAGAGAGATAGTGAGAGGGGGGGGGAGTAGATAGATAGATAGATAGATAGATAGATAGATAGATAGATAGATAGATAGATAGATAGATAGATAGATAGATAGATAGATAGATAGATAGATAGATAAAGAATAAGAGAGAGAGGAGAGAGAGAGCGGGAGAGAGAGGGGGGAGGGAGAGAGAGGGGGAGAGGGAGAGAGAGAGGGAGGGAGAGAGAGAAAGAGAGAGAGAGACCAGAGAGAGACAGACCAGAGAAAGAGAAAGACCAGAGAGAGAGACAGAGAGAGAGAGAGACAGAGAGAGAGACAGAGAGAGATAGAGAGAGAGACCAGAGAGAGAGAGAGAGAGACCAGAGAGAGAGACAGAGAGAGAGACAGAGAGAGAGACCAGAGAGAGAGAGAGACCACTAATATGCGGCTATGTGGTCTAGTGGTATGACACTCGCTTTCGGATCGGAAGGTCCAGGGTTTGAGCCTCGCTCGGCGCATAGTTGAGTCTCTGGAAAAGACTCTTACTCACATTCTCTCACCGTACTCAGGTGTAAACTGAGTACCTGGCCGTTAACAGCGTTGTCCGAAAAATTGTCATATCGCCTCACAGGCGTCATGTCTCGTCCTACATGTTAAATGTTGCTGTTGACCAGGGACCCCTTGTAAAGCGCATTGAGCCCGTTAAGTGGATATTGCTCTGTATAAATGTTCAAATGCTCAATAATATCATGTCTTTGTTTTCCGTCAGTCCCTCTGCATTGAACACCAAACCTACCAGAGATTACCGTTCTTGGTGCCAGAGATCTGAGGTCTCCAAATTCTTACTTAGTTTTATGGTTAGTTCCGTCTTTTCACGGTTGATTGAACACGCAGCATTACGACAGCAACCTGTCCGATTGGCACGGCTGATTGACCACGAGAGAATAACAAGGAGACAGGGTGTCACAAAGTGACAATACCAAAGAGTGAGTCGGTGGTCTGCAGAACCTCCGTCCCAGTCAATGGCCTTAAAGGGTTGCTAACGTCCAACAAATTGACCAGCCCAACAAACTAACAATCAACGAATGATAAGTAAATTTTCATATTTCATATAATTTATTAATGCAAATTACTCTCTCACACTCTCACTCTCATTCGCACATGTAATGACGAACACTCAATTCACGAGACAGTAACGATGAACGTGGAACAATGAATAAGTCACATAAGTCACAAACAGATTTCACAAGAAGGTGGGGCCCCTTACCTTTACAGAACACATAGAACACAATATGAACTGTCCGTCACAGGTCCGTCAGGGCTTCTTCCTCTTGTCGAGATGATGCAGTCTGTCGTCCTTTCTTTCTACTGTCACAATTCGTACTGTCCAACCTCTCTTTGAATCTAAGGCGTCGGCCTTATGACAATACAACTAAAATGTCCACGGCTTTGGCCGGATATGAACAATATTCATATGGTATAATATCGATGGCATCGGCCAAGGATAAGGCTATTAAAATGTTCTGGCTTTGGCCACAAATCAAACGAAGAAAAGTCTTACATCCAAAATTCAAAAGGGTTAAAGTTAATTCATATAATAGTTTCTTTGGCTTTGGCCCCAAATCAACAGGCCCACTAGAATGGGAAAGAAAACAATATTTAATTAACCATATAAAAACAAAAGCAATAATACTTAAACTAGATCACCTTTACACATATCACAACACTATAAACTTCTCAACACGTGGTCACTGCCCAACGTGCTTGGCACAAACTACTAAATCAGAAAATCACTAGTATTAATTAACTCATAATAGAAGCAGAAAGATTGAATTAAATGAATAATTCCACCAACCACAAGGCCTGTAACAATTAAAATCACAATTTGATTTTAATAAAATTAAGTACAACTCTTGCAAAACAGCATCGGCTGAACTTTGCATAGAGACTAAAATACGTCCGAATCGTCGGACGGCCAACTGGTGAATGGGAAGGATGAAAGTTTTACAAAAACCAAGAAACAGAATTTTAAAAGAAAAGAAATACTTAAAGAAATAGTCTCTCTTTGTGTGCCCGGAAATGACTCACGGGAAAATCCATGACCTATGACATTTCCGACCATAAATTAAAACAACTTAAGCGGTCCTACGCAATACCAAGATCAGTCTCTATATCTATTACACAGAACTCAACAACAAAAGGACGTATACGACATGATCATCACAGCAGGATATTAAGTTAGACATTACGAACTAAGAATAACATTGGGATTAGCGTACACAATAAACTTAAGATAACATTAATAATAACATTTCGTGACACAGCCCCTTCTTAAGACAAAAACACGATTTTTGTTACAATAATTTGAACGAAATGTTCACATCCGAGACAAGAAATCCGGCCCATGGTTGTCAGTTCCCTTAACAGACCTCAGGGTGAACCGATACTGACTCAATAACAGAGCCCAACGCATGAGTCTGCCATTCTCGGACTTTGCTCGATTCAAGTAAAGAAGAGGCGCGTGATCTGTCTCAATGACAAATTGTCTCCCGACCAGATACGTGCTCAACTTCTGTATTGCCCAAACTAGAGCAAGACATTCACGCTCCACAACAGAGTAATGTTGCTCCCTTGACAACAGTTTCCTGTTTACATGTTAGAACGCTCTACGCTTTGGCGTCCCCAGACAATACGATTCATCTCTCAAGGGAACAGTCCCAAGGGGCATTTGGGTATTCGCCCTATAGGTGCCGATCGCTGACATCGGTCACACGACTGGCAAAATCTCTGGACATCGGTCCACACGCTGGGCCAGAAGAACTCGTTGAGAATTCGGTCAGTAGTCTTCTTTGCAGCCATGTGCCCAGACCTTGGGTCTAAGGTCCTTCGGAACGACCAATTGTCTCATGACATCTCTATGATTGGTCCGCTTTGACCTAAAATACCGGACGAGGACACCGTCTTCGAAACCGTACCAAGTCTCGTTAGATCGGCCAGTCTGTCTTACCTCTCCGGTCTGTGCCATCTGCATGCACTTCATCAGTGTCTGGTCGTTAGTTTGTTTCTCCACTAACTGCTTGACAGTGATATCGATATTTGACGCAATCGGCGTCGTCAAGGGCTTCTTGCCCTTCTTGTGCGCAGCAGTGGACCTCGTGTCCACCGCATTCACTTCCCCTATGGTAATCCCTGGGCATTTTGCATTGGGAATATTCCCGACAACCACATCATATAATGTGTTGTCCATTTGCATTGCCGAAACCGGCCCATCGTAGTATGGACATCTCAACTCCGCCTCTACCACGGAAGCTGTTGCAATGCTACCATCAAGGAGCGAAACCGGTACCTTCTTGTCGCTCACTTTATCTGGTGACAATATTCCCTTGCGTACCACCACGCAGCTACAACCGCTGTCACGCAGAACAGTCACACGCTTCCCGTCAATGAAGCCTGTTGCCACTGGCATACGCGAGAATTGATGGTTGTCATCGGCTCTGCAAGCTGCAGAGATCACGGGTACAGTGCACCCACATTTGAGTTCCATGGAACCGTGGTGATTTTTGCACTCCAGTTCTGTGGTCAATGACGCCGCAGTATGGGATACTCGGTCACGTTTCTTCCAGCATTTTTCTTCGGTGTGACCCCGTCGTTTGCAAAATGCACAAGTCGGAACTTCCGCTCGAAGAGCAGAGAGCTGGTGTGGCTTCTGTCGGCAATCGCGAGCGATATGACCAGGTTTGGAGCATCGATGACAAGTCACCCGCTTGTCCTTTTGAGCCCTCGTTGGACTCGTCTCCACTGTCTTCATTTGACGCTCATCCTCCGTCGGCTTAATTGTCAATGATGGCTCCTTACTCGTCTTAGGCATGGTCGAGTGAGGCCTAGAATAGGCGTTCATCGCACCGTGCGCCTCCACATAATTTTCAACCAACTTGACCACTTCTTCCGTGTTCCCAGGTTTCCTTTCCTTGAGAAACACCTGTAAATCCCGGCCACATGAATTGATTAGCTGCTCCTTCAGTATCAGATCTATAATCTCTTCAGCGTCGGATTTGTTTTTCCCCGCCAAAGAAATCCACCTGTCCAGGTACCCAGCAATTCTAATCTTAAATTGGCCCATACGCTCTCCATGCTCTGGCCTACTTGTACGGAAGCGTGCGGCAAACCCATCCTCCGTCAAATTGTAATGCGCGAGCAGAGCGTCCCTGACCTTCCCGAAGTCTTTGGCATCGGCCTCATCCATACGGGTATAAACTTCCAGGGCCTTTCCAGACAGTAGGGCACCCAGGTGGGTTGCCCAGTCAGAACTGTGCCAGTTATTGGCAGAAGCATGCCTCTCAAATCGCGAAATGTAACTCGAGACATCATCTCTCCTATCATCAAGCGGCGGTAGTCGTGGGCTCTTCCCGACCGACGACGACGGCACATGAGTCCTGGAGGAGGCATGAGTTGGATGCTGTACCTTCAGTCTTTCCAACTCCAACTCTCTTTCCAAAAGAGCGGCTTTCAGCTCCAGTTTCTTCTCTTCGCGGGCGCTCTCCTCCTTTGCCGATTCTCGATCGTGTTCTCTTTGCTCTCTTTCGTGCTCCCTTTGTTCTCGCTCGTGCTCCCTTTGTTCTCGCTCGTGCTCCCTTCGCGCCTTGGCCTCATTCAGAGCATCCGTCTTGCGAGCCTCTTCCTGCTTTATTTGTTCATCTACCCATTTCCTTAAAGCCTCACCTTCCAATGCCAGTTGAGCACCGAGTTTGATTAATTTCTCAACATCCATGATGGTTCAAGAAGGGAAAAGACAATGTAGTTCAATAAAATGAAGCAAAGAAGTTAAAACACTTGAGCAAGCAAGAGAAACTTAAAAACAAAGTCTTTGTAATTATACAAATAGAAAATCAGTCAACAATATCAACTAGTGGAAATGTATATACCTTCGGGTATAACTGACGAATGAATTTAAATATTGCAATAATTACTTACTTCAAACAATTATTATTTCTTCTCGCCTTTAATTGGCAAATAAATAATCAGCGATGATGTGTAACAGCACTTCTCATAATATAACAACCACGGGGATACAGTAGGTATCGACGCTCCCTGTTCCCAACTCAGTTTAAAATAACAAGTCAATCTGACCCAATTCACGTAAATCTCAGCCACAGACAACTGGTTTAAGATAACCAACAAGTGACAACAATAACAGAAGGTTGCAACTTAGCCGATGTCTTTTAACAAAAGGCAATAAATCAATGACAGTGCAAGTTCCTATTCAATGTTATGGGATACGACTTTACAGTCTTACGTCAGTCAACAAAATATAAACTGTCTTTATAAATGAGTAACAGGTGAGGTGAGAGTCAATTACAAATCACTCCTGATCATCAGTATCAGACAAAAATCACTCTGTTAAACGTCAGCAAAACTACCCGGCAGCTCCACCAAAAATGTCACAAAGTGACAATGCCAAAGAGTGAGTCGGTGGTCTGCAGAACCTCCGTCCCAGTCAATGGCCTTAAAGGGTTGCTAACGTCCAACAAATTGACCAGCCCAACAAACTAACAATCAACGAATGATAAGTAAATTTTCATATTTCATATAATTTATTAATGCAAATTACTCTCTCACACTCTCTCTCTCATTCGCACATGTAATGACGAACACTCAATTCACGAGACAGTAACGATGAACGTGGAACAATGAATAAGTCACATAAGTCACAAACAGATTTCACAAGAAGGTGGGGCCCCTTACCTTTACAGAACACATAGAACACAATATGAACTGTCCGTCACAGGTCCGTCAGGGCTTCTTCCTCTTGTCGAGATGATGCAGTCTGTCGTCCTTTCTTTCTACTGTCACAATTCGTACTGTCCAACCTCTCTTTGAATCTAAGGCGTCGGCCTTATGACAGTACAACTAAAATGTCCACGGCTTTGACCGGATATGAACAATATTCATATGGTATAATATCGATGGCATCGGCCAAGGATAAGGCTATTAAAATGTTCTGGCTTTGGCCACAAATCAAACGAAGAAAAGTCTTACATCCAAAATTCAAAAGGGTTAAAGTTAATTCATATAATAGTTTCTTTGGCTTTGGCCCCAAATCAACAGGCCCACTAGAATGGGAAAGAAAACAATATTTAATTAACCATATAAAAACAAAAGCAATAATACTTAAACTAGATCACCTTTACACATATCACAACACTATAAACTTCTCAACACGTGGTCACTGCCCAACGTGCTTGGCACAAACTACTAAATCAGAAAATCACTAGTATTAATTAACTCATAATATAAGCAGAAAGATTGAATTAAATGAATAATTCCACCAACCACAAGGCCTGTAACAATTAAAATCACAATTTGATTTTAATAAAATTAAGTACAACTCTTGCAAAACAGCATCGGCTGAACTTTGCATAGAGACTAAAATACGTCCGAATCGTCGGACGGCCAACTGGTGAATGGGAAGGATGAAAGTTTTACAAAAACCAAGAAACAGAATTTTAAAAGAAAAGAAATACTTAAAGAAATAGTCTCTCTTTGTGTGCCCGGAAATGACTCACGGGAAAATCCATGACCTATGACATTTCCGACCATAAATTAAAACAACTTAAGCGGTCCTACGCAATACCAAGATCAGTCCCTATATCTATTACACAGAACTCAACAACAAAAGGACGTATACGACATGATCATCACAGCAGGATATTAAGTTAGACATTACGAACTAAGAATAACATTGGGATTAGCGTACACAATAAACTTAAGATAACATTAATAATAACATTTCGTGACACAGGGAGAAATCGCCACAGAGACAGACACAGACCAGACGGGGCCGAGACAAAGTCTGAATGACCAGCACTTACAAAACATACGATTTATTTTCATTTTGCCAGAAGAAGAAGAAAAAATTGCTTCAAAGATCGATTGATTTAAAATGGCCGTCAGCTTGTCAGAATGCATCTAACGATCACGTGACTTGGTATTTCACTTCTCTGAATTCTCAGGTTCGAGAATTTTGACATGTTGAAGGTCATGAAGATTTATCGAAATCTGAAATAGAAGGGTTTTTTTTTTGTTGTTGTTTAATTTGGCCGTAAAGGAAATTGAATATATCATTATGTCATTCTGTATGCAGGGCTGGGGTGAGGTTGGGGGGGGGGGGGTGGTGACCAAGTGAGCTGAGACAACTAAGTCATTTGTTATGGCACGTCGGTCGTACTGGACTCGAGAAAGACTGGACATCGTGGCAACGGTAGCGGACAGTGGTCGACAGTGGTCAGTCCTTAATCTGTGGGTCAGTTGTATCGTACAGCTGGTGGTTGGCAGCCCCAGTCGTGGGAAGAGAATTTTAGTTCATAGAACATACTATGGGTAAGGTCAGAGCTGCCAACTTGAAATTTCAAAAATGGGTAGTTTCCAGGGGAGAAATAGAAAAATTCAATTAACTCTCTCCTTACCAGCTATTTTTAGAATATCCCCCAAAAGTCACACCCATCCAGCAAAAAAATAGACTTTTCTTACTCAAACAAAAGTACCAAGTGAGCTCTACAACACAGTGTTTAGTATTTGTAGCTGTAATCAAAGCATTTCTTTAAATGTCGTGTTGTACAAGAGAAATCAGAATGAGAAAATTGTCGATTACATCGTAACGAATGTGACGATTTTCCTATGGGTGGTAAGC
>NC_088365.1:53787240-53839740 GCF_034508935.2 Berghia stephanieae | reverse complement strand
AGCTTAACTGCTGGTCAAAATTATTCGCGATGGTGGTGTACGAACGAATCGGCGGTCTCAAGAAGTGGGTGAGAGAGGGATCTAGTAATGACTTTGAGTTTGAAACGAATATTTTTGTGTTCGTGGATAGCTCACACGGTAGAGCCACGCTCTCACCTGCCAGGCGGAGTTGTCGTACCAATAAGGTCGCAGGTTCAAACCCCACCACCGCCGCGAAAAAATTTTTTATTCTCTATTGTCTTCTGGCACTTTTCTATTCCACTTCATTCTTGTGACCAACGATTCGTCGTACACCACATCGCGAATAAATTTCACCACATAACTAAGCAATATCTCAATATACAATTTTCTATCTGCTTATATGTTCTTGTTGGATTTGTCTATTACTTAATCTCTGGTAAGATTGATTGCGATGAGTGGTGTACGAACGAATGGGTCTAAGAATGTATGAGGAGATATATGCTTTGATTTGACGAATTTTTGTGTGTTCGTGGATAGTGAGTGAGACGTAGCAGGGAGTTGTCGTCAAAGGTAGTTCAAAACAGCGAAAAATTTTTATTCTCATGCCTCACTTTCTATCATCATACTGAAGATGGTATGAATGATTGTACTTATCATTTTTAGAACGAGAATGTTTGTTCATGGGCAGGTGGGGGGGGGTGGGCAATTATTAATGCTTTCATACACTCAAATATCTCTAGAAAGAATAGTTCCCTCCTACTTTTCAAAATTGGAATGAGCACGTACATAGATAGTTTTATCCAACTACCAGTAGTAACATGTAAAACTAAAAAAACATTAGCTTTGATACTACACCTATAGTTTGTCTCAGAAAAAAATGTAATAAATAGGCATGGGGTAAAAGTAACCTGGGTACACTACGGATATAGTCGGTGTTAGGGTTGAGTGAGTTAATATGACGAAGAATAATGATAGAAATAGAGCAGGGAAGAAACTTTCTTTCAATCATTTTTTTTTTTTAAAGGAAGTCAATTTAAAGTAAATATGTTTCTTTTCTAAAAATCTTGTTTCATTCAAGAAAATCGGTTTCTCTTAACAAATCAAGTAAAATGTCATCAAAAAAAAGGTGAGGCTCGCAAAGGGAGAGGAAATCGGATCCACTGTGTGTTGACAAACTAAACGTAATGAGATTATCGATAGAGAGAATGAGAAGAAAATGAAAATGAAAATCAAAGCAACAGGTAGGCCTATTTATTTCACCCCGTCCAAACCACAGAACCTGAGAGAGGAACTCTTTGAAAAACCCATATTTAAAAATTTGGCCAGAAAACTCGTCCTTCAAATATTGATCGATTTAAATGACTCTCATCTTGGCAAAAACTCTCAAACCTGGGGCCAAATTTTTAAATATGGGTTTTTTCCAGAGTACGGCACTTGTCGTGGTCCAAACCCTGGCCAGAATTGGCACTCGACGCGACGCCATGGAACACAGTCAGGGGAGAGAAGTAGGTAATCAAAGATATTGGGAAAGATTGAGAGTAAAGGACGCACTCGACTGGCTGACCACTAAGTAAGTATATCGCTGACCATTGGTCATTACAGACGATTAGAGACCCTGGACGCCGCTGTCCACCGACCGACTGGACGAACAGACGTCGAAACGTGAACCAAAAATAATTTATAGATAGAATGCGCTTGGCTAAGAAGCCCACAACATTGCCATCCGGAAGTATAACGGACCAACAAACAAAACTGTAACCTTGAATGTTTATAGTCTGGTTAATACAGTTTAGTGAAAATTACTCATTCATTAACGTGGATGGTAAAAAGCAATAACAAAGACCTTAGTGATGTCATCTTCGTTCTATCTATAAATGCTTACTTATAACGACAATAAATGGATATACAGTGGAATCATGTTGAACCGTCTAGTGAGTTGTCGTTAGTAATGCCCAAGGAAACAAGTGATTCCATTGGTTGAACTATTGAATACAACTCACGATTTGTTTTCTTTTGTGGCCAAAGACTTGTCTTTTGGTGTAATTTGTTTGTCAGTTTCAGCGGAGCCATCGTTAACTTATAGCCTGACACTGACCAAAAATGCCAGTCTTTGGCCACAAAAGAAAACAAATCGTGAGTTGTATTCAATAATTCAACCAATGAAATAACTCGTTTCCATGAGCTCTACTAACGACAACTCACTTGGCGGTGCAAAAACCAAATAATGACGTCAAACTGCCAGTCCTTTTGGATTTCAGTATCAGGCCGTGGCCTTCGGTTTCAGTGTCAGGCTATAACTTAACGAAGGCCACGATCAGACTGTAAGTTCACGTACTAACCCAATAAATACGTCATAAAAGAAGACGAAGATCATGGGGGAAAAGTTTATCGTGAATTGTAATCAATAGCTCACCCAATGGAATCGTTTGTTTCCTTGAGTACTTCTAACAACAACTCACTTTTTTAACTTTCGTTTGGTGATCGTCGTCTGCTTTCGTAACGTAACTGTTTGTCTTTCGTGACGTCACTGTTTGGTCAGTATCAGGCCTGACGTTTACGAAGGAGACGCGATGGGACGGCAGAAAGAAACCTCTTGGATGCGGCGAGGAATCGAACACTGTACCTTCTGTGTACGAAACAAACACCCTACCAACTGTGCCAATCTATCCTTTTATAGAAGGAACGAAATTGACGTCACTCAACTGTTTTTGGCCAGCCATTTCGGAAAGTCCTGAGTTCGAGCCTCGTTTAGCGTATAGTTGAGCCCTTGGAAAAGGCTCTTTACTAACATTCTCTCAGCGTACTCAGGTGTAAAAAGCGCGTTGAGCACGTTATTTGCATAAAAGCTCGTTTGTTTTGTTTTGTTTTTATATAGGTTTGTGTGTTGGTATGTTATATCCAGCTGGTGGATTGTTGTGACAATCTTGGCTAAACGCATAGCATCAAAAACAGCCGTTACATAAAGAATTAAAAAACTGCTTGATTAAATTAATCAAGGTAAGCGTTTAAAAGATAGAGACGATTTTCACAGGTGATTTGTTTACCTGACAGACTGTAAACCCTGGAATCGATAAGGCATGAAATCGAACAGGTGGACTGGATTATCGGGGGCGTGGCCGTGGATCGTTAATCCGTGGATTAGTGTGACACGCGGGATTAGGCCCCAAATCAATCCCGAGCCGGTAACTGGTTCATTAACTCGTGACACCACAAGGGTTGTGTTGTTGGTTTTTGATTGCCGTGGTTGGTTGGAGGCAGGAAGGTGAACGGGTGCAGGGGCATCGATGGTCAATCATAAATACATACATAAATAAATAAATAAATAAATCACTATATAGACATGTAAAAAAATAAATAATTAATTAAATAAATAAATATATCAATAAATAAATAAAATAAATAAATAAATAAAAGGAAAGAACGAGTTTAATTTTTTTTAAAATAAATAAATAAATAAATATATTTTTAAAAAGGAAGAAAGTTTGAAAAAATAAATAAATTAATTAAAAAATAAATGAATAACTATGTAAAAATATATAAATAAATAATTATATGGATAAATGTATATATAAATAAATAAAGAAAGAGATAATTATAATAATTTTTAAATATATATATATATATATATAAATATAATAAATAATAATATATATATATATATATATATATATATATATTTATATAGGGGGGGGGAGGGTTGTCGTCTTATTCATATTCTTTTTGTTTTGTTTTTGACTGTGGTGGGGGGGGGGGGTGGGGGGTGGTGTTTTTCCAATCTCAATGTTCCGGTATAGTAATGATAACACGATGATAACGGAAAGGTGTATTCCATGTGTAACATCATCATCATATCCTGTTGTAGCAGCTTCCAGTCCATCTCAGCTTTTGCAGATCAATAACTTTTATCTTCCCATCACACCCGATGCTATACACCCCCCCCCCCCAACATCCCCACCCATTTCCTTCCCCTATTTCCCACCCGTCCATTTTCTCACTCCTTTCCCTCTGTTCTCCGCACCAATTCTCTCTCTCTCTCTCCTTCTCTCTCTCTCTCTCTTGTTCCCGTCTCTCCGATTCTCTCTCGTTCTCTGCCCCCCCTCTCCCATCTCCCTCTCTCTCTCTCTCCACTCTCCTCTCCCTCCCCTCTCTCCTCTCCTCCTCTCCTTTCTCTCTCCCCTCTTCTCTCCTCTCTCTCTCTCTCTCTCTCCCCCCCTCTTCTCCTCCCCTCTTTCTCTTTATTCCTCCATCCTCCGAGTTCCAACCCCCTGCCCCTCCTCGTCATTTAAACTACCCCTCCTCTCTCTCTCTCTCTCTTCTCTCTCCTCTTCTCCTCTCTCCTCCTCTCTCTGGTTCCCCGTCTCCTCCGATTTCTTCCCCCCCCCTTCTCTCCTCTCTCTCTCTCTTTCCTCTCTCCTTCCCTCCCTCCCCCCCCACCCCCCCTTCTCTCTCTCTCTCTCTCTCTCTCTCCCTCTCCTCTCCCTCCCTCTCTCTCTCTCTTCTCTCTCCCTCTTCTCCTCCCTCTCTCTCTTTTCTCTCTCTCCTCCTTCTCTCTCTCCTCCCCCTCTTTCTCTCCTCTCCTCTCTCTTTCTCTCTCTCTCCCCCCCTGTCTCTCTCTCTCCCTCCCATCCTCCGAGATTCCCAACCCCCTGCCCCATCCTCGTCATTTAAAACTACCCCTTCCCTCCCCCCCCCCCAGTCCCTAACCTAACCCCCCCCCCCCCCCCGTGTATATAATATCTACTATGTATCACGGTATGAAACAAACACATCACCAATTATCTACAGAGGCAGAACAGATCTCATGTCCCATAAACCTATGAATATTCATGAAGTAGAACTAGAAGCTGGAAGGGCGCGGGGGAGGGTGGGGGGGGGGGGCGTTGATTCCAATATTCTGAACTGTTGTACTTCAGAAAATCAAGAATTCTTATATTGATAGATCAAAATGACTCATTTGCAACTGTATGGGGCGACGTGTACATATAAGCAGGTCTGACATCCGAACCCACTTACAGGCCTAGTTTAACATTGTTGTAATGGACAATATTTGGCGTCAGTTTTTAAAAAAGATTTCCATTACAACAATTGGCCCATAAGGAATTGGGTTATCAGACCTGCAAATAAGTGCACGTCGGCATGGGACCTTTGTTGCATCAATTCCATTAATAATATTACTTGTGTCTTGAGAACCGTCTTCTTGGAGACAGGAAAAGCCACTGAGATGTGAATTGAGGAATTCTTGTTATAGTGGGGATAATAAACATACCTTATCTCTTCCAAGTTTAAAAAACAAAAACAAAACAAAACAAAAAAATCCCCAGTAAGATCCCATATAGATAATTCGATGATGACGTCACTCAGGTCTTTGTTATTGTTTTTTGCCATCCGCGTTTATGAGTAATGCTCACTGAACTGTATTAACCCGACTATAAACGTTCAGTTTTGTGTGTTGGTCTGTTATGCTTCCGGATGGCAATGTTATGAACTTCTTAGCCAAGCGCATACTATCTATATCAATTCATTTTGATTCTAAAATCACTTTTCAGCATCGCAGGGGGGGGGGGGGGGGGGCGGATCCCCCGAAAGTTCACTCGATAGAGCACTCGCTTCTAACGTAAAGGAACCGAGATTGATCCCAGGCGAGGGTTGAGTTGTTTTGTTTTTTTCTAGCCCCCCGCCAACCCCACCCTCGTCCACCCAGCATTGATTGGTAGCTGGATTTGTTAGCTAGATCGGGTGGAAAGTACTTTGCGATAATAGAAGTCCTATCCAAGGGGTAGCAACCGTGGTTATTTGTATTGTAAGCTCCCCCCCCCCTCCCCTTTTACTCTCAACAAATATTCCGTATAAAACCATTCTAAAAGAAAAAAAAAAACCAAAAAAAAAAACCCTTAATTATTTAAAACGAAGTGAATCATCTGAAAAAAAAAAAATCTATTTTTCTAAAAAGGAAAACAACAATAAGAATGAATATTGATAGAAAGAAAGAAAGAAGAAAGAAGAAGAAGAAGAACATAAGAAAAGCAAAGATGTAGATAAGAGGAACGATGATGCCATGAACAACACTGGAGAGGGAATTCGATTACATGCTAAAGAATCGGTGGGACGATTACCAGAAATGGAAATTATGACGAAAGGGGAGTTAACTCAAGTAAATCTGAGAGCTCGATTATCTCAATTCTCTCCCCTCTCATTTCCTATCGAATTCCTATACAAATAATATTATTATTTATTATACAACCGGCCCGCCCTAGATCCAGCCCCCCAAAAAGGCCATGAATATTCACGACGACATAAATGGACATGAACCGGAAGAAGTTTGAATATTACGAGTAAAATCACCTCCCATAGGATGACTACTTCCGGTGTCTGTCTGCCCAGGACTGGGGCTGGGCAAGTAGAAAGATTTCTGTGGCTCCGAGTCTCAGCGATACAGTGTCTGTCTCGTCAAAAAAATTTTTTTAAAAATCAAGCAATGCTAAGCGTTGTCAGTGGTCGGATGGGTAAGACAGGGATAGTTGGAGATTCTAGTCCCGACATTGTGTCCTTGGGTTAGGCACTTTACACACATCATTACCCCACTCTACTCAGCTGTGAATGATGACCTAGCTATAGCACAGTGATGCACATTATAAAATTGTTAGTTCGAATTGGACTGTAGGCTGGAAACGTAATCGATAATATTTAATTGAGCTTTTATATAGCACAAAATCCACCAAATGTGCTCAAAGCGCTTTACAAAGGGTCCCTAACCAACAGCAACACGTAACATGTAGAACGAGACATGACGCGTGTTAGGCGATATTAAAATTTTGTCCGACAAAGACAACGCTGTTAACGCCCAGGTACTCATTTTACACGTGAGTACGGTGTGAGAATGAAATGTGAGTAAAGAGCCTTATTAAAGACTCAACTACGCCGCGCCGAGCGAGGCTCGAACCCAGGACCTTCCGATCCGAAAGCGAGAGTCATACCACTAGACCACATAGCCGTTATCATGTTACTGATTGATTTAGCACTATTGTGATGGACAATATTATTTAGTGTTGATCCGAGAGTATTTCCATTACAACAATGGGCCTAAAACACTTTGGGTTATCAGACCTGCATAGAAGTACACGTCGATTTGTAGGGATAGAGACAGAGCTACGTGGATCTCCCATATTGAATACCAAGTCAAGCAATATCGAACGTTGTCATTTCTCGGTAGGGTAACAAAAATCGCAAAACGTTTGGCGGTAATGTGTGCATGTGTGTATGGGGTTGTTGTGTGTGTGTGTGTGTGTGTGTGTGTGTGTGTCGAACGTTGTTTTGCCCGTGTGTCGTTGGTTAAAACACCTCAAACTAAGTTTCCACACTCAACTCATGAGTGAATAAGTAGCTGGCAGAAGACATTAATAGTAGTTGTGAGAGTGCTTGGAAAAAGAACCCCCAACAAATAATATCATATTGCAGGCGTCATTGAGCGAATTAAATAAAATCTACCTTTTTTTCAACACAAGAGTAGTATCGCATCTTCGATTACAAGTCAGGGAACCGACGATTCTTCTACGAATAAGGAGTTGATTCTTGCCCAGCCCAGCCCAGCACACATCGATGAATCAAAGGGAGATAATTTTAAAAAACTACATGTTGTCCTCCACATTCCCGTTAAATATCGTCCATTGGTTCGTCCCATACTTAGTATTCTGGTGGTATCGATTCTAACACAGAAATAATACACACGTTATATCCATGTCTTCTGTAGACTTTCACGGTCAAACAGAATTGGGGTTGGGGGGGGGGGGGGGGGGGGCAGGGTTGAAGAGGGTAGGGACGGGATAGAAGGGTGTGGGGGGGGGAGTTGGTTGATGTATTGTGAGAAAAAATATATATCTTCCCTCCCCCCCCCCCCCCACCCCCCCCCCCCCTCAAAAAAAAAAGAAGAAAAGTTTCGGATGAATTTTAAATGATGATGATGAGGAGGAGGAGGAGGAGGATTGTGATGATAATGATAATGGCGATAAATACGCCAATGAAGACGACGACAGCTGAAAATTTTAAAAAGGAGGGTTTTAAAAAAATGGGGAAACACACACACATACACACACACACACACACACACACACACACAACACACACACAACCACATAGGAAAAACAAACCAAACAAACAACAAACAAGATGACCGGCCATTCACCATGCACCAAGGTGTACTTATATAAAGGTCCGACACCCTAAATTGTCATGGCCTTATTGTTGTAATGAAAATACTCCCAACCCATCTCAAAATATCGCCCACTACAACAATGTTACATCAAAACAGGCCCATCATTGCGTTCGGTTACCAGGCCTGCTACCCCCTGCACCTTGCTGTGCACGCTTTTTGTCATCGAAATACATTCTTTTAAAAACTCCCTTTATTCATCCCATAGGAGAAATTTGTTTCTAGGGTCTATTCCAAGGGAGGACAGGAATAATCCAGGCATCAACCGCAGTGCAGCGTCGCAAATTGAGCTAGGGCGAGGTGACTTGCTCAAGGCCACATAGGGCAGCGTCGGGTGATCGAACTTTGTATCTTTCGAGTACGAGCCAAAGACCGTACCACTGAGCCACGTGACATTGTATATCTATTTTTAGAGCGAGTATCCATCCAGTATCTCTCCCCATTCATCAACACGGTGTCATATGGTGCAGGCACCGCCGTGGGTGTGTGTGTGTAATGTTGTGTGTGTCGGTGTGTATGTGTGTGTGGTGTGTGTGTAATGTGTGTGTGTATGTGTGTATGTTGTATTGGTGTGTGTGTGGTGTGATGTGTGTAATGTGTATATATGATTGTGTGTATGAGTATGTGTGTCATGTGTGTGTGTGTGTGTGTGTGTGTGGAATCCACCCAGGATTAGCACAATCAGACTGGAATTCAATCCACCAATCCAGATGGATAAAAAACTCATCTATAATTAATTGGCACTAATCTCTATCTATCTATACGTGTCTCTGTCTCTATTTCTCTCTCACTCACTCTCACTCACTCTCTCTCTCTCTCTCTCTCTCTATCTGTGTGTGTCTCTCTCTCTTTTTTCTCTCTCTCTCTCTCTTCTCTCTCTCTCTCTCTCATCCCTCTCTTGTGGGTCCATCTCTCTCTCTCTATTCCCTCCCTCTTCTCTCTCTCTCTCTCTCTCTCTCTTCTCTCTCGTCTCTCAGTCCCTCTCCTTGTCTCCTCTCTCTCTCTCTCTCTCTCTCGTCTCTTCTTCTCTCTCTCTCTCCCCATCCCTCTCTGTGTGGTCCATCTTCTCTCTTCTCTCTCTCTCTCCTCTCTCCTCTCCTCTCTCTCCTCTCACTTCCTATTATATAGATATAATATATATATATTTATTATATAATATATATAATATATATTCCTTCTCTGTCTCTATCTCTCTCTCTTCCTCTCTCTCTCTTCTCTCTCTCTCTCTCTCTCTCTTCCTCTCTCTCTCTCAGTCCCTCTCTGTGTGGTCCATCTCTATCTCTCTCTCTCTTTCTATCTCTCTGTCTCTATTTCTCTCTTTCTGTCTCTCTGTCTCTATTTCTCCCTATGTCTCCCTTTCTCTCTCTCTCTTTGTCTCTCAGTCCTCCTCTCTTTCTCTCTCTCTCTCCCTCTCTCTCTCTCTCTCTCTGTGGCTCCATCTCTCTCTCTCTCTATGTCTTCTCTCTCTCTCTCTCTCTCTCTCTCTCTCTCTCACTCTCTCTCTCTCTCCCTTCTTCCATCCATCCAATCCCTCACATAAACCCTCACCCCCCCCCCAACCTCTGTCCACCCATCCCCAACTCCCACACCTGTTTGCACCCTATAACAAGGCTTATTCCAATATCACCAACGATAAAATAACATTCGATTCATAAAATAAAATGTTTATTTTTAAAACTTCATATATAATCATATTATTTCCCCTTAACAAATTAACTGCCGAACTCCGGAAATACACGCATTAAAAATTTGCCCAGAAAACTCGTCCTTCAAATATCGATCGATTTAAACGAACCTCATATTGGCAAAAAAAAAAAAAAAAACCCTCTCAAACCTGGGATTTCGCGAGGTGCGCTATATAAAAGCTGGAGTTTTTAAAAGGAAATACCAAAAAGGCATCGAAATGAGGTTTTTATAAACTACCCAAGATAACCATGAGGTGAAATGATAAGGGAGGCAATCAAACTGTGTTTGGGTTATCTCTCCTAACCACCCAACCACCCACCCCCCTCCCTCCACCTTTTCTATCCCCCTCCCTCCCCCTCCCTTCACCCTCACCCCCTTCCCCTTCCTCCCTCCCCTAGTACACCCAATACGTGTAGTTTCAAATAGGAATCACACGGGGGAAAGGTTCCAATCAGGTGTATTGATAAGACATCGGCAGGTGAGATCCCAATAGGTATGACCTGTCCTCTCACAGGTGATACATCATCATCTACCTGGGTTTTTGTTTTAAAAAAGCTATATAAAAAAACCACAATCAAATAAGTAAGTAAATATAACAACTTAATAAATAGATGAATAAATAATGTAATAAAGAAAGAAATATATAAAAAGATAAATAAATAAAGAAAATATAAACAAATAAATTTTAAAAATTCATGAATGAATAAATGAATAAAATTATAAATAAAATGAGAAAAAAATAAAAATAAATAAATAAATAAATAAATAAAAATAAAAATAGAAACGGACATTTTAAAAATTCAAAGTTTAAATTTTAAATACAAAATAATTTTGAAGCTTCTTTATCTGCCTTTTTACATTTATTTTTCATGACGCAATCGGTAAATCACGAATGAAAAACGTTTATCACCAAGAAGCCTTCATCACTCAGCACGTACGGACACAAAACCAAATATAACATCGTTCTGATTTCAAACCAAAGCCCGTTGAACTTTCTCATCTTCCTTGAGGCTCGCTCCCACCCACCCCACCCCCTTTCCAACATCCCACCCCCCCCCCCCCCCCCCCCTTCCATCTCTCTCCTCCTCCACCAGTTTATTTATTACCTGTTATCGCACTTGCCCTTGCCAACACATCCCAAATCAACCACTGACTGCGCATGCTCCGTGTGAGCACCCAAGGGTAATAACCAACACCGCTCCCACCCCCCCCCCCACCCCAACCCTATCTCAACCCCCCCTCCCTTTTTTTTATCAAATAAAATTAGCCCAATGTGGGATGTGAGAGCATTTTATTGATAAGTTATCCTTTGAAAAAAAAAAACATATTGAGAAAAAATACATGACGTATTTGAAAAGAATCCATTTTATATTTTAACCCAAAATCAGAATTTTCTTCATTTTTTCTCTTTGAGTGTATGGGGTGCTTACATAGCACGCTATGGGGTGCTTACAAAACAGATTAATCATTATGAACATACAAATAACGAATTTATTTCCAGACCGAGCACTTCTTCATAATGCCGAGATGCCAACCTGTAGAGTTATAAATGTGTGTAATGCTAGCACGTCTGATTGGTAATCAGAAGGTCTGAGGTTCGATCCCCAGTCGGGGTAGAATGATTTTTTTGGAATGTTTTTTCATTTTCTTGTATTTTTCTTTCTTGCTTTGTCTGGCACATTTCATACACTCTTGTTCAGATCTTTATCTTATACCAGTGCCTGTCCCCTACTTTCTTATTTGTCTAAATGTGGAATTTGAAAGTTTAAAAATGTGCAAATTCCCGAGAGAAAAAAAAGTGGCATCCAGCGTCATCCCCATTTTATGAGAAAAAGTGAGCATTATTCACAGTGTCGCAACGCAGTATAAATTCTCTTAACCTTATATTAATTCATACAAAGGAATTGTCGGTTTCACAAAATCAAGTACTTTTCTTGGATTTTCATTTATTGTCTCTCTTATTTTTTCTTTTTTTTTTTTTTTTTTTTGGGGGGGGGGGGGTTTGAATAACGACAATTTCGTTCCTTCTATTTTCAATTGGAATGTGGCTAGATATTTTCTTCGGTCATCAAGTCACTAATGTTGCCCAAAAATCGCTGCTCGACTTTGCAACAAGTCCATAGAAGAGACATTTCTGAACCATTAACCCTCGACACTGCTTTCGTTGTAAGTCGAAGAAGAATTCAAAGCCGAAACGTTCTTGGTTAAACAATTTTCTTTTTGTTTGGTTTTGTTTTTGTTTTGTTTGGTTTTGTTTAGTTCTTTGATTTTTTTAATTGAAAAAAAATATATTATATTATCTTCCTCTTCCTCATTTTCTACTTTAAGCTGTTTTAGACATTTTTGTTCATTAGCTTTTAAGTGCCGGCAATAAATCAATAAAAGCTATCGCCGCCAGACAGAAATTCGATTGTCTCCGGGAATACCTGAAATTACCTATAATGCCAGAGATGAAAAGGTAACAGGAATACCTGTCCCGCCAACTACCTGAGAAATCCGTCAAACCGAGATGGTTTAGATGAGGTAAACCCTGGCCCGAGAATTGCAAGAATCGCCAGGAAAATGTCAAGGAATTTCATTGGATAACGTCTAGGCCGATAGATCACGTGATGGGAAATGTCTGGAATTCTACTGAAATGTATGCTTGGCGGATTGGGAAGGAACCTGCCCATAAACCATAAACCATGAAGCATAAAACAAGACAATGTGGATATTTCTCGCCCCTGAAATATCTGAATTTTTAAAGAGGATTTCTGAAATCGATAAAAACATGGGAGGAAATAGTTTTACACGCGTTTGGAAAGGAAAGGGAGGTGGCGAGATTGGTGGTTGTTATCTCGTTCCTCTATAAAATAATTGTTTTGGCAACAGATCAACTGATAAATCTATGCAGACAGACATCAAAACAGTGGGGAGTGTGTGACGTCATTAGGGTATGAGACCCCCCTCCCCCCACCCCCTCCCCCAATATTTTTTTCCTCTTCGTTTTAAAATAATACGCCGGCATCGACGTGTATTCAAATGCAGGTCTGATAACCCAATTGATGATGGTCTAATTGGTGTAGTTATGAAGATACTTCAAACACACGCGACATATTATCAAAGACAACAGCGTTAAATCAGACCCCTAATTGCGTTCGGTTATCAGACCTGAAAATACGTGCACGTCGGCCAGCACTTTAAAAAAAAATTATATATATATATATATATATATATATATATATATATATATATATATATATAATATCGGGTTCCGATAGCTCAGTTGATAGAGCACTCACTTCACATGGAGCAAAGGGAAAGGGGCTGAGATCGATTCTGGGTAAGGTCCAGATATTTGTGTGTGTCTGTGTGTGTGCGTGTGTATGTGTGTGTGTGTGTGTGTGTGTGTGTGTGTGTGAAGGAAGGGAGGGGGGCTGTGGGGACTGTCGATGGAAGAAACACTCCAGAATTATTGAGCAGAAGGCAGGTAAAGAGATTAAAAAGACAACAAGAAGATTGAGAGACAACAATGAGATTGTTTTAAGTAAGGACACAGCAAGACTCTATCAACCAGATATCTACCGTACTCTGGAAAGGCAAGTATTTAAAAAATTGGCCAGAAAACTCGTCCTTCAAATATTGACCGATTTAAATGACCCTCATCTTGGTAAAAACTCTAAACCTGGGAGTTTAAGGAAGACTTCCTAAAGTACCAGATTTGAGAGTCTTTGCCAAGATGAGGGTCATTTAAATCGATCAATATTTGAAGGACGGGTATTCTGGCCAAATTTTAAATACGAGTTGTTACTTCTTTTTGGTCCAGATTCCATCAGTTAACTGGTTAATGTTTCCAGCAGATCCCATTTGGATCCATCTCCCATATCCCATAATATCCCATCTATTCAAATCACCTCTTCACCACCCTCTAATTCTACTCAACCCTCCACACAACCACACACACTCACACACACACACCACACACACACAAACCCACACCACACACCCACACACAAACACACACACACACAAATCCACACACACACAAATCCACACACACAAACACACACACACACATCCACACACACACACCCACACACATACACACACTAACACACATACTTCCATCTTGCCATACCTTACATGCAATCCCAATAATTTATAGTTGACAGAGATATATCGGCCTTCATTAATAAACGTTCATGACTCTTGGCGGATAAATCTATGTATGTCTCTCTCTCTCTCTCTCTCTCTCTCTCTCTCTCTCTTCTCTATATATATATATATATATATATATATATATATATATATATATCATATTTTTCTTTCTTTTTACGTGTGCGTGTGTGTGTGTGTGTGTGTGGAGAGAGAGAGAGAGAGAGAGAGTGTGACTCTTTGTCTCTTTGTCTCTCTCTCTCTCTCCATCTCCATCTCTCTCTATCTCTCTGACAGAGAGAGAGAGAGAGAGAGAGAAGAGGGATAGAGAGAGAGAGAGAGAGATGTGAGAGAGATAGAGAAAGCGAGAGTAAAAGAAGAGACCCAAAGAGTGAAAGATAGATAGATAGAGAGATAGAGAGAGAGAGCGAGAGGGACACACAGAGAGACAGAGAGAGAGAGACAGACAGAGAGATAGAGAGTTAGACAGATAGAGAGAGACAGAGAGAGACACAGAGTGATACAGAGAGAGAGACAGAGAGAGAGACAGAGAGAGAGAGAGACAGACAGACAAAGAGATAGAGAGAAAGAGACAGAGAGAGAGACAGACAGAGAGAGAGACAGAGATAGAGAGAGATAGATAGATAGAGAGAGACAGAGAGAGAGTCAGAGAGAGAGAGAGAGAGAGAGAGAGATCAACGCCCCCACCTTGCCCTATGTAGTCCGGAAACAGAGAACATAAAATTTATGAAGAATTAATTTGGCTATGTCGTAGATTGGACAGTGACTGGGCAGTGACTGGGCAGTAACCCCGTATGGACATCATCACAAGCAACAACAGCCCATTCCCTTCATGGGACAGTGTGGCTCAGCGGTATGGTCTTTGCTTCGTGCCTGAAAGGTACCGAGTTCGAATACCTCCTGCTGTTCTGTGTGGCCTTGAGCAAGTCACTTCGCCCTATGGTATGTGTGCGTAGTTTGCGACACCATTATAAGCTGTTGTCCTAGCTGAATTTGCGGCGCTGCATTGCGGCTGACGCCTGGGTTATTCCAGTCCACCATTGGACTAAACTAAACCATAAAGACACATTTCCTCTATGGGATTAATGACGGGAATTTTATTTTATCACGTGATTCTAAATAGGGAATGAGATTAGCGGAAGAGTAGCGTCCCTTGATTGGACGTCACCCATAGTCTGTGACGTCACCGGCGGAACAGTTATTAGAGAGAGAACGTCATGTTGGTTGTGCGCATGCGTCTCTCGTCCTCGCTTCCGATGAAAGCAGCTTGAAACACTTCAAAACCAAATTGACGTTCTCTCTGTAAGGTGACGTCCAATCAAAGGACGCTACTCTTCCGTTAATCTCATTCCCTATAGCCAGTTAGGAATGGGCCTTAATTGATATTAGTACTTATTAAAACTTCAGATACTTGTAAAAAAAAATGAAAAGAAAACTCGAGTATTTATAGAGAACAATATCCACTAAACGTGCCCAAAGGGCTTGACAAAGGGTCCAAGACCAACAGCAACACTTAACATGCAGGACGAGACTCAACGCCTGTTCGGCGATGTTACATTTTCTTCGGGATGACTATGCTGTTGACGGCCAGGTACTCATTTTACCCCTGAGCAAGAGGAGAGAATGTCAGTTAACAAAGAGCCTTTTCCATGGACTCAACAATGCGCCGCTCGGAGCGGGCTCAAACTCAGAACCGTCCGATCCAAAGGCGAGTGTCATACCACTAGACCACATTACAGCCGCACAAGTCGAGGTCTGTACAGATCCACAGAGCCGGTTCCATCATTGTCTGGTTGTTCAGACATGAGGACATTCGCCCTATCGGCGGGGCAATGCCCCCAGTCCAGACAGCAGACACCACATCACGTGACAGAATGACCAAGATCTGTTCTTTTTTTCTTTCTTTCTTTCTTTCCGAAGTTGTCTTTACCATCGCCATAACACACAACAGAACACACACCAACCCAATTCATCGTTTTACACTAAAGATGCGTGCAAACGTCGGGGTGTTCCACGGGGAGGCAAAAGGACATTAAAAAAAAACAAACCCACTCCGCATTGCACAAGCGTTTAATAACCAGTCGACCGTCGTAGCGCTCGCAGCGCGCATTTATTGGAACACACGCCTATCAGCAACGACGAGTGCAAAACTGTAAAATCTGAACTTGAGATATTATACAGTGTACCGGAAGTGCAGCCATGTTCATGGCGGCCAATGAACGTTGGACGGACGAGGCTCAGGGGAAAGCATCGATTTACGTCTAGTTTCCACGGTGTTGGAATGCGAATGACGTATCATGGCGCCATGACAAATTATTGTCACTAATCAAATGTGATATAAATAAAAATGATTTACTTTGTGACACAATCGTACATCTAAACCCACCAAACCAATAAACACGCTTTTGGATCGGAAGGTCATGGGTTCGAGCCTCGCTCGGCGCATAGTTGAGTCCTTTGAAAAGGCTATTTTTACTCAAATTCTCTCAGCATACTCAAATATACAATGAGAACCTGGCCATTAACAGCATTGTCTCTGTCGGGAAAATTGTAATATCGCCTAACAGGCGTCATGTCACGTTCTACTTGTTACAAGTTGTTGTTGGTTAGGGACCCTTTGTAAAGCGATTTGAGCACGTTTAGTGGATAGTGCGCTATATAAAAGCTCAATATATATATATATATATAATATATATATATATATATATATATATATATATATATATTCTGTGGTGTTATTGAGTACGTCAAAGCCCGTCAATCAAGTACAGTAGATAGTCCAACCCATCAATAAATAAACCAAACACAACTGACCGATGGGCAAGGGGCAGTCTGGACATGTCAATTAAATAGATGATGAACTAACTTGACCACTGTCATTGGCCTGTGTGACCCCTCTATGTCTGTCTGTCTGTCTGTCTGTGTGTGTCTGTATGTAGGTCTGCGTGTGTCTGTACGTCTGTCTGTATGTATGTGTCTTTGTCTGTCTGTCTGTAGGTCTGCGTTTGTCTGTCTGTCTAACTGTCTGTCTGTCTGTATGTGTGTGTCTGTATGTATGTAGGTCTGCGTGTGTCTGTACGTCTGTCTGTCAGTATGTGTCTTTGTCTGTCTGTAGGTCTGCGTATGTCTGTCTACGTCTAACTGTCTGTCTGTCTGTATGTGTGTGTCTGTATGTATGTAGGTCTGCGTGTGTCTGTACGTCTGTCTGTCAGTATGTGTCTTTGTCTGTCTGTAGGTCTGCGTTTGTCTGTCTACGTCTAACGGTCTGTCTGTCTGACTGTCTGTCTGTCTGTATGTATGTATGTGTGTGTCTGTATGTAGGTCTGCGTGTGTCTGTACGTCTGTCTGTCAGTATGTGTCTTTGTCTGTCAGTAGATCTGCGTTTGTCTGTCTATGTCTAACTGTCTGTCTGTCTGTCTGTATGTGTGTGTCTGTATGTAGGTCTGCGTGTGTCTGTACGTCTGTCTGTCTGTCTGTATGTGTCTTTGTCTGTCTGTCTGTAGGTCTGCGTTTGTCTGTCTATGTCTAACTGTCTGTCTGTATGTAGGTCTGCGTGTGTCTGTACGTCTGTCTGTCTGTATGTGTCTTTGTCTGTAGGTCTGCGTTTGTCTGTCTATGTCTAACTGTCTGTCTGTCTGTCTGTATGTGTGTGTCTGTATGTATGTAGGTCTGCGTGTGTCTGTACGTCTGTGTGTCTGTATGTGTCTTTGTCTGTCTGTCTGTAGGTCTGCGTTGTCTATCTATGTCTAACTGTCTGTCTGTCTGTCTGTAGCATTCGTAAACTCATTGGCCAACCAATTCCATTTTTTAATAAAACAAGTCTATGACCACAAAAGAAAACCACAAATCGTGAGCAATATTCAACATGACAGTTCAACCAATGGGATCATCATTTGGTTCCTTAATTTTGGGCGGATTGATTTTTTGGTATAGTTTTTTTTCCTTGTATTTTTCTGTCTTGCTTTGTCTGGCACCGACGTGCACTTATTTACAGGTCCGATAACCTAATTTATTATGGACTCATTGTTGCAATGGAAATCTTTTTTTTTTAATGACGTAAAATATTGTCCAATACAATGTTAAACTAGGCCCATGTGTGCATCCGAATGTCAGACCTGCATATATGTGCACGTTGTCTGGCACAGTTTTATTAACACCTTTACATATCTTTATCTCATACCGGTGCCCGCTCCCTAACTTCTCAATTTCATATTTACATCATGAATAACAATATGGAATTGAATGTAAGCTTCAATTTAATTAGGAAAACAGATAAAATGGACGTTTCGCGTTTCCCCTTTATCAACAAAACAGGATGAATGAAACACTACAGATGAATGAGATAATGTGGTAGTGGCGTTGCCAAGATGAATAAACAAAACATCTTAACAACGCCACTGCCACATTATCTCATTCATTGTAGTGTTTCATTCATCCTACTTGTTGATAAAGGGGAAACCCGAAACGCCCATTTTATATGATTTCGCAATGAAATTGAAGCTTACATCCAATTTCATATTTTTATTTGTTTCTTCAAGCTTCGAGCAGCAACATTTACATATTTACGTCATGGAAGATCAGATCTATTTATAGCATCAATTGTTGTGTGCTAGCCTCAAACTCAAAACTCTCAAGACGCGAATTTCCGGCATGTCTAGGAAACCATTTAAATCCGGAGGGATATCATTGTGAATAATGTGAAAAGGGGAGGAAAACACTGAGGAAAGAAAAACCACGCAATGACGATGATGAAATTCGACATCTCACCAACCATTTGAACAGGATGGACACTTCGTAGAATGGTGAGTTTTATTTCAAATTGCATGCGCCATGCTTGCGCGCTGTTGAAGTTCACTGTGAGTTTGTTTTTAAAAGTTTGGGGAAGCAACAAACATATATAGATAATAATATGTGAGAAAGAATCCTCGCGAAATGAAACGTTTCATCATTTATTTTCTGATTAATTATTCTTGACTGAAATTTGAGAGCATTTTTCACCTGATTACAACATAACAACTTGTTTCTATTATTAGGTTCACTAATCTATCAGTATCAGCTCACGTCCACTTTATCATAACATAGGGCCTGGTGAGGCCTTACGCACGTTCATCGAGCTAAGGGAAACAACACAAGTAATCCGTTAACTAACGTAAGGAAAAACAACAGAAAAACCTTAGGACTTTTACTACGACTATGACTAACCATAATAAAAACAAACAAACAACAAAACACACATACACCTAGGTGTATTCCATCATCAGCATTGCGTGCGTTTTTCATCATCATCATCATCATCATCATCATCATCATCATCATCATCATCATCATCATCATCATCATCATCATCATCATTAATATTATTATTATTATTATTATTATTATTATTATTATTATTATTATTTATTATTATTATTATTATTATTATTGTTGTTGTTGTTATTATTATATTATCATTATTATTATTACTATTATTATTACTATCACTATTATTATTTTTTTATTATTGTTATTATTATTTTTTTTAATTGTTATTATATTATTATTATTATTATATTATTATTATTATTATTATTATTTATTATTATTATTATTATTATTATTATTATTATATTATTATTATTATTATTATTTATTATTATTATATTATTAATTATTATTATTATTATTATTATTCTTCCTCTTCCTCTCCTCCTCCTCCTCCTCCTCCTCCTCCTCCTCCTCCTCCTTCTTCTTCTTCTTCTTCTTCTTCTTCTTCTTCCTCTTCTTATTATTATTATTATTATTATTATTATTATTATTATTATTATTATTATTATTATTGCTTTTGTTGTTGTTATTGTTATCATCATCATCATCATCATCACATCATTATCATCATGATCATCATCATCATCATCATCCTCGTAACCCGCAATCATGACCGTTTTCGTCGTCGTCGTCGTCGTCGTCTTTAACACCCTATATAATCAAACCCCCATACTTTTCGATGTCATGAAACGGACAGCGCCACGCTTCCAAAACAAAAACTGTCATTCTTATCACAGTCACCCACAAACCAACATTGTAGTGCTAGCAAAATATTGACACCAAAAAACAAACAAACAAACAAATGTGTTGCTTCCCTAAATGTTTGATTGTTGTGAAGGAAAGAAGAGAGGCGCGCCCTACGGGACACCAACCAACTCTACATCGGGGGTCAAATCCGTACAAAAGTTCAGCAGTTCGAAATGAACGAAAAGACTTTCCTTCAATAAGGAGGAAACGTGTGGTGTCAAAAAAAACTGGTTCCTATTTCATTGGAAGTGTAAAACCACTGGATACATATCGTGTGTAATTATCTTCTGGTTTCTGAGTGATGGTATCGTATTTTATAGTCTAAATACTATAAGCTTGGGGGGGGGGGGGGGGGAGTGGCCGACTGGTTAAAGCATTGAACTGTGACCCGGAAGGACCGGGCTCGAGCCCCGCTTCAGGCACTTTCGTTTTTTTTCCTTGAGCAAGATTATTAACACCCGATTTGCTCACTAAGACAACATGGGTGATTCCTGTTGACATCAGACATCTTGTTTGATGAGTTATCTATATTCCTTCGTGGAATGCCTAGGCGACGATGTCTGATGGTGTCGTGGCGGAAAAGGCATAAAAAAAAATAATAGTAATATTATAAGCTGGTTATCAATTAATTATTATCGCTCTTTTACGTCCCGTAATCCAAAGAATCTGCCTATACATCCTGCTACAGAAATAGTTATGCCACCTTTATGTAACCTATTCATTATTAGTACTCCAAAGGACTGATTACATACACACTTCCAATGATTTAGGAACCAAAAAAGTCAAAAGTTTGACGTCACGACATTTCGTCCCTATAGTGAATGGATTTATTGATAATTTAAAAAAATATTTGAATGTTATCGTTCAAAACATCGCAGTGAACATAAATTGATACAGATCTGCCGCCATACGGTAAAGGGGCGTAAGCACCAACGTTAACAAAAATGATCTATTTATAGAATGGGAATTCCCGTTTCACGGCCAACTCAATGATATCTGGGTCATGCAGCAATGTGCAATTTAACACTTATCTATCAGAAAAAGAAAAAAAAACCTCAAAAATTTTGAAATTGAAATATAAACAAATCGTTAACATTTGGAACACATTTCAGGCCATACTTCAAAAACTAACCCCTTGGCGTTGGAGTCCTTTTGTCGTAAGCTGGGAACACCGTCGATTCGTTGCTTTTTTTTATTAAAAAAGTGGACGCCTGTCTTTTGCAGCAGGGACACCTCTCTACTTCCCTCCCTCTTGAAGTTTTGGTGTTTCTCTGCCTTTCGTCTGCCTTATTGTGACCCCTCGTCTCAAAACGGTATTAAGTCGGAATGATTAAGATGCTGAAAATTGAATTTCTAGCCAGAAATATCAACTTCGTTGAGTTTGTATGTTATATTGAGGAGAATGAATATCATATTTCAGAGTGCTGAATACCCAATGATTCATATTTTTGACCAGTTTAACTTTAATTTGACTTTTTAGCATATGGCTCATCCCGACATAATACCGTTTTGAGACGATGGGTCACAATTCAGAAACTAAGGAGCAGGCACCGGGTATAAGATCAAGAACTGAACGTCTGGTGTAATGGTGTAGCACGTCTGACCGGTAATCTAAATGTCTGAGGTTCGATGCCCAATGGAACTCGACTGATTTTTCTGGGATGATTTTTTTTTTTGTTTTCCTTGTATTTTTCTTTCTTGCTTTGTCTGGCACCTTTCATACACACTTGTTCAGTTCTTTAGTCTGTCTGCCAAGCCCTCACTAAAATCATTTAAAATGAAAAATATATATGATATATAATATTATAATGTATTATTTCAATCTACCTGACATCACCCTCACCCCTCTTCCTCCTGTTGTCAGAATTTTCTCAAACCTGAGACTTCATAAAGTGCCAGGTTTGATTATTATATTTTCATTCGTATGTGACTCGACGTCTCAAAACGGTATTATTATTATGGTCGGGACGGGACGGGACGTACAAGGTTCTGGGAATTCTATTTATAGCCACAGCCATAAAACTGTGTGTGACTCGTCGTTTTTCTTCTCGTGATCAAGGGGAATGAATTCAATTTCTTACATTATCGAAAAAAAAAACAAAAAACCGGAAGTTCGTATGTCTTAGATTATTCTATTTATAGATTCAATTTTCTGGGTCCTCCTATCCATCTAGATATATTACCGTTGTAGACGGTGGGTTACAAATGTGAAAAATCCTCTCAAAACGGTACATATTACTTACTTAACCCTCGTCGGGCCTTGAGGCACATAGGGCATCCATCCACCAGACATCTCCATTTTTTTAGATCGGCTGCTTTTGCGGTGGCTGTATATTCCAGGACAGGCCTGCTTCCTTTAATTCTTTCTCAATGGTCCTTCGCCAGGTTTCTTTGGGTCTTCCCCGCTTTCTCTTCCCATCTGCTGTCCAGTACATGGCTGTCTTGGGAAGTGACCCATTTCTGACCACATGACCCAGCCAACGCCATCTTCTTTTTATTTGGCCTTCAATGCAGTACATAATAAGCCCGGGTTAATTTTCATGAAAAAAAAAATGGAATTTATAATCTGACTTTGGAAAAAGCGGATGATTTCTGTTGACATCAGTCATCTTGTTAGATGGATTATCTATAGATAGTTCGAAGTTGACGTCACTCAGGTCTTTGTTATTGTTTTTTTTTTTTTTGCCATCCGCGTTTGTGAGTAATTCTCACTAAACTGTATTAACCTGACTATAAACGTTCATGGTTACACAAGGTTTTGTGTGTTGGTCCGTTATACTTCCGGATGGCAGTGTTGTGAGCTTCTTAGCCAAGCGCATACTATTTATAGAAGGACAGAAATTGACGTCCCTCAGCTCTTTGTAACTGTCTTCAGCCAGCCATTTTTATGAGTAGTTCTCACTCTCACAACATTGTATCAATCAAGCTATAATTTTTTGATGTCTCACATAGTTTTGTGCGTTGATACATCATATCCGGCTGGCGAATGTTATGAGTTTTTAAACTAAACGCATAACATCAAATTCCATCATGGTATTGCCCTGGCGAAAGGGCGTTTTCTTTTGTTTTGTTTTTTTTGTTTTTTGTTTTTGTTTTTACAATCAGAAAGAAAAAGAACGACATTTGAGTTCCTTTACTGTCTCTTTGAGGACAACAGACATACAGTGGAACCTCGTTATAACAGGTTCGGATATAACAGGCACCCGGTTATAACATGCATCTTTTAAATCCCCGTTTGTTCCCTCCCTCTTTGCCTTTAGTAAAAGTTACCGGCTATAACAGGACTTTTAAGAAGAGCTTAATCGGTTAAAACAGCGGCGCGAAACCCTTCAATTGAATCTCCAAATACAATGTGTTAGCCTACATTACGCTCAGCAAAGCCTACAGCCAAAGGCAACCGGGAGCTCGGCATGAATGCTCTGTGTACGTCTTTGTGTGTGTGTGTGTGTGTGTGTGTGTGTGTGTTAATGTGTGTGAGTGTGTGTGTGTGTGTGTGTATAGGCTACTTACTACTCTAAGCTGCATCATTTTCAATTGTGATCTAGGCCATTTGGGCTGTTTTCCTTGAAATTCAGCTGTATCAGGACTCGGTTATAACAGGGATTTTAGGCAGGCTCCACCTTCACTGTTATATCGAGGTTAGATTTGTTTTTGTTTGATTGTTTGTTTGTTTTTGTTCTTTTTTGTTTGTTTTTTTTTTCACCCCCCAAGCGAGGGTTATTTATATTGATCGGTATTTGAAGGTCGAGTTTTCTGGCCAAGGTTTTTAAATACGTGACTTCCCAGAATACGGGAGGTAACTCTGGTTATGCGACAAGGAGTTACCGTTTGGTATTTCAACTCTCTTCAATGTTAAAATTCACCGAGTTGACCCGGAGCATAGGCTGACTGACACTGACCAAAACATGACGTCAAAAGACACGTTTTTGGCCACAAAAGAAAACAAATCGTGAGTTGTATTCAATAGTTCAACCAATGGGATCACTTGTTTCCTTGGGCACTACTAACGACAACTCATTACGCGGTACACAAACCTAAAAAATGACGTCAAACTGTAAGTCTTAGTGGGTTCTGGTGTCAGGCTATAAGTTAACGATGGCTACGGTTGACCAATGTGTTGACACGTAACCATCGTTAACTTATCGCCTGACACGAGGACTTATCTTTTGACGTCATCTTTTATGTGGGGCTAGTGAGTTGTCGTTAGTAGAACTCAAGGAAGCAAGTGATCCCATTGGTTGAACTAATGAATACAACTCACGATTTGTTTGCACTTGTCTTTTGACGATATTTTTGGACAGTGTCAGGCTATGAGTTTAGGAAAGCAATGGTTGATCACTGTGTTGACCATTGTGTTGACCACGGTTTTCAGGTCAATACGATACCGTTTTGAGACGATCGGTCACATAGCTGTCCGGCAGATTGGAATTTGAAAATAAACTCTCTCTCTCTCTGTCTCTCTCTCTCTCTCTGCCTCTCTGTCTGTCTCCCTCTCTCTGTGTGTCTCTCTCTCTGTCTCTCTGTCTGTCTCTTCTCTCTAACTCTATATCTTCCTCCTCTCTCTCTCTCTCTCTCTCTCTCTCTCTGTCAAACACACACACACACACACTCTTTCTGTCACACACACGCTCTCTCTCTCTCTCTCTCTCTCTCTCTCTCTCTCTCTCCATCCATCTATCTCTACCTTCCATCCTTCTCTCCCCCCCCAACCTTCTCTCTCTCTCTCTCTCTCTCTCTCTCTCTCTCTCTGTCACACTCTCACTCCATCTATCTATCTCTTCCTTCCTCCTTCCATCTTTCTCCCCCCCCCCACCTCCACCCCCTCTCTCTCTCTCTCTCTCTCTCTCTCTCTCTCGCTCGCTCTCTCTATTCCTCAATCTATCTATCTTCCTCCTTTCATCTTACTCTCTCTCTCTCTCTCTCTCTCTCTCTCTCTCTCTCTCTCTCTCGCTGTCTCATTTTTCAACTTCTCTCTGTCTCACTCTCTCATTCTCTGTCTTACCCTTCTTCTCTCCGCACCCCACCCAACAACCCCTTTCTCTTCCTATCCTAATCCTCTTTGATTCTCCTTTGTTCCCCTCTCTCTCTCTCTCTCTCTCTCTCTCTCTCTCTCTCTCTCTATCTATCTATCTATCTATCTATCTATCTATCTATCTCTTTCTCTCTCCGTGACCATAATTTTTCCTTCACCGTTCGTCGCAAAATAAAAGTCATACTTAAAAATTAATTTTAACTCACTCAACCCTAACAACGACTATATCCGTAGTTTACCCGGGTTACTTTTACCCCATGCCTATCTATTACATTTTTCTGAAACAAATTCTAGGCGAAGTACCAAAGCGAATGTGTTTAGTTTTTACATGTTAATGGTCATCATCATCATCATTGCCTTTTTCACCCTGGGTCAGGGTATAGGCCACAGACAAACAGTTTCCATCCTTCTCTATCCTGAGCCAACTTTTTTTATCTCATTCCAGGTCTTACCACTTCTCTGTATATCAGCTTCTTTAATTCTTCTCCATGTTCCTCGTGGCCTTCCCCTTGATCTTCTGCCCTGAGGGTTCCAGTCCAATACTTTCTTTGTTATAGTTGAGTCATTCTTTCTAAGCGTGTGTCCAATCCACCTCCATCGTCTTCTTCCTATATCCTCTCCCACTGGTTTCTGCTGTGTTCTTTTCCATACTTCTTCATTTTTTATTCTATCCATCCATTTTATTCTGAGTAGCTTACGCATGCACCTGTTTACGAAAATCTGTACCCTCCTTATACATGCCTGTGATGCGTTCCAAGTTTCACATCCATACAGTAGGACAGACTTCACGTTTGAGTTGAAAAGTCTTAGCTTTAGTTGGAGGGAGATATCTTTAGTTCTCCAAACTCTGTTCAAAGATGTGAATGCAGCCTGTGCCTTTCCTATTCGTGCTTTCACCTCTGCTTCCGTGCCTCCATCCTTGTCAATTATACTTCCGAGATAGCAGAAAGTGTCTATATCTTCGAGTTCTTGATCTTTTACTTTGATCTGCTCCCTTTGACGCTTACCTATCCTCAAGACCTTTGACTTTGCAGGGTGAATTCTAAGACCAATTGATTCCGAGAGGCTGTTTATAATTGTGGTTTTTGCTTGCATCTGGTCCTGGGTGTGGGACAAAAGAGCCAGATCATCTGCAAAATCCAGATCATCCAACTGTGTCCAGGGGGTCCACTGTATCCCATTTCTTCTCCCTTTGGAGGTTTCCTTCATTAGCCAATCAATGGCAAGGATGAACAGGAATGGAGAGAGCAAGCATCCCTGCTTGACACCAGTCTTAATTTCAAAGCTGTCAGTAAGCTGATCTTCATGTACAACCCTGCAACTTGATCCTTCATACATTTCCTTAATGAGGTTTACTATCTTTTCAGGGAGTCCATAATGTGCCAGAATTTTCCACAATGCTGCTCTGTCAATACTGTCGAAAGCCTTCTCGTAATCCAGAAAGTTGACAATAAGAGGAGAGTTCCATTCTATAGACTGTTCCACTATGACTCGCAGAGAGGCAATCTGGTCGGTGGTTGAACGGTTTTTCCGAAAACCTGCCTGTTCGTCCCGCAGTTTAGCATCTGTTGCATTCTTAATTCTCTCTAAAATAATACGGTTGAAAACCTTTCCTGGGATAGAAAGAAGAGTGATGCCTCGATAATTATTACAATTACTGAGGTCCCCTTTCTTTGGAAGCTTGATAAGATGTCCTTCCTTCCAATCCTTTGGGAATATCCCTTCATTCCAGATTCTCTCAAATAGTGGGTGCAGGGCCTCAGCATTTCTTTCCGCATCAACTTTTAGAGCCTCCGGTGGAATCTGGTCTGGTCCAGCAGCTTTCTCCCACACACATACTATAACACACCAACAAACCACACACGATAACACGTCAACAAATCACACATTAATAACACGTCAATAACACGCTATAACAGGTCAATAACACGCTATAACACGTCAACAGACCATACACTATAACATGTCAATAACACACTATAACACGTCAATAACACGCTATAACACGTCAACAAACCATACACTATAACACGTCAATAACACGCTATAACACGTCAACAAGCCATACACTATAACAAGTCAATAACACGCTATAACACGTCAACAAACCATACACTATAACACGTCAATAACACGCTATAAGACGTCAACAAACCATACACTATAACACGTCAATAACACACTATAACACGTCAATAACACGCTATAACACGTCAACAAACCTTACACTATAACACGTCAATAACATGCTAGAACACGTCAATAACATGCTAGAACACATCAACAAACCAAACACAATAACACGTCAATAACACGCTATAAGACGTCAACAAACCATACACTATAACACGTCAATAACACGCTATAACAAGTCAATAACACGCTATAACACGTCAACAAACCATACACTATAACACGTCAATAACACGCTATAACACGTCAACAAACCAAACACTATAACACGTCAATAACACGCTATAACACGTCAACAAACCAAACACTATAACACGTCAATAACACGCTATAACAGGTCAACAAACCATACACTATAACACGTCAATAACACGCTATAACAGGTCAACAAACCACACACGATAACACGTCAATAACATACTATAATACGTCAACAAACCAAACACTATAACACGTCAACAAACCATACACTATAACACGTCAACAAACCAAACACTATAACACGTCAATAACACGCTATAACACGTCAACAAACCATACACTTTAACACGTCAATAACACAATATAACACATCAATAACACGCTATAACACGTCAACAAACCATACACTATAACACGTAAATAACACGCTATAACACGTCAACAAACCATACACTATAACACGTCAATATCACGCTATAACACGTCAACAAACCATACACTATAACACGTCAATAACACGCTATAACACGTCAACAAACCAAACACTATAACACGTCAATAACACGCTATAAGACGTCAACAAACCTTACACTATAACACGTCAATAACACGCTATAAGACGTCAACAAACCGCACACGTCATAACAAGTCAACAAACCACACACGATAACACGTTAATAACATACTATAACACGTCAACAAACTCATAACACATCAATAAATACAACATGTCAAGAAATCAAGAACACACCAATACAATATAACACATCAACATATCTAGAACACATCATTAGCCTTACATCACAACACGTCAACAAACCAAAAACACAATACATTATAACACGTCAATTAACACAGAATTCATCAATACACATTAACACGCCAAGAACACATCAACACACCATAAGACGTCATTACAACCATGTTGAACACCCCAAAGCTACTATAATAGTCAACACAACTAAAACACATCAACACATCAACCAATAACACTTCAACACATCATAAAACATCAACACATAACAAGTACATCAACACATAATACGTCATAACATATACATAACACGTCAACACAGCATATCACATCAACACGGCATACCACATCAACACACCATAACACATGAAAACATCATAACACATCAACAGATCATACATAACACATCAACAGATCATGACACGTCAACAGATCACAACACATCATTGCACATCAACACGTGGATGAGATATTTACACTACCATAAAGAGTAATCATAATAGGTATGTATGTGCACGTCGACAATAAAGAAATGAAAACAAAAGTACTCTCTTGATTAATACTAATAATATGGATAGGTGAGCGATTAAAATAAGGGGTGGGGAGGGGGGGGGGAGGATTTTGCCTCGAGAGAAAATCATTTTTGGTGTAATGGGTGAATTTCTGCAGTTAGTAATGTTTGATTTGAGTATGACCTTTATTTTGGGACGAAAAAAAAAAAAGAAAAAAAGAAGTTTCAGAGCTTTTCACTTTTCTCCTCTTTTCCTCTTTCCATCAACGTTCGGATAAGTAAGGTAGGGCTTGGCCGTTTCGTGAATCACGACACCAAGGCTTGACAAGATGCCCTTGCATATTTCCTTCAATATGAAAGAGTAAGAAGTTCACATGTAATTTTTTTCTTTAATGTGCAAACAAGCAAACTCACCCACACACCCCGAACACCCTCAACACACACACAAACACACAGAGAGAGGAGGGAGAGAGAGAGAGAGAGAAAGTGAGTGAATGTTTGTAGGTGAGTCGGGGTGAGAGAGGAGGGAGAGACGGAAGGAGAGGGGAGGGAGAGAGAGAGAGAGAGAGAGAGGGGAGGGAGAGAGATGAGAAGAGAGAGAGAGAGAGAGAGAGAGAGAGAGAGAGAGTCAAATGGGAAAACGTTGCCTAAATGGGAAATATTTGCTAAAAGGTGAAACTTTTCACATCCGAATTTTTGGACGATCTGGCTTTGTGGCAGCCAACTCTTCCAACAAGAAAAATGAGGGAAAGAAGGAAGAAAGCACGTCTAGAAATGGTCCAAATCCAAGGAGACAAAAGTTTCCCCTTTAGGCAAATTTACTATTTGGTGGTATAGATAAATAAATAGATAAATAAATATTGTCAGCTGTGATGCTAATCGTGATGAGTCCAAAACATCTAGACCCGATGAAGTGAGCATGTTTACTGTCCCCATATCTATCCGTTTCAAACGCAAGTATTTCTTGCCCCACGCGCTCCCTCGCGGATCTCCGACCTTGACGCGGTGAGGGAGTTTGAGGCATATCGAGGGCAAAGGTGTAAATCCCGGTCGACCGTCACGAGACCATCCCGGGTTGTCGAGCCTAGCGAGCCACTTGAGCGGCACGCCCGATATGTGACTAATGGAGATCCAACCCGGTGCCCGAATGGCCTCCGTCTTCCCGGGTCCACACTGCTATGTTCAAGAAATGCACACCAGACAGGATATTCAATGGCGAAGCGGTCGACCGCCTAGCCAAATACTACCGCGTTAGTGTCGCCAGGATCGTCGGCACGGTCGAGATATAAGCGAACGTCCCAACACAGCTTAAGCTGGAAAATGCGATACCAGGGTTAGGGACCTGACGCATATAGTATCCCTCAATAGCCGTCCATAGCGTTGTTATCTTCCTACGACAGGAGACCCATCTTTATTCAGGCGCACAATCTTCTTGATTCCAGATCCCAGGCTATACGGTGGTCACGCGAGAGGACACTTCGAGGCTCAAAGGAGGGGTTAGCGCCATCGAATGTAAGGGTCACTGAGAGCGCAACAGACTACAACGGGGTAAATAGAATTTCCGTAGAGATGTGTGGACTATGTTTGCATAACATCTACAAACCACTAAGAGCGACTTGGGCTACACCACCGGTACCGGTGGTTAGCCATCCTTCCATCTGTCTGGGAGACTTTAATATCCACCATCACGAATGGGGCTACAGAGACTGCAACGAGGCAGGTAGACAACTCCACTCCACGAGAGACGCATGCGCACAACCAACATGACGTTCTCTCTCTAATAACTTCTCCGCCGGTGACGTCACAGACTATGGGTGACGTCCAATCAAGGGACGCTACTCTTCCGCTAATCTCATTCCCTATCTTTCGGGGTAACCGCCATAAGACCTCGCCCTCGTTACGACAGGTGCGAAGGGTGAACTGCTGCAGGTGAAGCGGACAGTCCTTGGCGACTTCCCGCATAGCCAGCACAGGCCGATTCTTGTCACAGGGGGGATGACAATACCGAGGGTGCAGTCTCTCTCACTCTGCAGATGGAACTTCAGGAAGGCTAACTAGGAGGAATCCAGTTCCTATATCGAGCAGTTTTGCCCTGCCATCCTTCCCAAGTCCGAGAATATAACCAGATTTAACAGACTACCGGTTAAGAGCGCTCAACGTTCTACTCCACGGGGCAAACGGAAATTTTACACCTCCTGCTGGATGGAAGAGTCGGAAAAGCTGTACAAAGTACCCCATCAGGAACCAGAAGTCTGAATAGCCTGACAGCATTTTGCTCATCCATCCGGCAGAAAGACAGGAAAAGGCCAACGTCACTGGCACGTAACCCGGTGGGTCGAACGTACGGAAAAGTCTGAGCGACGACTTCTCCGAAAGGAGGACGTGGCAGTATCCTGAAAGTCTCGACTTTACACATTCTAACCGCCACGCTTGGCGACTGATAAAGAAATTTGATCCGAACCGGAATTACGCGAAGGATGCACCAGAGGAATAGGCAGATACAATTGCCAGGAATATAAAGAACCATAGCAAACGGGTCCCTAATCAGGCATTTGAGCGCGGTGTCCGAAAAGCGTATGATTGTGGACTTGCTACCTGCGGAGGAGTCGGATTGGACATCCCCGTTCAGTCCCCGAAAGGTGGATGCAGCCATTAACAGCAAGGATAGACGGCGTATATCCCGATATGGTGACGCATCTGGGCCCCAGGGCACGGGCCTGGCTGGCAGAGGCAATGTCCGACGTCCTTGCAAAAGGAAAGCTCCCACAAGTGTGGAAGCACGCAAAGATAGTTGCCATACTGAAGCCTGGGAAACCGGCGAAGGAGGTCGACAGTTACAGAGCCATATCACTACTGAGTTGTCTATACAAATTGCTGGAGCAAAATCTATTAAACCGATGGGGGCCGATCCTAGACGCTGCCCTGTCACCCGAGCAGGCGGGCTTCAGGGAAGGGAGGTGCACCACGGAGCAGGTCATTGCCCTAACAGAGCATATCGAGGCAGGGTTCGAGAGAAAAAAGCAAACTGGTCCTGTGTTTATAGACCTATCGGCGGCGTACAATACGGTCTGGTGCGGAGTATTAATGCTCACACTTGCAAAGATCATAAGGTGCAAAAAGACCTTGAAATTGTTCTCTTCATCCTTAGGCGCATGACAATTCCACGTCGCGCTGGGAAACGCTACGAGTAACGTAAGGAAATTGAAGAATGGGATCCCTCAGGGTTCGGTTCTAGCGCCAATGTTGTTTAATGTCTACATTAACGACATGCCGAACACTTCCTCCCTGAGGTTGGGATACGTGGACGACTGGGAACTTTTTACACAAGGTAAAAATGTGGACCCGTCTCGAGAGCGTACTCAGCGAGGACGTCACCAGACTCAAATCCTACTTCGACAAGTGGTACCTGAAGATGAACACTTCGAAAATCGTGGCCACTGCATTCTACCGATGCTGTGACTGGCACAATCGTAAACTGAACGTCCCCTTCGGGGACCAGCTACTTCCATATGACCCGCATCCAAAATACCTAGGGGTGACGCTGGACCGCAGCCTTACCTATCGGGTGCATCTCGAAAGAGTTACCCGGAAGATAGAAAAACGAAGCATTGGCACTATGCTATTCCGCTGCGGAGTATTGCGCTCAGGTGTGGGGTAGAAGCAGGAACTTTGAGAAGATAGCTGAACATCTAGTTGAACGGTGTGTTGTGACGAAGCTTCCGGGCGGGTTTGCGACGGTGAAAGAATGCGGTAAGGAATTTGCTGATTGGGTCGACCGTCATAACATTGTAGTGTGAGCACCATTAGAAGGTGCTGCTACCACTCGCGGACACTCTGAATTCAGCCCAGCATCTAAATGGTACAAATATTCTCCCCTATCTTTATGTTTTAAAAGTAAACCAAACACCTTGTGACTTCTCAATTCTCTCTCTCTCTCTCTCTCTCTCTCTCTCTCTCTCTCTCTCTCTCTCTCTCTGGCTGCCCCCCCCCCAACCTCTTTGTCTTAAATTTCAGCATTCTCTCTTTATCTGTCTAATTATCTACCTACCTACCTACCTACCTACCTACCTATCTATCTATCTACTTACCAACCTATCTGTCTGTCTGTCTATCTATCTGTCTACCAACCTCTCGATCTATCTATCTATCTCTCGATCGATCGATCTATATAACCATCCATTCGTTCGTTTATCTATCACCTCTTCGTCTTAAGTTCCCCGTCTCTCTCTCTCTCTCTCTCTCTCTCTCTCTCTCTCTCTCTTTCTCCATCTCATCTTCTCCGTCTCTCTTTCTCTCTCCTTTGCCTTGACCCAATCCCGTCAGATAACAGGCAGACAGACCACGTGAATGATGTCCAGGTACAAAGCCTTCAGCCTGGTGGCAACAACGTACGTCGTGATCGTTATTTGGAGCAGAAATACCGTCCAATCTGGAAGTCAGTGCCGCGAAGGATGGGTGTTTTACGAGGCAAAAAAGCTTTGTCTTCGGGCATTTCAAGACGGACCCGAAAGTAGGAAAAATTGGAACGATGCCAAATCATTTTGCGAGCAATTCCAACTAGGTTCCCTGGTGATAATAGCGGATGAGGAAATGTTGGACTTCATTGGCGAGGAAATTATTCCCCAGGACAAGAAAAATCAATTGGTGTGGATTGGTCTGAAGTTAGACGTAATCAAACATGCTTTTCTCTGGATAGATGGCTCAGCCCTTACTTTTCAGAGATGGAAAAGCAATAATCCCGACCCTAACCAGAGAAAACAGTGCGGGATGATATATTTTGGAGAACTGTTGAATAACGTATGCACCTATCAAGGTTTCAATTTTATGTGTCAGATGCCTTCTGGTGCTAACATAACGGCCCCAGTTGGAAAAGCCACGTGCGCGAAAGACAATGGTGGGTGTCAACATTTATGTTACAATAGCCATAATGGGCCTGTCTGCGACTGTTTACCCGGCTACCAGGTCCAAATCGACGATATTACACGATGTGGATTAAGGGACTGGTGTACAATATGGCGAGTCAACTGTCAACACATCTGCAAAAACACACCTCAAGGGCCTATCTGTAAATGCAATCCTGGGTATCGAGTTAACATCATTAATAAAACACAGTGTGTCGACAACGACTTATGCGTGGATAATAATGGCGGTTGTCAGCACATATGCGATATGACGGAACGTGGGCGTCTCTGTGGTTGTTATTCTGGATACCGGGTCGATCCGTCGAATTCCACGCAGTGTGTTTTAGAAGATTTGTGTCTACAGAACAATGGTGGTTGTCAACAAATATGCGAAAACACGAAGGAAGGCCGAATCTGCGATTGTCAACCGGGATACCAGGTCAAATCGATTAATTCTACACAGTGTGTAGTAAAGGATTGGTGTAAAGAATACAGTAAGAATTGTCAGCACATCTGCAACAACACAGTCAAGGGGCCAGTCTGCCATTGCCATCCCGGCTACCAGCTACAAACCAACGACTCTACCCAGTGTGTTGTTAGAGATTGGTGTGGGGAAGATAAGACCAGCTGTCAACACATATGCAACAACACGCCTCAGGGACCGGTCTGCAAATGTCATACTGGATATGAACTCAAACAGAATGAATCCACACAGTGTGTCGATATTGACGAATGTAGCTTAGACAACAGGGGTGGATGCCAACAGGTCTGTACGAACAAGGAGGGTTCCCACAAATGCAGTTGCACCGAGGGTTACTCTATATCAGAGGTAACGAAATGTATCGAGATTGCTACGCCTCAGCCTCCATCGGAACGGCCAAAAATCGGATGGCTCTTAATGGCAATTCTATCGCCTCTGATGTTTCTGGCGATTTGTGTCCTCTTTTACTCCAGGAAAAAAGTGTGTCGTGTCCGGCGTACAACAACACGAAAGTTAAAATTAATTGCAAGACAGAGAAGAACAACCTTTGACCTAGAAACCGAGAGCGATGAAGAAGATGATGAATATGAAGAGGAGACTGAAGAAGGGGAAGGAGGAGAAGAAGAAAAAGAAAATAAATCTGTAGTGGCAGAGTCTGCAAAGAGCCAACTCCAGGATGAAAATGAGGATTTTAGGTCCTCGTCTGTTGACGGAGCGCCTCTGTTTAGCTGGACATTTGAACAGAGGGCGTCGTTGGGGAGTAAATTCGATAAAGAGGCCAAAGATCAGGGACCGGTCGATACGGAGCCCGTTGTGGACACGAGACACGCTTCACCATCGCCTGTGTCTGTAAAATCAACCCTGAGCAAGAGACACGTTTCTGATACTGCAGCCTTGGAACACAGTGGAGAGCAATCAAGTGCGACGGCGCAGCATCCTGAAATCTCTAATGTATCCCGAACAGCCATGGAGACAACTCATGAATCTCATGTGGCTCGAAATTGAAAGAAAAAAAAAAAGTAAATACCACATATCTATTGGAGAAAGTGATTGAGAGAGAGAGAGAGAGAGAGAGAGAGAGAGAGAGAGAGAGAGAGAGAGAAGAGTATAAATAGATAAATCGATCTCATATATATATATTAAAAACATGAAATAATGGAGCTCAACTTTTTGATAAAAGTAAAATATTTTCAAGTTTAATAATGATCAACTTTCACTTCCTGATGAGAGCGAATAGCTCGAAACAATATTGTAGAAGTTGATCATAATTATACTTGAAATATTAAATATATAAATATATTAATAAATAGATAGATATTTATATACAGTTCAGAATTGTATAGTTCAGAGAATGCAATAATCACTCGTATGTAAAAAACAAAGTAACACCAACACCAGAATAGGACAAATCTAAAAATTCACTAGATTACCGGTAAGATTAACCTAGAAGGCTATGAAATGTTGGTGTTCGGTCTTGATTACATGTAAGCCTGACATAGAAGGCTATGAAGATGTCGGCCTAGACTATCGTAAACCCAACATAGAAGACCGTGAAGTGGTCGTATAGACTACTGTTAAGCCTAACCTAGAAGGCTGTGAAGTGGTCGGCCTAGACTATCGTAAGCCCAACATAAAAGGCTGTGAAGTGGTCGGCCTAGATTACATGTAAGCCCAACATAAAAGGCTGTGAAGTGGTCGGCCTAGATTACATGTAAGCCCAACATAAAAGGCTGTGATGTGGTCGTCTTAGATTACATGTAAGCCCAACATAAAAGGCTGTGATGTGGTCGTCTTAGATTACATGTAAGCCCAACATAAAAGGCTGTGATGTGGTCGTCTTAGATTACATGTAAGCCCAACATAAAAGGCTGTGAAGTGGTCGTCTCAGACTACATGTAAGCCCAATATAAAAATGGCTGTGAAGTGGTCGGTATGGGTCTAATTTCATCATAATATGGTAAAGCTAGCCTTAGGAAAATATGTCAAGTCTGGGCACAGGTTACTCTAAATGGAACGAAATACAAAACAACAAACAAACAAAAAAGCCATGTCTTAATTGCAACAACCTGTGTCTGATTGTAACAACTGGACGTCTGATTTGGAACAACTGGGTGTCTGATTTGGAACAACTGGGTGTCTGAAATGGAACAACTGGGTGTCTGAAATGGAACAACTGGGTGTCTGAATTGTAAGAACTAGCTGTCTGAATTGTAACGACAGGGTGTCTGAATTGTAATGACAGGGTGTCCTAATTTTTCTAAGCGCTTAGAGTTTGGTGTCTCGGATATATAGCGCTATATACGTTTTCAGCATTATTATTATTATTATTATTATTATTATTATTATTATTATTATTATTATTATTATTATTTATTATTATTATTATTATTATATTATTATTATTATTATTATTATTATCATTATTATTATTATTATTATTCGAAAATTAAACGAACTCACCTGTGATGTTTAATTGAAACTCTGACGAGTCCAATTCCGAATGGGGAACAAATGAAGAATCACGCCGTGACTGTCAGGCTTAACGCGTCAGAACAGACATACGGAACAAATGGAACGGGATGGGACACATACATACAAGTATAATCTATAACACTATTATATTATAGTCTAATGAGTTTCGATGATATTTACCAATGGGTGGGCATTTGTTCCCCATTCGGAATTGGACTCGTCAGAGTTTCAATTAAACATCACAGGTGAGTTCGTTTAATTTTCGAACTCTACCTCGTACCCCAATTCCGAATTGGGTTACAAATGAAGCTTTAAAGCGTTTGTCTGTTATGACGTAAATTACGAAATCCACGTAGCACCACTCATTTGTTGTTCATCCAGTACTGCCCTATTGAAATCCTTTTTCGTTCTCTCCACTAGCTTATGATAAAATTTTTTAAACGTGGTCTCTGACCTCCATCTTCCCGCTTTCAGTATTATACAAAGTGGAACTCCTTTTGTGGCCGCTTTGCTAGTAGATGCTGCCCGGGTGGAATGGGGCTTAAAAATACTGATATCAATGCCCGCTAACTCCATTGTCTTTTTTGTCCCTCTCCTCGTGGTATCTATAGAGATTTCTTTAAAAATTTAAGTAGTGTTGATGCCAACGGCGGAAAAGATTTTTACTGATTTTATTACAAAATACCAGCCATTTCCTGATGTATGTAGTATATTGTTTTCTGGTATTTCGTCGCCATGAATTGATAATGATTTCACTAATTTCTTCTGAAGTGTTTGCACTTTCGAAAATTTCCCGGACAAGCGGCAGGCTATCATTCTGCTGTTGTGTAATATGGGGTGAACCTTCTGTTTTGTTACTGGATGATGAAGAAGGTTGGCTTTCTTTGGTAATAGGGGTGGAACATCTGTTAATAAGTTTATGAGTTTTGGAAACCATGGTTGTGATTTCCAAACCGGAACAATCATGACACAATCCACTTTTTCGGTTTCTATTCTTTGTAGGATTCTGATAATTAGATTAAAAGGAGGGAAAATATAAGCATATAAATGAGACCAAGAAAATGAAAAAGCATTTATTCTCCATGCGTCTGCATCTTTTTTCTCTGAGACACACTGTTCTATTTTATGATTTATTCTACTAGCAAATACGTCAACTTGGAAGAGCCCATATTCTGTGTTAATGTCGTCAAAGACAGATTTCTCTAGAGACCACTCTGTTTCAAGCCCTTTTTCTCTACTAGCTTTGTCCGCTTCAGTATTCTCTTTTCCTGGTATGTGTACAGCTGTGACTGTCATATTTCTCTCTATACACCATAACCATAGTTCTCTGGTTATATTATTGCATTCTTCTTTCATGCTGCCTTTTTTGTTAATACATGATACAGCTGTCGTATTGTCGCAAAATAAAGTAATCTTAGAGTGCCTTTATAATCAGAAGAAAATGCTTTCAAAGTGAGAAGAGCCGCTTTCAATTCAAGATAATTTATATGCCATCTTCTTTCTTCTTCTGACCATAAACCTCCAGTTCTAACTCCTGCAAATTCTCCACCCAATCCAGTATTACTGGCATCTGATGTTAAGATAAATCCTTCGGGTTGTGGTCCTATCTTAATAGGTTAACTGCCCACCATAGAAAGCCATCATTTTAAATCTTCTTTATAGCCTCTGTTATAACAATAATATTATCGAAATTACCCTTATTTTTTGTTAACGATTTGTTTTTATAAATCTCCAATCTTTTATAAAACATATTTCCATATTAGTTACCAGGGCAAACTGCAACCAGTGTTCCTATGATTTCCGCAACCAGTGTTCCTATGATTTCCGCTAATTTTCTGATGGTAATATATTCTTCACGAATGTAATGATCCCAAAGATTTTTCATTTTCTTAACCTTTTCCTCTGTTGGTCTAATGGTCATTGTCTTTGAATATAAGACAAGCCCTAAATATGTAATCTCTTGGGTTGGTATAAGGCGAGATTTGTTGGTATTTATTGTGAAGTCCAGTTCATCAAATAGTTTACAAACTCTGTTACAAGCTCGTAAACAATCCAAATCTGTTCTCCCCAATATGAGGGCATCGTCTATATACATAATTATGATAATGTTTTCGTCTCTCAGGCGAGCAAGTACTGGTTTTATGACTTTTGTAAAAATCCGCGGAGCATCAGTGAAACCCATTACGAATGAAGTAAATTCGAACTTTCCCCTGAAAACATAAATCTGAAAAATTTTCTAGCTTTCTCATGTAGTGCAATACTGAAATAAGCATCTTTTAAGTCACAGGAACAAGCAAAGCATTGTTCCTGAAATGATATACTGCCTCTTGAAGACTGCTCATTTTAAAATGTGTATATTTAACGTATTTATTGAATTGCTTAAGGTTGAGAATAATTCTAAGGTTCCCCTTACTTTTAGTTCTAGCGAATATATTAGAATACAATTGATTCTGGTTATCCTCGTCATCCCTGACTGCTTGGATAATATTTTTCTCTTTCAATTCTCTAACTTCTCTTTCAATTAGTATTCTTTCCTGTTCCGAAAATGTTATGCTTTTTGGGATAAAAGTTTACACAGGGGTAAAACAAAGTTCTGGGTAAACTCCCCTAATTTGGTTTAACACCCACTGGTCTTTAGTGATTTTCCTGCCATTTCTGTATATATAATCTTGTTTTCCCCTCTGTGAAATGATCTATAGTATTCTTAAATTCTAAACTTGCGCTATTGTCTTCTTTTCCCTTCATAATTTATCATTGTTGTCCTAAAGTTAAATTTGGTTCTGTGAGAAGTGTTTCCTTCCTCCCCGTCCTCCTCTTGTTATCGGTCGCCATCCTCTCCCCCTCTGCTTTTGTGGGTTCTGGATGGTGAGGGGTAAGGCATCCTCCTTTGACCATTTTTTGATTTTCCATCACAGTGAAACGTGCCAGGTTTTGTCACGGCTTTCGAAAGCTTGTGGGTATCATTAATTGTCTTAATGCTTTCGTCTAAATTATCTCCGAAAAGGAACTCCGTTGATGTGCTTTCTTTCTGTTTGCACAATTCTCTACATTCTTCATTCAGAAAAGGCTTAAGTGCTTCTTTTCGAATTTGGCTGCAATTAGTATATACAGCTGATCCCACTCTTAACAAAACCGTGACTAATGGAGTCATTGCTTTGACCTCTATTACCCTCTTATTATCCTTTTCCTGGCTCCTTTTAACTAAGTCGCTCAGCAGTTTAGCTGTTATGGTTAAACTTTTGCTCATTAACAATTGAATGTTATTGATGGCCGTGTCCTTAGATTTTGCATAAGTAGGCAGTATACGCCATACTTGAGGGTTAATTCGAGGGACTCTGAGATTGGGGGTTTTTTAGGGCAAAGGTGTTTATCCAACACTTTCTTGGTTTTTTCCCTGTTGACATTAGCGCACACTCCATTATTGACTATCTTTGCCACCGATTCGTGAATGTCTTCACCAAACGATTCTGGTACATTAAAAAAAAACTGTTCCAGTTCTTTTATTTCATTATCAATTTCATCTTTGTCCTCACTTTCTTCCACCTCTTCTTCTTTCTCATCTTCGTATGTCATATCATTTTCGAGCATCTCTAGCTCGTCGAGGTCACTGGTTGCGGTCATTGTGTGCGTGCCTTCTCCCCCCTTTTCGCTCTCATTCGGCTTTCGTTTCTTTAACGACGGCTCGCTGGAGTCGTGATTAGTCATTAATAGATGCGTTAGTGACTTGAAACCTTCTACAATTAACTGTCCCAATTCCGAATTTGAGGCGTGGGGATTGCTATGGGCGTGGGTATTAGAGTGGGTTTCCTTGCTCACTAAATGTGATGGCCCTGATTAACTGCCTCATTTCCAATTGTTTTTGTTTTAGATTCTAATTTCCTTTTATATGTTCTACTGTCTTTTTTACATTCTCCATTTTTACCCCTCTTTTTCTCTCCCGCGGGAGAAGAAATTGGGTTTTTTGTATGAGTTAACACTCCCTCGGGAGATGTTATGGGAACTGTTTTAGTTTTCTCCCCCGCGGGGGTAGAAAGTTCCTTATTCAACTCTTCCACTTTATCTGGTTCCATTGTTTATTCGAAGTAATTTAAAACATTTTCTCAAAAGTTTAAATCATTAAGCACCACTTTCACAGTGTTAATAATATGCTCCAATGGGAATTGGTATGTCACAGGTCTAATAACAGATTAAAAATCCAATAAGGATAAGGAAAAATTAACACAATTGTTTGCATTAAATAGACAAAACAAGACGCGTCCAGCCTTCTTGACAGTCGAACGTGAACTGACAGTCACGGCGTGATTCTTCATTTTTATTCTCTATTGTCTTCTGGCACTTTTCTACTCACTTCATATCTTGTTGATTCTTCATTTGTAACCCAATTCGGAATTGGGGTACGAGGTAGAGTTATTATTATTATTATTATTATTATTATTATTATTATTATTATTATTATTATTATTATTATTATTATTATTATTATTATTATTATTATTATTATTATTATTATTATTATTATTATTATTATTAACTGAAACGACTGGGTGTTTGAATTGTAACAACTAGCTGTCTAAATTATAATGACAGGGTGTCTGAATTGTAACAACAAGGTGTCTAAACTGTAACGACAAGGTGTCTGAATTGTAACGACAGGGTGTCTGAATTGTAACGACAAGGTGTCTGAATTGTAACGACAGGGTGTATGAATTGTAACGACTGGGTGTCTGAAATGGAACAACTGGGTGGATGAATTTGAACAATTGGGTGCCTGAATTGAACAAGTGAAATTCAGGTGGCCAACGCTTTCAAGATCTGTTTTAATACATAAATCAAGTAAAAACACAAATGACCTTACTTTTTTTTTTTTTTTTTTTAGTTAAAAATTATTCTTAACTTTACATATTTCAAAATAGAAAGAGATTGAGAAATAAAATTATGGAGATTGTTTTTCAGCTCAAAAAGAATAGCTGTCGTAGACACTAGTATCAAATTTTGCGAACCAAACTGCGATTGTAAAAAAACAAACATTTGATATGACTGAATGGCACAGACATGGTCTCAAATTGGCTTAAATTTATCATGCATTTATTCTGTGTAGCATCCGAACCCAGCTCTGATTCAATTCTTATCTAATTAAGGAATTAAAATAGATGGTGAATACGGTAGGGATTGGCACATCCCATCCTAGATAGATAAAAGGATGAGGATGGACGGATGGATGGATAGATAGATAGATAGATAGATAGATAGATAGATAGATAGATAGATAGATAGATAGATAGATAGATAGATAGATAGATAGATAGATAGATAGATATTGAATCGTGTTTGATACAAATATGGTACGAAAAGTGCTCGACATGTAGTAATGGAGCGAATTATTATTTAAAATATTTACCACAATGTTTGGGGCAGTCTACATCGATGTTTCAGGCTTAATTTGCCATCTTCAGGACTGAGTTGTTTTGTTGACTGTTGTTGTTGTTGAAGAAACAACAACAGTCAACAAAATAACTCAGTCCTGAAGATGGCAAATTAAGCCTGAAACATCGATGTAGACTGCCCCAAACATTGTGGTAAATATTTTAAATAATAATAGATAGATAGATAGATAGATAGATAAATGGATGGATGGATGGATAGATGTATAGCTAGTAGGTCTATTCATATATTAATTTATCTTTATCTTTTTATCAAAAACGTAAACACATCCTCTTTGCTTCTTTTTCTTTCTTTATCCTTTAACAGATTCACTCCTGCACTCTATCTCTCTCTCTCTCTCTCTCTCTCTCTCTCTCTCTCTCTCTCTCTCTCTCTCTCTCTCTCCACCTGAACCCCAAACTCTCCCCTCAGATGAAAACTGATGCCTTCAGCCTGGTGGCAACAATGTACATTCTGTTCTTTGTTTGGAGCAAAACTACCGTCATATCCTACATCAAAAATTATTTGCCTGAATGCTTTTCTTGAAAACCCAGAGAGAAATATGTCTTGGGACTCGTCACGTGTCTCCTATAAGGAGAAAACCAGTGATTTTACTTCCGACTTCACTGGCCTAGTTTTATTAACAAACAGGCTTCATACGTGCGGAGATGCTTGTCGAAAAACACCGACATCTTCTTGTGTGGGTTGGTATTTTATATGCCGAGGGCGCGATTGTATTTCATGTGATGTGACTTTTCGGAATTATAGAAATTTGGTTTTCCCATTGACGATGCAAATAAAATCTGTGTGTTCATGTAGAATAATCTATTTTGGAATACAGACTGCGCACTTCATACATTCTATATCTGCCAACTTCCAGCTAAACTGAATGCAGACGTGTGTGCGATGTCAATAAAAAAAAAGCCACAACACGGAAAACGAGCCGGAACGAGTGATTATAAACATCGTGTTATAGATGACATGTGTCTTGAAAATAATTGTGGCTGCCAACAAATTAATATGGAATAACACAAATGAGAGGCATCCTTGCGGATATCATCTAGGATACAGAATCCTAAAGAATAATTCTACACGCTGTGTTGTAAATGCCATGGTTCTTGAAAACAATGGCGGTTGTCAACAAATTTTCTATGCCAAATTACAAAGATGGGCTGTGTCTGCGATTGTCATATGAGATACCAGGTAAAAACCGATGATTCTACACAGTGTGTTGTTAAAGATTGGTGTAAAACATGCAGTAAGAATTGTCAGCACATCTGCAACAACAAAGTCAAAGGGCCAGTCTGTCATTGCCGTTCGGGCTATCAGGTTCAACTCAGAAACTCTTCCCTGTGTGTTGAAAGGAACTGGTGTCGGGAGAAAAAGACCAGCTGTCAACATATAATATGTAAAAACACACTTCGAGGACCTGTCTGCAGATGCCATCCTGGGTACGAACTCAAACAAAACAAATCTACATCTACTAAGTGTGTGAACATTGACGAATGTACTTTGGACAACAGACGAGGGTGTGACAAGGTCTACACAAACGTGGAGGGTTTTCACAACTACAGTTGTATCGCGGGTTACTCCGCCGTATCAAAGCATCACAAATTGTGTAAAGAAACCAAAGATTGGATTGGTCTAACTGGTGATTCTGTTTCCGGTGCTGTTCATAGCCGTGACTACATTTATTTGCGTGGGACAGGTATCCCCCCCCCCCCCCCCCCACACACACACAAAAAAAATGGAGACTGATAAGAAAGCGAAATGTGAGCCTTGACATTGACCAGGTATCGGAAAGCGACGAAGAACATGAAGATAGGGGTGATGAAGGATATGAAGAAGAGAAAGATGAAGAAGAAAAAGACAAGGAACAGGCCCAATTGGAAGAGACGCTAAAACTGTGATCATAACAGCATTCTTTCGTCCACCTCCCGACTCGAGCTGCCTTCACGTTTCAACAAAAATGATCAGTGACACCTGAATCCGCCAAGAGTGCAAGGAAAGGACCAGTAGGAAACCGTCGAGATTAGATCTGGTGTAGACGAGGGGCAATCTGCAGGACTGGCCCAGTCGCACCCGTCAAATGATGGCGGGAGACAAACTGCACGATTGGAAGTGCTAGGTAAAATGATTACAGGCTTGGAACAAATAGAAAGACGGTAAGAGGATTATGAAAAAGTCGCGAACGTCAGACAATTTGAAGGAGAGCTTCGGTACACTCTCCAAAGACGACAACAAATCACGAAACCAATATGGTCGAACCGAATGGTCCTCCGAGCAATGACACTAGGAACCCTAAGGAGAAGACGATTGACATGGAAAATCTACATCCACAGATATTATTTGAAAAAGTGTAAAGCCCAAACAAATTCGCTTTTGCCTGCGAAGCCCTTCCGATGTGCTTTACGTACTTTTCCATCTCCCCCCCCCCCCCCCCCCAAACTGAAGATGTGCAACAGTCGCTGTCTTGTGTGGTGTGAAAATGCGATTCGTTATTCTTTGTGATCTCCTCTTTCTCTCTTATTAACCCAAAATATTCCCATTTTGTCATACGTCATTCGATTTTCTCTCTCTCTCTCTCTCTCTCTCTCTCTCTCTCTCTCTCTCTCTCTCTCGATCTTTCTATCTATATCTATATATCTACCTACCTCTCTCATTCTCTCTCTCCATCTCTCTCTCTCTCTCTCTCTCTTTCTCTCACTCTCATTCTTTCTTCTTTTTTTTTTCTGTTTTTCGTCTCTTTCTCCTTCGCTCTCATTATCATCAACTCGCCCCCTGTCGTGTTCTCTCTCCACATCTCCCCCTTTCTCGCTCTCACATCCTCTGAAACTCTCTCTTTCTTCCTGTTTCCTCCACCCTAACCCCTTCCCCTCAGATTAAAGACGGGCCAAGTGAAAGATGACAATGTGCAAATTTTTCAACTTGATGGCAACCGTGTACTTTGTAACAGTCATCAGGAGCACGGTCGAGTCTGACACAGTGCTCATGCTTGAGACTGAGAGGAACGATTCCGATGTGTGTCAGGAAAACAATGGTGGCTGCCAACAAATCTGCAACACAAATTCGACGCCTACCTGCGACTGTCTGTCTGGGTACCAAATCAACCCGGACAATCAAAATCGGTGCATCGACATTGACGAATGCTCCATCAACAACGGCGGTTGTAAACAGATTTGCACAAACTTGGAGGGAAAACGAACGTGCAGTTGCTTTCAAGGTTTCGAGATTGTAGATGTAAAGGACTGCAAACAGGTTGACAGGGCAATTTATGTTAAAAAACTAACAAGACATGGATTGATCTTGTTGGCCACACTGACTCCTTTGATGTTTCTGTCTGTGGGCGCCCTTGTCTACATGGGCGAAGCAAAATGCATGAATGGATGGAAATCAAAGAAAAAATGGATAGTCGTGAAACCAAAAGAATCGACAGCAACAGATGTTGAAAAAGGAGGAAACTTCAGGAGTGAAGGCGAAGATGAACATGAAGAGAAAGAGGTCACTGTCGATGAAGATGAAGACGGTGATGAAGACGGTGATGAAGACGGTGATGAAGACGGTGATGAGGGCGATGATTACTTTCCTACGAAACAGAAAACCTTGACCTGGTCTGAATCAGATAAACATTTCTTCAAATGGTCTTCAGACCGGAAAGCAAAGAGATCAAGCACGCATGACGCGTTCGATGAGATACGCAGGTCGTCACTGATGCCAAGGACATTGTTGCTATGGAGTTAAACCCAAGCTCTACCATAAAAGCATCTCTCAGGACATTTAACACAACCACAATCAATCGCCTGTGAACAATAGTCTACTGGGCCGTCTATATAATAGATCCTGCTAATAATTCATATAAATTTATTTTCGCAAATAGAATTCGGGTGACGGCTAAGAATGAAAGTCGGCGTGTACATGAAAAAGATGTGATTAAGATAAAGTGAGATGCAACTAAGAGAGAGAGAGAGAGGGAGAGAGAGAGAGAGCGAGAGAGAGAGAGAGAGTATAAGATGGAGCTTGTAGGTCAATGTAAGACGTAAGGAGACTATGAGTTAACATTGGGTGCCAAAAGGTCGTTTTTGAAACGTTCGCCACGAAATAGCCCAATAATAAGTTCTTTTTTTACTTTTCACCCAACATTTGCTATCGGTTGCTTAACGCAAAATAAACCATAAACTGGAAACCAATCTGCAATAGAATAACAGAAATGGTTTCTCAAATGCTCAAAAAAGTGCTGACAGCGTTTCCGTTTTGTCCACAATTTTTCGACCCTTAAAAATCTACAACTGCTATCTTTTGTATTCTAGATCATCAGTTGTTATTGTTTTTTGTTTTGTTTTATTTAGACTTTTTTGTGTTTTGTTTGTTGTTGTTGTTGTTTTATTTCATTTTGACTTTTAAAAATTATTTAACCCAGAAAAACAGATTAAAGCGATTTTTTTCATTTTTTTCCCCAAAATAACTGAGTATTAGAGTGTTTTGTGGCGAACGTCACGAAAATAGCCTTTTGGCACAGTCTGATATATATATATATATATGTATATATATATATATATATATATATATATATATATATATATATATATATATATATATATATATATATATTATACAGAGCTGCCAACCCCATCTGATGAGAATGTGTACAATGGGACCTCAAAATGGGGGAGATTTCATAAAAATGGGTAAAATCCTGAAATCGACGGAAAATAACCATTGTGAAAGTAAGAGGAAGGTATAATTACATAAAGTCACACCGCACAAGCTCAATTGCAGCAACAATGATGTTCCCAAGACTATAATCCAATCCTTTCAGAATTCTACCTCCCAGCATGAAGATCATAATTGGTCAAAAAATTTATGAATATCCACTTGGTCACCAAGGTTTCTCTATAGGCTAGTAATAATATGAATTACAACTAAAGAAAACTGAAGTGACTCTGCACACTGAAAATGGGTACAATCTTGGGGGAAATGCGTACAAGCGTACAATCACTGAAAATGCGTACAATTCCGCATTTTTTGCAGTAGGTTGGCAGCTCTGTATATATATATATATATATATATATATATATATATATATATATATATATGTGGTATATGGGTTGATGTGTTAGTGACTTGAAGGCACGTATGAAAGAATGGGGAGGGGGCAGGAAATATTAAGAGGTAAAGGATTGAGAGAGGAGAGAGAGAGAGAGAGAGAGAGAGAGAGAGAGGGAGAGAGAGAGGGGGGAGAGAGAGAGGGGGGGATAGGGAGACAGAGAAAGAGAAAGTGAGAGAGAGAGAGAGAGAGAGAGAGAGAGAGAGAGAGAGAGAGAGAGAGAGAGAGAGATCAAGTGAGAAGGAGGGGAAAAAAAGATAGTGGCATATTAAAAGTTCATTCAATAAACGAAACAAAATAAAGACGGAACAATTTTATTGACGGCGAGTGTGGTGTTATCTCATTGCAAAGAACAAGACCAATAAACTACTTTTCCATCACATCTTTTTTTTTTTTAAATATACATCTTCTCCACCTTTGATATTGGTATAGAAAGTATGAAGTTGACGTCACTCAGGTCTTTGTTATTGCTTTTTGCCATCCGCGTTTATGAGTAATTCTCACCAACTGAACCAGACTATAAACGTTTAGGGATACACGTAGTCCGTTATATTTCCGGATGGCAATGTTGTGAGTTTCATAGCCTAGCGCATACTATCCATAGTACGTAACATAATCGACACAATCGGGTTAACCCGATATCCATTACATTCTATTATCCAATTCCCTTTAAGGCGAATCTTGGATGAAGCATTCATTGTGGTTGGAGAGTAACGGCTGACCCCCATGTCATCAGTCTTGGTCACAAATTCTTGAATTACCTCCCTTATGTTAAGATGTGGAAAGATTGTCAGAATAAGCAAAAAGAAAAATAATACACACACGCGAAAAAGAAAAGAAGGGGAAGGGGAGTGGAATACAATATCCCCTCATAAAATGAGCTTTCTCCAACAATGAGGTCGAACATCAGACATCCTGATTACCGTTGGAAACATCGTCAAATCTTCCGACTGACATCGGTGGCCTTGCGGTATCAGACCCGCGAAGAAATACGAATTTTTGGCCCCAGCTACAGAACTGCGTTCTCCTCTTTGACTCAATAGATCTTATTGAAAAGGAAAGTTTAGTTCCTCCGAACCTGTATTCAGGACTTTGGGGCATTTTTTGGATCATGCTGGGAGCAAATTATTTATTTCTAAAGCTACTTAAAGTGGATATTATTATTTTCCCTTGGAAACGAGGAATTAAAACTTAACAATATGTGACCCACCGTCTCAAAACCGTATTATGTCGGGATGTAAAAGGTGCTGGAAATTCAAACTATAGCCTCAAGCATGAAACTTGGCGTTTTGTTTCATGGTGGAGAATAGATACCATTTCTTGCATTGCAAAACACTCAAGGTTCGTGTATCTCATTATCATATTTCTGAATTCACTTTTCCGAGGTTACTGTTCACCCCGGCATAATACCATAAGGAGACAATGGTCACATATAATAATAAATAGTAGATAATGTAGGTGGTAATAATAGGTAGTAACGGCTATAGGATATGACCATTGATATTTCTTTCATTGCGTCTTCTCTACAAAACATAAAACGCACTGGGATTGAAACCATTCCCTTGTGGAGAGCCGTTCTTGCTTTCCTTCGGATCAATATTGTATCACAGTATCAGATATTTCTGAACCAGTGATGGTAAAGCTTCATTGTCATCATCAGAAGCAGCTTTTGTTCGCAATCACGTCGCTGATTAGACCACTGTCTGCATTCGGTTCAATCTACTATACTTCTTAGTATTTGGGCGTTGTTTGACTGGTTCGCATGATGTATGGTCTCGCAGATTTGTTGTGTATGTCATCCTCTGTCTACCTATTGTTGTTGTGTACGTCATCCTCTGTCTGACTCTTGTTTTGTATGTCATCCTCTAACTCTTGTTGTTGTGTATGTCATCCTCTGTCTAACTCTTGTTGTGTATGTCATCCTCTGTCTAACTCTTGTTGTTGTGTATGTCATCCTCTGTCTAACTCTTGCTCTCTTTCCATTGATGAAACCGGAAATCGCGAGTTTTTCAAAAATGTTCTTACTCCCCCACACATCTCATTTTAAAAATCTATTTCCTTTTCCGCAAAGTTCGCATTTTCATTTTGATAAATTTTTGTGGGATATACTTATCTATATTTGCCAGTTAAAAGATAATGAAACAGTTCTTTTGGTTAGGTAGCAGGATTGGCGGAGGAGTTTTAAAGGAATTTTCTGATAGTTACTTGCATATAACTACAAGGTTTAGATCTCTATCAGGGTAAATAATACATTGTACTGAGAATCGGTAAGGAGAGAGAGAGAGAGAGAGAGAGAGAGAGAGAGAGAGAGAGAGAGGAGAGAGAGAGAGGGGAGGGGAAGAGGAGAGAGAGAGAGAGAAAGAGAGAGAGAGAGAGAGAGAGAGAGAGAGAGAGAGAGAGAGAGAGAAAGAAACAGTGAGAGAAAAGTCGATGAAGATTGCACTACAATTCACGATTGCCGCAAAAATGGGTAAATGTCTACACATAGCACTACATTAAGTATCACACATTTTAAACGCTCATAACCTGAATACTTGGGTAAGTTCAAAAATTAGCATATTGTGTATTGGGTGAGCAGGCGGAAGATGTTTAACATTCATAGAGGAGACAGGATCCTTGTCTTTGAAGGAAGAAGGAGAAAATTGTGAGATTGAAATATTCATTCTTCTCTATATTTAAAAAAAAAATTATTACCCGGTTATTTTCAATTCTGGCAAATAGTTTTACATCAACAACTTTAAGCAGATTCGTTATCCAAGAAAATCCTGAAGAAAATAAAGCTAGAAACATGACAAATCAACAAACACAGAAAAATGGTGAAAATTTTTGTGACGCATCGTCTCAAAACGGTGTTGTGATTTATATGCTAAACATTTCATTTAGAGCCAAAATGTGCGATGAAGAGAGAGAGAGAGAGAGAGAGAGAGAGAGAGGGAGAGAGAGAAAGAGAGACAGACACATACACACAGAGAGAGAGAGAGAGAGAGAGAAAGAGAGAGAGAGAGAAAGAGAGAGAGAGAGAGAGAGAGAGAGAGAGACTAGGGGGTTTATGTTATAAGTTTAATTGCTGGGAATGATTGTCGTGTTGTTGTCCGGTTCAACTTTGATTTCTTGACATCTGGTTAACACCGATATATCACCATTTTGAAACGATGGGAGGCCATATTTACACAAAAAGAGGAAAGATATGGGATGGCCATTTGTTTTCATAACTGGAGTGCATTGACCAACCATTGGCATCCTTTATGTTTTAACTAGAACCAGCCTTTACTTCCACGAATACACGGCTATTGGAACAAGTATACAGACCAAGGCTGTGTGTGTCCTGATACAAACCAATCAGATTTCCGTTTGCCTGCAGCAGCTTCTAATTGTGCTCACACAGTTATGTCATGACGATCGACCCAATCAGCAAAGTCTTTACCGCACTCATGCACCGTCGCGAACCCACCCGGAAGCTTCGTCACAACACACCGTTCGACAAGATGCTCTGCAGTTTCGGGTTGCATCCCACATCGGGTACATATTGGACAGGTAGAAAGTCTCCACTGATGAAGCGATTTTTCCGTGAGGCAGGTCTTCGACCGAAGTCGATTCGCTACCACCCAGTTTGCCTGCGAACAACACTACCGACGTTCTTGTGTAGAACTTCCAATTCCAACACCAAACATTCACCAAAATCCAACTCTCAACTCAAGATAAAGTTAATTAGCAAAGTCACGGATGTAAAATTCAATGAAATATAACTGTAAGATCTACAATCTTTTAACACCCTCAAACTGAATCAAAGAGAGGGAGGGGTGGGGAATGTCAACCTTTTCTATTGAAATAGTGAGTTGAGAGGACATTCGATAAAGCAAATGGAAGTTTGCACCTCGGGGCAAAGAGTGGTTTAAATGTAAGTTTGCTCTTCAGGCAAATGGAATTTACGGTACAACAAATGGAAATTTATACACCTGGGCATACGGTAAAACAAACGGAGGTTTGTGCCTCTGGGCAAATGGAACATACGGTAGATCATATGGAGGTTTGTGCCTCTGGGAAAAGGGAACATACGGTAGAACATATGGAGGCTTGTGCCTCTGGGCAAAGTGTGCGTCCGGTTATAAAAAAATGGAAGTTTGTACTTCTGGAGAAAGGGAACACATGGTTTTAGAAAATGGAAGTTTGTACTTCTGGGCAAAGGGAACAAATGGTTTTAGAAATGGAAGTTTGTACTTCTGGGCAAAGGGAACAAATGGTTTTAGAAAATGGAAGTTTGTACTTCTGGGGAAAGGGAACAAATGGTTTTAGAAAATGGAAGCTTGTACTTCTGGGCAAAGGGAACGAATGGTTTTAGAAAATGGAAGTTTGTACCTCTGGGCAAAGGGAACTTTTCAGTCAAGTTAAAAACATCTTTAAAAATTAATCCTTAAAGGAAAATCAACCCAAAAAATGGTCCAAATTTATAAAAATTGTGTATGTCCGATTTAAGCCTTCCGAATTCCGTGGTTTTCACTTCAAAAACTTGGCATTTACGTGGAGAAAACAGTTTATAGATTCTAACCAACCAACTTGACCTTTGCAATCTGGCAAAAACATCCTCTCTCTCTCTCTATCTCTCTCTCTCCGTGTGTGTGTGTGTGTGCGTGTGTTTGTGTGTGTGCGCGCGCGCCTCTCTATCTCTCTCTGTCTCTTGCAATCTAAATTTGTAAGTGGAGAGAATGTTTGTGTACTACTACTACTACTACTACTACTACTACTACTACTACTACTACTACTACTACTACTACTACTACCACTACTACTACTACCACTACTACTACTACTACTACTACTACTACTACTACTATTACTCCTATTACTACTACTACTACTCCTACTACTACTACTACTACTACTACTACTACTACTACTACTACTACTACTACTACTACTACTACTACTACTACTACTAAAACTACTTCTTCAACTACTTCATCTTCTTCTTTTCCTTCTTCTCTTCCATTTTACCCGTGATTTTCCAATACCTTCCAACGCTTGCTAATCCTCTCTCATGCCATCCTCTGCATCTCATTCTCTTCCCTTTTCTCTCTCTCTATTCTCAGCTTTAACCCCCCTTCCCCTCAGATTACAGAGGCACCGCATGAGTGATGACAAGGTGCAACATCTTCAGCCGTGTGGCCATGATGTACATTGCGATTAGTTTGTGGAGCAAGGATAACGCCAACTCTGAATTGAACTGCGCCAAAGGCTGGGCGCTCTATGAGCCCAGCATGATTTGCCTGAGGGCGTTTGTCAAATCACACAGGGACATGGGGAATTGGTCATATTCAGAATCTGTTTGCCAGAGTTTTATCAGCAACTCAACGACGAGGAATTCCGGTTT
>NC_088365.1:53774740-53779740 GCF_034508935.2 Berghia stephanieae | reverse complement strand
AGGATGTGAACGAGGGGAACAGAGAGGATGTGAACGAGAGGAACAGAGAGGATGTGAACGAGGGGAACAGAGAGGATGTGAACGAGGGGAACAGAGAGGATGTGAACGAGAGGAACAGAGAGGATGTGAACGAGAGGAACAGAGAGGATGTGAACGAGAGAACAGAGAGGATGTGAACGAAAGGAACAGAGAGGTTGTGAACGAAAGGAACATAGAGGATGTGAACGAGAGGAACAGACAGGATGTGAACGTGGGGAACAGAGAGGAGGTGAACAAAAGGAACAGAGAGGTTGTGAACGAAAGGAACATAGAGGATGTGAACGAGAGGAACAGAGAGGATGTGAACGAGAGGAACAGAGAGGATGTGAACGAAAGGAACAGAGGGGATGTGAACGAGAGAAACAGAGAGGATGTGAACGAGAGGAACAGAGAGGATGTGAATGAGAGGAACAGAGAGGATGTGAACGAAAGGAACATAGAGGATGTGAACAAGAGGAACAGAGAGTATGTGAACGAGGGGAACAGAGAGGATGTGAACGAGAGGAACAGAGAGGAAGTGAACAAGAGGCACAGAGAGGATGTGAACAAAAGGAACAGAGAGGAAGTGAACAAGAGGAACAGAGAGGATGTGAGCAAAGGACAGAGAGGATGTGACGAAGGAACAGAGAGGATGTGAACGAAAGGAACAGAGAGGATGTGCACGACAGGAACAGAGAGGATTGAACGAGAGGAACAGAGAGGATGTGAACGAGGGAACAGAGAGGATGTGAACGAGGGGAACAGAGAGGATGTGAACGAGAGGAACAGAGAGGATGTGAACGAGAGGAACAGAGAGGATGTGAACGAGGGGAACAGAGAGGATGTGAAGGAGAGGAACACAGAGGATGTGAACGAGGGAACAGAGAGGATGTGAACGAGAGGAACAGAGAGGATGTGAACGAGGGAACAGAGAGGATGTGAACGAGGGGAACAAGAGGATGTGAACGAGAGGAACAGAGAGGATGTGAACGAGAGGAACAGAAGGATGTGAACGAAGAACAGAAGGATGTGAACGAAAGGAAACAAGAGGTTGTGAACGAAAGGAACATAGAGGATGTGAACGAGAGGAACAGACAGGATGTGAACGTGGGGAACAGAGAGGAGGTGAACAAAAGGAACAGAGAGGTTGTGAACGAAAGGAACATAGAGGATGTGAACGAGAGGAACAGAGAGGATGTGAACGAGAGGAACAGAGAGGATGTGAACGAAAGGACAAGAGGATGTGAACAAGAGGAACAGAGAGGATGTGAACGAGGGGAACAGAGAGGATGTGAACGAGAGGAACAGAGAGGACTTGAACGACAGGAACAGAGAGGATGTGAACGAAAGGATCAGAGCATTTGAACGAGAGATAAAGAGGGAATGTGACAGGGAGGAACAGAGATAATGTGAAGAGAAAAAAAAGCTACAAGACAGAATGGGAATGAGAGAACGACGAGCATATGAAGAGGAGGATTGGCGAATATGTGAAGGAAAGGAAAGGATCGGAGAAAAAAATTGATCAGGAGGAACAGAGAATAATAAGTTAACGAGCTTAAGAGACAAGTACGAAACAAGAGGAACAAAAAAAGGATGTGAATAGGAAGAACAAAAAAAAAAGTGTTTGTGTCTGTCTGTCTGTCTGCCTGCCTGTCCGTCTATTAATCTCTGTTTGGGGGGGGAGGGTGCTTTTTTGTTTGTTTGTTTTTTGTTTTTGTTTTTTGTTTTTGCGTTTGTTTTTTTGTTTGTTTGTTTGTTTTTTTTTGTGGAAGGGGGGGGGTGTCGCTGTTTTTTTATTTTATTTTATTTTTCTTTCTTTTTCCTTTAAATTAAATGGTAGGACAATCGATATAAGCTAAATAATTTCTGTGTGTATGTGTGGGTCGTTTTGTGTGTGTATTTATGTGTGGGTGGTTTTGTGTGTGTATGTATGTGTGGGTGGTTTTGTGTGTGTGTATGTGTGGGTGGTTTTGTGTGGTGTATGTGTGGTGTTTGTGTGTGTGTGTATGTGTGGGTGGTTTTGTGTGTGTGTATGTGTGGGTGGTTTTGTGTGTATGTATGTGTGGGTGGTTTTGTGTGTATGTATGTGTGGGTGGTTTTGTGTGTGTGTATGTGTGGGTGGTTTTGTGTGTGTATGTATGTGTGGGTGGTTTTGTGTGTGTGTATGTGTGGGTGGTTTTGTGTGTGTGTGTGTGTATGTGGGTGGTTTTTGTGTATGTGTGGGTGGTTTTGTGTGTGTGTGTATGTGTGGGTGGTTTTGTGTGTGTATGTATGTGTGGGTGGTTTTGTGTGTGTATGTGTGGGTGGTTTTGTGTGTGTGTGTATGTGTGGGTGGTTTTGTGTGTGTGTGGTGTTGTGGTGGTTGTGTGGTTTGTGTGTGTAGTGTGGTGGTGTGGTTTTGTGTGTGTGTATGTGTGGGTGGTTTTGTGTGTGTTGTATGTGTGGGTGGTTTTGTGTGTGTATGTGTGGGTGGTTTTGTGTGTGTGTGTATGTGTGGGTGGTTTTGTGTGTGTGTGTATGTGTGGGTGGTTTTGTGGGTGTGTGTATGTGTGGGTGGTTTTGTGTGTGTATGTGTGGGTGGTTTTGTGTGTGTATGTATGTGTGGGTGTTTGTGTGTGTGTGGTATGTATGTGTGGGTGGTTTTGTGTGTGTTGTAGTGTGGGTGGTTTTGTGTATGTATGTGTGGGTGGTTTTGTGTTGTGTTGTATGTGTGGGTGGTTTTGTGTTGTATGTGATGGGTGGTTTTGTTGTGTGTGTGTGTTGTGGTGTGGTTTGTGTTTGTGTTGTATGTGTGGGTGGTTTTGTGTGTGTATGTGTGGGTGGTTTTGTGTGTGGTGTATGTGTGGTGGTGTTTTGTGTGTGTGTGTGTATGTGTGGGTGGTTTTATGTGTGTGGTGTTTTTGTGTGGGTGGTTGTTGGTGTGTGGGGTTTGTGGTGTGTGTGGGTGGTTTGTGGTGTGTGGGGTGGGGTATGTGTGGGTGGTTTTGTGTGTGTGTGTGTGGGTGGTTTTGTGGTGTGTGTGTGTGTGGTGGTTTTGGGTTGTGTTGTGTTGGTGTTGTGTGTGTATGTGTGGTGTTTTGTGTGTGTATGTGTGGGTGGTTTGTTGTGTGTATGTGTGGGTGGTTTTTGTGTGTGTATGGTGTGGTGGTTTGTGTGTGTGTTATTGTGGTGGTTTTGTGTGTGTATGTGTGGGTGTTTTGTGTGTGTATGTGTGGGTGGTTTTGTGTGTTGTATGTGGGGGTTTGTGGGTTGGTTTTTGTGTGTGTATGTGTGGGTGTTTGTTGGGGTGGTTTTGTTGTGTGGTGTTTGTTGTGTATGTGGGGTTGTTTTGTGTGTGTATGTGTGGTGTTTGTGTGTGTTGTGTGGTGTTTGTTGTGTATGTGTGGGTGGTTTTGTGTGTGTATGTTGGTGTTTGGGTGGTTTGTGGTGTTGGTGTATGTGTGGGTGGTTTTGTGTGTGTATGTGTGGGTGGTTTTGTGTGTGTATGTGTGGGTGGTTTTGTGTGTGTATGTGTGGGTGGTTTTGTGTGTGTGTATGTGTGGGTGGTTTTTGTGTGTGTTGTGGGGGTGTGTGTGATGTGTGGGTGGTTTTGTGTGTGTATGTGTGGGTGGTTTGTGTGTGTATGTGTGGGTGGTTTTGTGTGTGTAGTGTGTTGTGGTGGTGTTTGGTGTTTGGTGTGTATGTGTGGGTGGTTTTGTGTGTGTATGTGTGGTGTTTTGTGTGTGTGTGGGTGGTTTGTGTGTGTATGTTGTGGGGTGGTTTTGTGGTGTTGTATGTGTGGGTGTTTTGTGTGTGTGTATGTGTGGGTGGTTTGTGTGTGTGTATGTGTGGTGTGTTTGTGTGTGTATGTGTGGGTGTTTGTGGTGTGTATGTGTGGTGGTTTTGTGTGTGTATGTATGTGTGGTGGTTTTGTGTGTGTATGTGTGGTGGTTTGTGTGTGTATTGTGTGGGTGTTTGTGTGTGTATGGTGGGTGGTTTTGTGTGTGTTGTGTGGTGGTTTTGGTGTTGTATGTGTGTGGTTTTGTGTTGTGGGTGGTGTTTTGTGTGTTGTTGTGGTTTGTGTGTGTGTGTGTGGGTTTTGTGTGTGTATGTGTGTGGGGTGTTGTGTGTGTTTGTGTTGTATGTGTGGGTGGTTTTGTGTGTTGTTGTGTGGGGTTGTTGTATGTGTGGGTGGTTTGTGTGTGTATGTGTGGGTGGTTGTGTGTGTGTGTATGTGTGGGTGTTTTGTGTGTGTATGTATGGTGGGTGTTGTGTGTTGTATGTGTGGGTGTTTGTGTGTGTAGTGTGGGTTGGTTTTGTGTGTGTATGTGTGTGGGTGGTTTTGTGTGTGTGTTGTTGTGGGTGGTTTGTGTTAGTGTGGTGTTTGTGGTGGTTGTGTGGGTGGTTTGTGTGTGTTGTGTGGGTGGTTTTTGTGTGTGTGTGTGTGTGTGGAGTGTTTGTGTGTGTGTGTGTGTGGGTGTGGGTGGTTTGTGTGTGTTGTGTGTTGTTGGTTGTTGTTGAGGTTTTTGATGAGTGTTGTGTAGATGGTGAGTTTGTGTGATAGTGTGGTGTATGTGGTGAGATTTGTAGAAGTTGTAAGGTCAGTATGTGATTTGAAGGAAGACAGGACTTTGACGGGAATTGAACTAGAGCTATTATATAGCGCAATATCCACTAAAACGTGCTCAACGCGCTTTACAAAGTGTCCCTGACCAACAGCAACACGTAACATGATATAGAACGAGACCTGTTAGGCGATATTACACTTTTTCCCTTTTTTGACAGAGACAAGGCTGTTAACGCCAGGTACCCATTTTACACCTGAGTATGGTGAGAGAATGTGAGTTAAGAGCCTTTTACAAAGACTCAACTCTGCGCCGAGCGAGGCTCGAAGTCAGGACCTTCCGATCCGAAAGCGAGTGTCATACCACAAGACAAAGTAGCCACATATTGAGAAGCTGTGATAGAGAACGGAGGACAGTCAAAAGAGATGGAGGGGAAAT
>NC_088365.1:53759740-53767240 GCF_034508935.2 Berghia stephanieae | reverse complement strand
CTACAACTACAACAAAGCCAATATGTTGTAACGTTAATCTCATTGTAACAATAGAGATGACCAGACATCAGCCCATGCCATAGCAGACAATAGCAGACATACATACACACATACATCCGTCTTCTGACCACCTGGTGAGAAAGGGGGTCAGCGGGACACGTCGCCTCGGACATTACAGGTGGGATAGCCAGCCGACCATGGGCTGGGTGGTCATCGGACCGTCGGACACCCAGGTGAGTTAATCCCTGGCCAATGGCCACTCCCCCTACCTGCCCTCTCACACTCACTTAGCCTTTGATGTTTAGCCCCCGAGTCGCCGACAGGTAACAAGTGTAACAATGCCGTGCATTCGGCGTGATAATAAACAAACGCCACGAAGCAACAATCAAGTCAGTTATTGGGAGGTGATGACACCCCCCCCCCCCCCTCATTGTGTTTTTACTTTGTAGAGAGTTGAGTTCCGCACCCACCCGCTTACGGGACTAATTAAAGACTGTGGTGAAAAGAAATAAAGGGCCGGTTGATTCCCATTTGATGAACACTCGACACTCAACACTCCCGTTTTAACTCCAGTACTAGGACTTGAAGGGAACTCAGGATGCTGTGTACACTGTTTTTATTTTTGTTTTTGGTTCTTCTTTGGGTTTTTTTTTTTTTGTTTTGTTTTGTTTTGTTTTTTTGTTTGTTTTTTTGTTGTTGATGTTTTGTATTTTGCTATTTTGTTTTTGTTTTTTTTAGGGTTTTTATTTTAATACTGTTTGTGTGTTTTTCATATGGTTTAGGGTTGTTTTGTGTTTCAGCTTCAGTTATTTGTTTTCGTGGGGTATCTTTTTGTTTTGTTTTGTTTTGTTTTTTGTTGTTTTTAATAAATTTATTAGTTGGCTTTATTCATTCAAAAATCACCAACCATGCGATCGTTGTAAAACTTTAAAGGATTAAATTTTATAATCACAACATTTCACGGATTCCAGCGGTCTGTTCAAATTTTCCAACATACAGTAGACGTGAGGGGGGGGGGGGGGGGGGGAGATGAGCATTCTTACCGTGATTCAATCCAGAGATCCAAGGATCAAAGCCAACTGCCGCACGATTTAGGACACCCAACTGGTTGCCCCTTTTCACTCCCCCCCCCCCCCCCCCCCACCCCCAATAAAAAAGTAAATGTCAATGGAATTCTAGAGAAATCGTAAAACTATGACACATTCCAGCAAGCTTGTGGTCCGCGTTATTGCTATACCACGTCTTGTGTGTGTGTGTGTGTGTGTGTGTGTGTGTGTGTGTGTGTGTGTTGTGAGTGGAATGGGGTCATTGTCACCCACCAATCCAAGCGTGATGGGTATCCATCCATCCGCCATGACACATTATGCGGTCACATGACACACTCGTGCGATAACTCTCAGAATAATAATTTCTACCAATTCCAAATGCCCGGCCTGTCCTGTGTATATCACACACAATTTTGGTTATAACTCAAAAACATATACATATATTAAACTCTTTAAAATTGAGTTTTTATATAGCGCAATATCCACTAAATGTGCTCAAAGCGCTTTACAAGGGGTCCCTGGACAACAGCAACATCTAACATGTAGGACGGGACATAACGCCTGTTAGGCGATATTACAATTTTTCGGACAAAGACAACGCTGTTAACGGCCAGGTACTCATTTTACACCTGAGTACGGTGAGAGAATGTGAGTAAAGAGCCTTTTCCAAGGACTCAACTATGCGCCGAGCGCGAGGCTCGAACCCAGGGCCTTCCGATTTGAAAGCGAGTGTCATACCACTAGACCACATAGCCGCACAAGAAAAAAAAAACCCATTCCACCTCGAGGTCGACGGATTTTGGAGATGGTTTTTTTTTAGTTGTTTTTTTTTTTTCTTGTATTTTCTTTCTTGCTTTGTCTGGCACCTTTCATACACACTTGTTCAGTTCTTTATATCTTACAACAGTGCCTGCTCCTTATATTTCTTAATTAGGAGTTGTCGACTGCCAAATATAAAGTAAACAAATATTAACATAACTGTTTCAAAACAAGAACTAAACACCAATCACAGGATGTTTCAGATTCAAAACTAAACGCATCGTAGCATCCATTACAATTCCAGATGGTTGAGGTTGAGGGTGGATGAAGAGGAAGATGAAGAAGTCTCGGGGTTATAAAATATACACGAATTACTTCCAAGGGTTCTGGACTTTCAAGTGGCTACAGGTGGTGGTGATCCGTTGGGGAGGGGTGGTGGTGTTATGAGAAGGGGGGTTGGAAGGGGGGGGGGTGCTGTTCCTACCATCATTTCTGGATTAGAAGAGGATTTGATATTTACTGTATGCCCTGATTTGCTGAAAGACACAAATAACATGAACTGTTTTGTTTTGTTTTGTTGCTTGTTTTTTATTGTTTGTGTTTTTCTTTTTTAATTTATTAAAATTTGATTTTAATTTACTTTTTTTTGTTTTATTTTATTTTTATTTTGGTTTGGTTTGGTTTGTTTTTATTTCTTTCTTGTTTTTGTTTTGTTTTGGGGGTTTTTTTGTGTGTGTTTTTTTTTTTTTGTTGCTTTTTTGTGGGAAGTTTTTTTCTCTTCTTTTGGTTGTTGTTTTTGTTTTGTTTATGTTTCTTGGGTTTTTGGTGTGTTTTTTTATTTTTTTTGGTTTATTTTTTTTGTTGGTTCTTTTTAATTTTGTTAACAATTTGGACTGCTGATACTATTCGTCGTCACGTTATGACAGTAAAATGTTGCTGTTGGGTAAGGAACCTTTGTAAAGCGCTTTGAGCACGTGTAGTGGCTATTGCCATATCATTATGATATAAATGATGACATCATTAAAAGATCGATATTCGTCAATACGTTTTCTGGTCATTTTTTGTTTTATTTAATGTGCATTTGCTGTTTTTGTTTTGTTTGTTTTGTTTTTTCTTTTGTTTTCTTCTTTTTTTGTGTCTCATTTTTTGGGGGGAGGTTGCTTTTTAAAAATATTTTTGTTTTTGTTTTTGTTTGTTTGTTGTTGTTTTGTATTTGTTTGCCTGTTTTGGGGTTCTTTGGGGGGGGGGGGGGGGGGGGAGTGTTTTTCTTTTTTTTTTTTTTTTTTGATTGGAGGGGGGGGGGGTTGTGTTTTTGTTTTTGTTTTTTTTATGTAAAGCGCAATGAGCACGTAAGTGGATATTGCGCAATATAAAAGCTCACGTTTTTTTTTTTATTTTTTATTTTTTTTAATGATTTTTTAAAAATTATTTTTTTTTTTTTAGTTTTGTTTTGTTGCCAAATTGGGATTGCATATGTTTTCCAATCCATAGGGCAGACTTTCTGGCAAGCAAAGCCAACTGATTCACCAGATGGCAATAACGAGGTGGTGAAATACAGATCCACACTCCATTATTTTCTCGTATCTACTCAGCCTTTCCACAACACAACACAACCAGTCCTCAACAGTTTGGCGACGGTTACGTCATAGCCATACATTATTGCATTACAATACACACATGTACTTTATATCCCCCCCCTCTCTCTCTCTCTCTCTCTCTCTCTCTCTCTTTCTCTCTCTCTCTCCTCTCTCTTTGTGTGTGTGTGTGTGTCTATCTATCTATCTATCTATCTATCTATCTATCTATCTATCTATCTCTATCTCTCTATCTCTATCTCTCTATCTCTTTCTGTCTATCTTTCTGTGTGTATTGCCTAACTCTCTCTCTCTCTCTCTCTCTGCTTCTTTCTCTCTCTCTCTCTCTCTCCCTCTCTCTCTCTCTCTCTATCTCTCTCTCTCTCTCTTTCTTTCAAATCTCGCCCCCTCCCCCTCCCACATCTCATAAACGAATACACACACGCGCGCACACAAGAACACAACACTCATACAAGCAATTTCCTCAAAAAAAAAAACAAAAAAAAAAAACGTTTGCCTTAAAAATGTTGGCCGAAAACTCGTCCTTCGGTGAATATCCTTAAAATTATGAACTCTGGATCAACTTTCATTTTCAAGATAATATAGTATGCGCTTGGCTTAGAAGCTCATAACTTGGCCATCCTGAAGTATAACGGACCAACACACAAAACGGTGTGTATCCATGAATGTTTATAGTCAGGTTAATACAGTTCAGTGAGCATTACTCATAAACGCGGATGGCAAAAAAAAAAAAACAATAACAAAGACCTGAGTGACGTCATCTTCGAACTATCTATAAGTTTTATTGACTTACGAGATTCAGATGCTCATGAAGTTCTGACATTGGTGACAAAATTTTGCAATTCTACGAAATTTTCGTCATGTTTCGTGATATCGCCTTCAATATAATATATTTATCCTAGAATAATAGGAATAACGATATGTAGTGTTTGTTTGTTTATTTGTTAGTATGTTCGTTTGTTTGTTTGTTTTAATCGAATACACTCCTTAACTTAGGGAAAGAAGAAGGAATGGAATGGGGGAGGGGAGGGAGGGGGGGGGGGAGGGAGGAGGAGGGGGTATTGGGTGGGAAGGTTTCAAGTAGATGCGAATTTTAGGCGATTGTTGCTAATTTGCTGGCGTCTCGTTTTTATGGTCGTTTTTATGACCAGGTTAGGGAGAAGGGATTCGCTGTGATCTATTTTTATCTATTATTTCATTTGTTGTTATCTGGTTGGGGGGGTTAGGGCTGGGGGATGGCGCGGGGTGTGCCTGGATGACTGGAGGGATTGGGGTTTGGATCTGGGGGATGGCGTGAGGTGTGCCTTAATGACTGGAGGGATTGGGGTTTGGATCTGGGGGATCGCGCGGGGTGTGCCTGAATGACTGGAGATTGGGGTTGGATTGGGATCGCGGGGGTGTGCCTGAATGACTGGAGGGATTGGGGTTTGGATCTGGGGGATCGCGCGGGGTGTGCCTGAATGACTGGAGGGATTGGGGTTTGGATCTGGGGGATCGCGCGGGGTGTGCCTGAATGACTGGAGGGATTGGGGTTTGGATCTGGGGGATGGCGTGAGGTGTGCCTGAATGACTGGAGGGATTGGGGTTTGGATTCTGAGGGGGATGCGCGGGGTGTGCCTGAATGACTGGAGGGATTGGGGTTTGGATCTGGGGGATGGCGTGAGGTGTGCCTGAATGACTGGAGGGATTGGGGTTGTTTGGATTGGGGGATCGGGGTCGGGGCGTGAGGTGCCTGAATGACTGGAGGGATTGGGGTTTGGAGCTGGGGGATGGCGTGAGGTGTGCCTGAATGACTGGAGGGATTGGGGTTTGGATCTGGGGGATGGCGTGAGGTGTGCCTGAATGACTGGAGGGATTGGGGTTTGGAGCTGGGGGATGGCGTGGGGTGTGCCTGAATGACTGGAGGGATTGGGGTTTGGATCTGGGGGATGGCGTGAGGTGTGCCTGAATGACTGGAGGGATTGGGGTTTGGACTGGGGGATGGCGTGAGGTGTGCCTGAATGACTGGAGGGATTGGGGTTTGGATCTGGGGGATGGCGTGAGGTGTGCCTGAATGACTGGAGGGATTGGGGTTTGGAGCTGGGGATGCAGTGAGTGTGCGATGACTGGAGGGATTGGTTGGATCTGGGATGCGTGGTGTTCTGAATGATGAGGATTGGTGACTGGTGCTGGTGTGCTGAAGACTGTGGTTGATTAAAATGTTGTTGTGTTGTGCTGCTTTTTATGTTTGTTGTTGTTTTTTGTTGTGTTTTGTGTTTTTTTTTTTTTTCTTTTTCGTTTTCTTTTTTTTTTCTTTTTTTTTCTCTTTTTTTTTCTTTTGGGGGGGGGGGGGGGGGGGGTTCGCGGTTGGGAAGCGGTGGTTGTATGGATGGATGGATGGATGAATGACTGGATAAATGGATGACTGGATGGGTGGGTGGATGGATTGATGGATGGTTGGATATTGTGCGGATATGTGGTCTTGTGGCATGATACCCGCCTTCAGACCGGAAGGTCTAATGGGTTCGAGTCCCGCCCTGAGCACACTCTAGTATTCTCGTCCTATATGTCAAATGTTGTTGTTGGATTGGGACCACTTGTAAAGCGCTTCGAGCACGTTTAGTGGATATTGCGCTATGTAACTGCTCATGTTTTTTTTTTTAATGTACGGTATGTATTTTGTGTGTTATGTAAGCGTGGTTTGTATGTATGTTGTGTGTTATGTCCATTGTGTGTGTATGTGTGTGTGTTGTGTGAGTGATTATGCGTTTATGTATGTATGTATGTATGTATGTATGTATGTATGTATGTATGTATGTATGTATGTATGTATGTGTGTGTGTGTGTGTGTATGTATGTATGTATGTATGTATGTATGTATGTATGTATGTATGTATGTATGTATGTATGTATGTATGTATGTATGTATGTATGTATGTATGTATGTATGTATGTATGTATGTATGTATGTATGTATGTATGTATGTATGTATGTATGTATGTATGTATGATGTGTGTTATGTCCATTTGTGTGTTGTGTATGTAGGCGTGTTCATTTGTATGTCTGTTGTGTGTGTGTATATGTGTATGTGTGAGTGTTGTGTATGTAAGCGTGTATGTATATATGTTGTATGTGTATGTATGTATGTATGTGTTGTTGTAGTGATGTATGTATGTGTATGTTTGTATGTATGCGTATGTGATGTATGTGGAGTATGTAAGTGTATGTATGTATGGTATGTATGTATGTGTGTTATGTATGTATGTTGTTGTTATGATTGTGTATGCTCATTAGTGTGTGTGATTAGAGCGTTGTATCTTTGTATGTCGTGTGGTGGATATAGAATGTGACGTTAACGTAACATGTATGCGTGGAATAATATACTGTATGTGTATGTGTCTGTGTGTGTGTGTTGTGTGAGTATGTAAGCGTGTTTGTATGTATGCCGTATGTGGATGTGTGTGCGAGTATGTAAGCGTGTATGTATGGATGTACAGTTGTGTGTGTATGTGTGTATGTTGTGTGTTATGTTGATGATGACTCAGGTATCAGGGAAGAGAACATTACAAGAGCGTTGATGATTCTTTGATGACGGGGATCCCATAGAATGCTTACCGTAAACAAACCGTAAACCATGCAATATGCTGGAAATAAACAAATACTCCGATATGACGAGGAAAAGAAAAGAAAAAACCCCAACAAAACAAGAAACAAAACAAAAACACAGAAACGAGAAAATAGATGCTATGCGCTTGGATAAGAAACTCACAACATTGCCATCCGTGAGTGGTGAATTAAATTACAAATTGATTAATACTATTCCAATATGATAGATTTTATGCTTAAATTATCGATTTATTGTTGTGTTTTATTTGCATTGTAAAGCGCCTCTGAGCACATTGTGGATCTAGGCGCTATATAAATTAATTCATTATTATTATTATCATTATTATTATCCGGAAGTATAACGGACCAACACACAAAACTGTGTGTATCCATGAACGTTTATAGTCGGGTTAATACAGTTCAGTGAGCATTACTCATAAACGCGGATGGCAAAAAACAATAACAAAGACCTGAGTGACGTCATCTTCGAACTATCTATAGAAGGAACGAAATT
>NC_088365.1:53734740-53749740 GCF_034508935.2 Berghia stephanieae | reverse complement strand
GATGCCCTATGTTCCTCAAGGCCCGAAGAGGATTAAGTAGTCAAGTGAAGATTATCAAACTAGTTCAGCAATAAACACCACCAGCCTGGTTCTATAGTAATGTATTCATGGTTTTCATTGTTTCTTGGTGTTGGCTGAAGAAGGGTTTTGAGCCCGAAAGGTTTTGTGTTTGGTATTTTGTTCTTTTTTTAATTGTTTGTTTGTTTGTTTGTTTGTTTGTTTTTGAAGCTGTCCTATTCATTTTTGTTTCATTCCTTTCTGGGAGTGGATGAAACGCCATGTTTAATTTGATATGTACCTTTGTAGCCCAGATGGAAAACAAAAAACAACAAAACGTAAATTGGGGTAAATGTGGGGGTGGGGGGGGGGGGAAGAGAGAGAAAGAGAGAGAGAGAGAGAGAGAGAGAGAGAGAGAGAGAGAGAGAGAGAGAGAGAGACTGGGAGAGAGAGAAGGGGGGGGGGTGGAATATTCTAGACCAAACATTCATCAGAATTCAATCAATTTCGCCTCCATTAAAAAAATACATACATATTTATGCATATTCAGTGAGTAAGTAAACTAAATTTGCCTTTATTCATCTTGAAGATAATTTTATCTTTAATCTCTATTCCAAAGAGAAAACATACAAACATAATACAGTGTAAGATGTGAGGCTGTTACGTTCTTACTTTGTGAAAAAGGAAGGAATGCCAACGACACGTGAAATATAAGGTTGGAAGTTTAATCAAAGAGAAAGTGACTGTTACTCCAATCGGAAGTAGGAAACCGGAAAATAAACAAATAAGAAGTGGCCAGATAATTTAGGGAGAAATCAACTAAACACTATTGGAAGCCACAACAGGACAAAGCCGCAGTTCAGCGCCACGAAGTGAGCTCTAAGGAGGGTCTACTACTTGTTTAAAAAAAAAAAAATAATGAGAAAAAAAATTGAGAAAAAAAAATTTTAAAGTACGAGAAACACAGATCAAGGAATGTGATATTCTAGAAGGAATGCTAAGCACCCCTGACGTCATCAAAAACGCATGCGTGTTTAACTGGAATCATAATATACTAAACTGTTTTTGTTTGATGCCCGGATGGGTCCGTGGACATGTGTATGTTGGTATCGAGGATGTTGATAAGCGATGGATGATGTGAGATGATGATGAGATGATGAGGGATGTGATGATGTGATTGATGATGAGATGATGATGATGATGATGATGATGATGATGATGATGAGGTGATGATGATGATGATGATGATGATGAGATGATGGGGATGATGATGATGATGATGATGGATGATGATGATGATGATGATGTGAGGATGATGATGATGGATGATGATGATGATGATGGGATATGTATGATGAGATGATATTGATGATCGATGAGTGTATGTAGTGAGTGTGATATAAAACATATCGGTTGTACAGAGGTGGAGGAAAAGATGAGTTAAGGTGTGTGTGGGTGTGGACGGAGGAGGGGGTGGAGGGAAGAGGGGTGTGGAGGGAGGAGTGGTGGTGGAGGGAGGGGGGGGGTCTGCTTGGGTGTAATCTATAACATCAAAAATATTGGTTTACATCTTGTATGTACTTTATTTGGGCATTGGGTTGTGTCAATACAGAAATGGGATGGCATTGGGACAGACGAAAAAGTCGTAGAAATACGATTATTTTGTCTCCAGCTACAGATCTGTATATGTCTCTTTGACTCTATAAATCTTGTTGAAAAGGAAAATTTACCTTCTTTGAACAACATTTAGAACTTTGGAACATTTTTTGGATAATGCTGAGGGCAAATCGTTTATTTCTAAAGCTTTTTGAAATGTATGTTTCTTCCTTTTTTTTTCCAACTTTGAAACTAAGAATTTTTGAAATTTCAAGTAGGAAGCTCTGCATTTGGACAGATCTGCCAACTGGTTAATTTAAAAATTTGTATTTTTTAGTAGATAAAAAGAGTAGCCGCTATAGTTGACATCAGAGATCAACAACATTTGCCCTGACAAGGATTAAATAACACTGCTAAATCTTTTAAATTATCTAGCTAGTTTGGCATCAATTTTCATTTTCAATAAGTTTTGTGTGTGTATGTATGTGTGGGTCTGTATGTTTGTGTGTATGACTGTGTGTGTGTGTGTGTGTGTGTGTGTGTTATGTGTGTAATAAAATTGAGATGAAATCGAATTAAGCAGAATTAATATTATTGACGAAGAGAGAAAAAGGGGTCGGGTGTTTGTGTGTGTGTGTGTGGGGGGGGGGGGGGGATGGAGGAATCGTTGCTATAATTTTCCCACGCATCAGTATCTGTTTCCCAAAATCTTATCAACCCCCCCCCCCCCCCCCCCCCCCCCCCCCCCCCCCCACACACACACACACAAACACACCTGATTCCTTTCTCACCTGGACTGCTGGTCACTGCCTGGTTCCACCACCACTACCTACATACCGTATATTCCTACCTGCCCAGGTAATCCCGTGATGAAGCAGGGACACGAACCCCAAACCATGAAGAACAAAAACACGAACATCTAAAGCAAACTTTCACGTTCTCCAAAACAAACGACTTTTCCAGCCTTGGTGAATGATAACGTATTTTGTGCGGCTATGTGGTCTTGTGGTATGACACTCGCTTTTGGATCGGAAGGTCCTGAAGTCGAGCCTCGCTCGACGCATAGTTGAGTCCTTGGAAAAGGCTCTTTACTCAAATTCTCTCAGCGTACTCGGGTGTAAAATGAGCACCTGGTCGTTAACAGCGGAAAAAAATGTAATATCGCCTAACAGTCAACATGTCTCGTTCTACATGTTAAGTGTGCTGTTTGCGAAGTCCCAGGTTTGAGAAATTTTGCCAAGGACGAGTTTTCTGGCCAAATTTTTCAAAACAATATGGGTTTTTTCCAGAGTACGGCAGCTTTGTCGTTGAAGTCCCAAACTGTGACTGACAACGACCACCCGTTATACGATTCCCATTTCCAAAGGCAACGTTGATGACACGGAAGAGAAAATAAATACATGGAGTATTTTATCTTAAAACACCGTTTGACCAGTGAACTCTTTGTACTCTGGGAAAGACACGTATTGAAAAATTTGGCCAGAAAACTCGTCCTTCACATTATCCATCGATTGAAATTACACTCATCTTGGCAAAAACTAAACCTGGGAATCATTTGAAGACATCGAAAAGTCCCAGGTTTGAGAGTTTTTGCCAAGATGAGTGTCATTTAACTTAAATCGATCGATATTAGAAGGACGAGTTTCTGGCCAAATTTTTAAATATGTGTCTTTCCAACGTACAGCAGTTAAAACGGTTGAAAATAACCTTTAAAGACTGGAGAAAGCTTCAGCTCGCCGCGCCGTTATTTGAGGGGTTTGTTTGATGTTCACGTATCGTTAGGGAAACGGACCCTGGTTTATCCCTGGTTAAAATACTCGAGATATGTTTATTGTTTGTCTATCTGTCTATCTATGTCTGTCTGTCTCTCTATCTGTCTGTCTGTCTGTCTGTCTGTCTTTCGGTTTCTCTCTGCCCATCGCTCCCCCTACTATCTATCTATCTATCTATCCATCCATCCATCCATCCATCCATCCATCCATCCATCCATCCATCCATCCATCCATCCTATCCACATCCTATCCATCCATCCATCATCATTCCATCCTATCCATCCATCCATCTCATCCATACATCCATCCATCCATCCATCCATCCATCCATCCATCACTCATCCATTCCATCCATCCATCCATCATCATCCATCCCATCCATCCATCCATCCATCCATCCATCCATCCATCCATCCATCCATCCATTCCATCCATTCCATCATCATCCATCCATCCTATCATCCATCCATCCATCCATTCATCCATCCCATCCATCCATCCATCCATCACATCTCATCCATCCATCCATCCATCCATCCATCCATCTATCTATCTATCTATCTATCTATCTATCTATCTATCTATCTATCTATCTATCTATTTGTCTGTCTGTCTTTTCCTCCATCCATCCACCTGTTCTCCCTTACTTCTACTCTTTCAAATCTCCACCACAATACATATTATAATAACAAAAATAATAATAATATTTCCATATCGTTATAACGTCGTGTGTGCGTGTGTGTGTGTGTGTGTGTGTTTGTGTATCTGTGCGAGTGTTTGTTTGTCTATCTGTAGGACGTCCCCTTCTATTTGTCCAAGCAGTGACAATTTGTAAAGCCACTAAGACCCAAGAGAGCTCCTCTACTACAATAAGATCTTTTGTCCAAGGCTGACCTCCCGCAGAGGTCAAATACCTCCGTCCTCCAAAAAGCAGTCATGCTCTTCCAAATCCCACAGCGAATGACCCCAATCCAATCCGATCCAATCCATGCGTCTTTAGATTTTGCTAAATTCTATGGATGACCTTTTTACATACAGATAGAATGCGCTTGGCTAACAAGCTCACAATATTGCCATCCGGAAATATTACGGACCAACACACAAAACTATGTTGTTGTTTTTTTTAATATAAAAAAAAATTGAGCTTTATATAGCGCAATATCCACTATAGTCTGGGTAATACAGTTAAGTGAGAATTACTCATAAACGTGGATGGCAAAATAAAACAATAACAACGACCTGAGTGACGTCAACTTCATTCTATCTTTATTATATATAAGAGTTGTCAACGATTTGGCATCTCTGGATAATCGAATACAGACATGTCACTCGTACAGACTTTATCGTTTTGTCAAAGAGATTGGAGTGTATGTGTGTGTGTGTGTGTGTGTGTGTGTGTTTATGTGGTGGGAAAGGGGAGGGGGGGGAGGTGTAGGTATGTGTGTTTAGCACGCTTCTTTAAATTTCCCTATAGTTGTAGAGTTAGTTATAATCTGCCGTACCCTGGAATAAAAAACTCATATTTTAAAATTTGGCCAGAAAACTCGTCCTTCAAATATCGATCGATTTAATTGAGCCTCATCTTGGCAAAAACTCTCAAATCTGGGACTTAAATGAAGACTTCGCGAAGTCCCAGGTTTGAGAAGTTTTTTTTTGCGAAGATGAGGGTCATTTAAATCGATCGATATTTGAAGGACGAGTTTTCTAGCCAAATTTTAAAATATGGGGTTTTCCAGGGTACGGAGAGGACACTAGGGAGGGGCATTGGGCATTGGGCATTAGGCATCAGGTTAGGGCTAGGACTTCATATAGAAGGTGGGTTAGGGCCGTCCGTCCTACTGGCTGTCTATGTTTACATTGGCTTTATTCCCTCATTACCTCTGCTCTTCTGCTCCTTTCATCTCCCATCCATCCATCCATCCATCCACCCCCCCCCCCCTACCTAACCCCCTTCCTCCCCCCCCCCCCACTCCAATCCCTGTCTTTACAATGTCCACCTGTCCAGGTATGTACGTCTAAATGTGCGTGTGCATGTATGTGTGTGTGTGTGTGTGTGTGTGTGTGTGTGCTCTGCTCCGGCGGCTGGCATATCGTATGTTTACTGATGACCCTCTCTGAAGAAAGGCAGTATGTAAGTACGTGTGTGTATCTAGCACGAATGCCACGTTGGAATGTGATCCAATCCAAGTATTGTTAGATAACTAAAAGATCGTATGCGCTTCGCTAAAAAACTCACAACATTGCCATCCGGAAGTATAAGGGACCAACACACAAAACGGTGTGTAACCTTGAACGTTTATAGTCTGGTTCGTCATACAGTTTACTGAGAATTACTCATAAATGCGGATGACATAAAATAAAACAATAACAAAGAGCTGAGTGACGTCAACTTCATTCTATCTATTGATGAGCCTCTCTGTGGATAGGCAGTATGTACGTAACGTGCATCCAGCATGAATGACACGATCGAAAGTTATACAAGTATTGGTAGATAACTGATAGGGAACAAAACTGTGATTTCAGAATACTGGTTCCTATCTCCTAACGGTCAGGTATTCATCTTACACCTGACTACGGTGAGAGTAAAGAGCCTTTTCCAAGGACTCAACTATACGCCGAGCGAGGCTCGAACCCAGGACCTTCCGATCATTATCATTATCATCATCATCATCATCATCATCATCATCATCATCATCATCATTATTATTATTATTATTATTAGTATTATTATATTATTATATTATATTATATTATTATATTATTATATTATTATTATTATTATTATTATTATTATTATTATTATTATTATTATTATTATATTATTATTATTATTATATATTATTATTATATTATATATATTATTATTATTATTATTTATTTTATTTTTTTTAATTATTATTATTATTATTATTATTATTTAGAAAAAACATTGAATCTTTCTCTAATTTGGCTCTCCCAGCTTCGAGAAAGCTGACACGGCTAAACTTAAGTACGGACAGGTCAAGTCATATAAAATATACACAATGTTAAACGTGCTATAAATAGAACAGCGACTGAGTTAAAATAGAAATAGAAACGGGGACATTTTTACGAGTTGAAAGAGCTTGACCAAAATTTATTTTTTTAAACATATCTTAAATTTTTGGCCAGAAAATTCGTCCTTGAAATATCGATCGATTAAAATGTCCCTCATCCTGGCCAAAACTTTCAAACCTGGGACTTGCGAAGTCTTCTTTGATGTCCCAGGTTTGAGAATTTTTGCTAAGATGAGGGTCATTTTAATCGATCGATATTTGAAGGACGAGTTTTCTGGCCAAAAATATAAAATACGTTTTTATCGGGGTGGGTACGACAGAATAGGTCCGTCTTCTTTTCTTTTGTTTTTATTTTATGTTTATATTTATGGTTGTATTTATTTTTCTCATTCAAACCAAAGTTTATTTCAATTCATTAATTTCATGGCAATCGCTATTTTTTTTTTTTTTTTTTTTTTTTTTTGATTATGTTCTATTTTGTTTTGGTTTGGCTTGGGTTTTTAAAAAAATATATTTAAAGTAAATGAATATAAACAAAGTCGGTGATAAAACCATTCAGCCTTATCAAATGATGAGAGAGGGGGATGGAGGGAGACAGCGAGAGAGAAAGAGAGAGATAGAGAGAGAGAGAGAGAAAGAGAGAGAGAGAGAGAGAGAGAGAGAGAGAGAAGAGGGAAATATAAGAGAGAAAGAGAGAGGGGGAGACAAAGAGGAGGGAGAGGAGAGAGAGGGGGGAGACAGAAGAGAAAGAAAGAGAGAGATGTAGAGAGATAGCAAAAGGGGGGGGGGGAGGAAGAGAGAGAGAGAGAGAGAGAGAGAGATGGAGAGAGATAGCAAAGGGGGGGAGGAAGAGAGAGAGAGTCAGAGAGAGAGAGAGAGGAAGAGACCAAATGAAAATAACACACACATTATCTGTGGCCAGTGAAAGAGTTATGTCCCTTGAGTGGCAGACGTGGCACTTTTACAGCCAAAAAGGTCTCCACTTTGGCGGGTTAAACAGCCATAAATTTAAATGGCCGTTTTCGGCGTGACTTAAGGAGTGTGTCCTCAATAACCCACAATGTCTGGACAATAACAGGTCTGACCGTAGCCTTCATAAACTCATAGCCTGACTGTAGCCTTCATAAACTCATAGCCTGACTGTAGCCTTCATAAACTCATAGCCTGACTGTAGCCTTCATAAACTCATAGCCTGACTGTAGGCTTCGTCTGACCATAACCATTGTGTGTTTGTGTGTGTGTGTGTATGTGTATGTGTGTGAGTTTGTGTGAGTGTATGTGTGTGAAAGGAAGAAAAGAAAGAAGAAGAAGAAGAAGAAGAAGAAGAAGAAGAAGAAGAAGAAGAAAGAAGAAAGAAGAAGAAGAAGAAGAAGAGAAGAAGAAGAAGAAGAAGAAGAAGAATTCTTGACCACAGGTGTCAGCGTGTATCACCCCCCTCGTCAGACGATGCGAGAGTTGGAATGTATGGATTACCATCTGCCATCATTGGACAAGGGCGTTAATCGACTTGACAACACCACTGTCCTACTCTGGTTAGACACTTATTGGAAAATTTTGGCCAGAAAACTCGTCCCTCAAAAGTAGATCGATTACAATGACCCACATCTGGCCACCAACTCTCAAATTCAGAAATTCACGAACGTCTTCAAGGAACTCCCCAGAATTGCGTGTCGTTGGCAACAGGAGGGTCATTCTATTCCATCGATATTTGAAGGGCTAGTTTTCTGGCCAAAATTTTTACCTACGAGTTTATGGCAGATTCTGACGTCACACGTTTAGACTTAGTTTGGCCGTTAATTAAACTACCTCTCTCTAGAAAAACACGGATTTTAAAATTTGGCCAGAAAACTCGTCTTTCAAAAATCGAGCGATTTAAATAACCCTCATCTTGGCAATAAAAACAAAAATAAAACAAAAACCGCTCAAACCTGGGCCCTCTCACTCCTCCGTCTCCTACTACTACTCCAACTTTTCCTCCTCCTTATCCTCCACAATCCCCCCCCCCCCACCCCCATCCCGTCTCCGCCCAAACCCCCAGCCCCTGACATCGTGGATATTATGATAGCAGATAGATGATGTCCTGACATGACAGGTCATCCCCCCCCCCCCACGTGACCAGGGCCCGTTGTCATCCCATCCAGGACGGTGACATCTTTACGATGGACATACGATGACCACTGCCCACTTTCACGTAATCTCCACTAAACCTGTGGTATGACCACTGTTATACCACGTCTAACACACACACACAGACACACACACACACACACACACACACACACACTCGTATACATATAATTATAAACACATATTTACAACAGACACGACAATAACATCGCGATCTCCGCTAACATTAAAACCTACACATCCAAACACACCCATGTGTTACAAACACTGACACACACATAATACACAAAGACTCGTCACTGACATGCATACACACAAACACACAAAATATGTGTACTGATGCTATGTGTTTAAGTAAAATACTAACCAGTTCTGTCAGCCAAAAAAAATCATTCAACAAAACAACACACAAAACGGTGTGTATAACCTTAAAAGTTTATAGGGAATGAGATTAGCGGAAGAGTAGCGTCCCTTGATTGGACGTCACCTTACAGAGAGAACGTCAATTTGGTTTTGAGCATGTGTCTCAAGCCGCTTTCATCGGAAGCGAGGACGAGAGACGCATGCGCACAACCAGCATGACGTTCTATCTCTAATAACTTTTCCACCGTGACGTCCAATCAAGGGACGCTACTCTTCCGCTAATCTCATTCCCTATAGTCGGTTTGAGAGAATTTATTGAGAAAAAACCACCCAAAAGGCGAGGTCTCTCAGCAATAACAAAAGAGTCGGGAGACACTTCATTCCTACTATACATAAATTTTCTCTCTTCTTCTTCTTCTTCTTCTTCTTCTTCTTCTTCTTCTTCTTCTTCTTCTTTTCTTCTTCTTCTTCTTCTTCTTCTTCTTCTTCTTCTTCTTCTTCTCTCTTCTCTCTTCTCTCTCTCTCTCTCTCTCTCTCTCTCTCTCTCTCTCTCTATCTATCTATCTATCTATCTCTCTCTCTCTCTCTCTCTCTCTCTCTCTCTCTTCTCTCACGGTCAGCGAGTATGACAATGAGGGTGGAGTACTTCCATTGAATCGATACCAGTTAGTGTTTCCTCTCGTTAGTTTGAATACAACGATCCAGTCCTTAAAATCTACATGAACCATTTTCCGTTTTAAACATTGGGAAAGAATTCCACGTTAAGAGAGGGACATGTTTTTTTTTTAATCATCTCTTTTTTTACTTTTCATTTCTTTTCCCTTTTTTTCCATTAAAAAAAAAATAAATGTTTGTTTAATTTAGTATTAAAAAGGCCAAACTGGCAATCTCGATACAAAGTTAATCTTTGGAGTCAGAACCTGTCACAGAGAAGAAATATGTCTGTTGAATAAAATGTCTGATAATTCATCAGCGTATGTGTGCGCGTGTGTGTGTATGTATGTATGTATGTGTATGTGTGTATGTGTGTATGTATGTGTGTGTATGTATGTGTGTGTATGTGTGTGTGTATGTGTGCGTGCGTGTGTGTGTAAAATAACCATCTTTTAACAAATAATATTGTGTTATTCTAGGTTGATGATATAGGAGAAGTCGATGACCTAAGAGTGGACAATGGTCAGTTAGAGGAGAAGAAGGACAATGGACACGATGAATGGCATTCCAGTGGTCAAGCATAAACAACACCGTTATTACCATATGTCAGCAACAGTTCTACTTCAATATGTCAGAGAAGGAAAGAAAGAGAGAGAGAGAGAGAGAGAGAGAGAGAGAGAGAGAGAGAGAGAGAGAAACAGAGAGAGAGAGAGAAAGAGAGAGAGAGAGAGAGAAAGAGAGAGAGAGAGAAAGAGAAAGAGAGGGAAAGAGAGAGGGATAGTGATGAGAGAGAGGAGACAGACAGACAGACAGACAGACAGACAGACAGACAGACAGAACAGGCAGACATCCTCCTCCTCCTCCTCCTCCTCTCTCAGATTTTAAAATAAGTTGCTGATTACTATAAATAATCAAAACACAGATATTATTATTAAAATATTTAATATTCTGGTCAAATTGAAAAAGTACCCCCCCCCCCCCCCCATAAAAAAACCACCAAAAAAAAAAATACAAATAAAAAAAAAAAACCACAAAAACGTTGAGTCGTTTAACAATGTAAAAATCCAGAGATATGTCCTATCGGAGACGGACACACAACTCTGTGGTTCCCTTCGCCTGAAGTCTAGGAACTCACGTTTTGTCCAGATGCCAAGGATCTGCTAGAACATTTTGTCCATCTGGCAACATCTATGTTGCGAATTGCGGAAAGCATCGCACAGATATAAAAAAAAGAATTATATGTCAATGCGATATTTATGTATCTATCTATTTGGGTTTAGTTTGTCAACAGGTTGTATTGTCCGCTTTATATAATAAATAAATAAATGCATAAAGGTATAAATAAATGCCTAAATACATATAAAATAAACAAATAATAAATAAGAATAAATACTAAATAAAAATCAAAAATAAACAAATAAATACATAAATAAGTAAATAAATTCAGGACGACTTTGAGCCACTGAGTTAACTCCCCTTGTCTCCACCACGGATCGCCTCCCTTCCCTACTCTCCTGATTGGCAAGAATATCGAACAGTGTAGTATGAAGTATGTATTGACAAAGGGGGGGGGGGGGGGTAATAGGAATCCAATCGCATTGTCATTGACAAGGGGAGGTAATCGGAATCCAATGGTATTGATAAGACAGTTATCGGACTCTCATTGATAAGGGGAGGTAATCGGAATCCAAATGATATTGATAAGAGAGTTATCGGACCCTGCTGTGTATTGTTGACACAGGCGAGAAGGTAAAAATGTGTTTGATTTGGAAATCGACGGGCGAAAGTAAATACGTATTGGATTATTAAAGATAACAGAAGTACCAGAGACGGTATGTCTTTTAGGGGGCAGCGTGGCTCAGCTGTACGGTCCACGTCTGTCGTAAGGTCTTTGCTTCGAAAAGTTCCGAGTTCGATCACCCGCCGATGCTCTGTGTGGCCTTGAGCAAGTCACATCGCCCTAGCTCAATTTGCGGCGCTGAACTGCGGTTTACGCCTGGGTTATTCCATTCTTCCCTTGAAATAGGCCCTAGAGAAAAAAAATTCCCCTATGGGATGAATAAAAGGAATTCTATTTGATCTTTTTATTTTATTTAATTTATTTTTTTTTTTAATTTTACATTTTTTTTTTAATGCGGCTATATGGTCTAGTGGTATGACACTCGTTGTCGGATGGGGAAGGTCTTGGTTCGAGTTTGGCCCGGCGCAACAGTTGAGTCCTAGGAAAGGGCTCTATATTCACGGTCTCTCGACTGACTCAGGTGCAAAATGAGAACCTGGTGGTTAACAGCGTTGTCTCTTATCGTTAAAAAATGTAATATTACCTAACAGGCGTTATGTCTCCTTATCAGTGACATCTATATTATTATGAAGTCTTAGCTCCTTATACATGTTGGATGTTGCTGTTGGTCAGGGACCCTTTGTAAACCCATTGAGCACGTTTACTGGATGCTGCGCTATATAAAAGCTCCGGGTTTGTTTGTTTTTTTAATATGGTACACACGCCCTGACTACAAGAGGCAACACATCTATCTAATAACTATACACACTGACAAACTGTGAAAAACGAAACAAACCTACCTACTTACCTACCAACCTACCCACGTACCCACCCACCAACCAACTCACCTAACCACCAACCCACCAACCACCAAAACCAAACAACCAAACAACAAACCATCCAATCGACCAACCAACCCATTCATCCTCCACGTAAAACTCCCGACACAACAGCAGATGAACTGTAAAACCCCAGCACAGCCAAATAATTAATTAGGCCATAATATATAGGACGCTGAAAGAGACAAAGAAAGGGGAAACAACCCAAAAACGTTTGTGATTATAACTATATATATACATAAACAAATAACCCCGGTTGCCTCGACGACGACACCGATTACGCCCCTTGATTCAATCAATTCAACGTCACTATGATGATGTCTTTACCGTCGACGTTTGCACGCGACAAACCGTGAAAATCAACCCAATTACTTATCCACGGCGCACACCATACAAAACCACGTACACCGTATGCACAATGCTGCTGCCAATGAACCCCCCCCCCCCCCTCCCCCTCTCCTCAACAACAAAAAACCCCCAAAAAAACTCCTATTTAAAATTTTAGCCAGAAAACTCATCCTCCATATCTCGATCTTCTCAAAGGCATCTCTTACCCGAAATTTCGCCAAATTTTTCTTCCTTGTAGTCCCAGGTTTGAGAGTGTTTGAGTTTGACAAGACGGGGGTCATTTTGATCTATCGATATCAATATCTATTGAAGGATGATTTTCGGGCCAAAATTTTTTTTCTTCTATTTGGAAACGTGTTTTTTTTAAGACTCCGGCACAAAAGACTCTCGAACAAACAAACGTTGTTTTTGTGTTTTTTTTCTACGATTGACGCATAAAAGGACTAAACGATGCATGGAATAAAAACGTTGACTTGAATATGATTGAATCGTCGTCGGTAGGCTGTGGGACTCCCAGTCAAGTGGGTTGGACAATGGGGTGATAGCGGTATAGGACGCGAACGCACGCAGAGTCTACATTAGAATTAGATGTCGTTAATAGGGAATGAGATTAGCGGAAGAGTCGCGTCCCTTGATTGGACGTCACCCATAGTCTGTGACGTCACCGTCGGGAAGCTATTAGAGAGAGAACGTCATGTTGGTTGTGCGCATGCGTCTCTCGTCCGAGGACGAGAGACGCATGCGCACAACCAACATGACGTTCTCTCTCTTATAACTTTTCGGCCGGTGACGTCACAGACTATGGGTGACGTCCAATCAAGGGACGCTACTCTTCCGCTAATCTCATTCCCTATAAAAGTAAACAAGCAGACATTATTTTTGTCAATAGAATTCGATATATCTGTATAGACCTTAGGACGCTGTTTCTGAGCTATGTTGCGTTTTGTACTGTAAAAGGGAGTAAAAATGTCTCTTATAAACGATACAAAACAAGAAAACGTGTTTACCTGAAGAAGGTCAAAGGCCGAAATGTCGTTTACTATGTTGTGTTACGTACGCAGACTGATAACTTTCACTTAGATTATTTAGTGTAACATGCTTTAAAAGTCTTTTTTAAATAAACTTTAAAATTCGATTTTTTTGTTTTCATCTTAATTTTAAATTCAACGTACTCAGGTGTAAAATGAGTACCAGCCCGATAACAGCGTTGTCTCTGTCGGGGAAGAAATGTATTATCGCCAAACAGGCGTCATGTCTCGTTCCACGTGTCACGTGTTGCTGTTGGTTGGGGGGGGGGCGGGCCTATTTAAAGCGTTTTGAGCACGTTTAGTGGATATTGCGCTAAATAAAAGATCAATTTTTATTTTTTTTTTATTTATCTATTCTTAAATTTACTTTTTGGGGTAATACCTTTTTGATATGGTGGGTTACGTAGACCAAAATCACTCAAGGTGAACGGGAATCCGATTCAGATGAAATCTATTTCTATCGTCCCCAATCTATATCAGTCTATTCATTCTATAGTCTATTGTTCGCGACCTCTCGACTCCGGGCCCTCAGTCAGTCAGTCAGTGAGTGTCTTGTGTGTTGTGGTTTTGAATAGCCCGATAGGAGAGGCAGACACATAGAGATTAGGTACAGTGGGGAAACCATAAGCTTTTTGGATAGACCATAATACCGGCGGCCTGACTGTCTGTGTGGTGTGAAGTGGCCACAACAATGGCCGGGGCCATTCGATATAATGAGGCCAATAATATACGTTACCATAACACAATACAAGGGTTATAAATGTGTGTTTGTGTGTGTGTGTGTGTCCTTGTCCTATCTGTAAAACACCGAATCTGAATCTCTTGACTTCTACAGTAAAATGGAATGCCAGGACATGAATAAACATAATCAAAATTTTAAAAATATAATCTATACATATTTAACCAGCGACAGTGAACCTTCGTAGTCTAGAGAAGGACACAAAATATTTAGTCATAAAACTCGTCCTTCAAATATCGACAAACCAAATCCTATTTTTAGCTTGGGCGACCAAAGAGTTTCTGGAATTACAGAATTTATGAAGGACAACAGACAAATCCGAAATGACTCTGCTGACCCGAAAGAAGCTGATATTATATAGAGAAGTGATAAGACCTGGAATGAGATAAAAAAGTTAGCTCAGGATAGAGAAGGATGGAAACTGTTTGTCTGTGGCCTATACCCTGACCCAGGGTAAAAAGGCAATGATGATGATAAAACTCGTCCTTCAAATATCGATCGATTTTCAATGACCCCCATCTTGGCCAAAAACTCTCATTCCTGGAACTTCGCCAAGAGCAAAACTTAATATTATGTAGGATGAGGCATGAGGCCTGTTGCAATTATTTTCCGATAGATACAACGTTGTCAACGGTCAGGTATTCATTTAACACTTGAGTACGGTGAGAGTACAAATGCTAAAAGACTACAAATGCAGAAACACAAAAGGACATTGAAGCTTT
>NC_088365.1:53717240-53729740 GCF_034508935.2 Berghia stephanieae | reverse complement strand
GGACGAGGAGAGAGAAGAAGAAGAAGAAGAAGAAGAAGAAGAAGAAGAAGAAGAAGAAGAAGAAGAAGAAGAAGAAGAAGAAGAAGAAGAAGAAGAAGAAGAAGAAGAAGAAGAAGAAGAAGAAGAAGAAGAAAAAGAAGAAGAAGAAGAAGAAGAAGAAGAAGAAGAAGAAGACGGACAACAACAACAGCAACAACAACAACAAAAAAGAACAACACGAACAAGAACAAGAAGAATAAGAAGAAGAACAACAAGAAGAACAACAAGCGAACAAGAACAAGAAAAAGAACAAGAAGAAACCGGTGTTATTTTAGTCCAACGACAAATTTTACCCAAATATTCCAAAATGAATTTGTCTCCTTCCTTCCACCATCGTACTGACACCGTGGCCCCAAAACCTAACAAGGTTAATGTCAGCCACGACCACTCCATTCTCATTTGTTAAAACTTTTCTTCGATTCGACCAGAGCCATATCAAACGACCGCCATGTTGTTTCGTCAAATGTTTACCGAGCTGTACTTTAAGTTCCGAAACGTTCGTCTCTCGAATGTTTGGAAAAATACTTAACTCCTTGGTTGAGTTGAAAACCAAACTCTTCACGAGGGGTCTGGGGGATCAGAGCTGCCAGGTGGTCAAAGTTTCACCTGGCCAATTTAGACTTCAACAGTGGCCAAATAGAACCTCAGGTGGCCAAACTAACACTTGACCACTTAGAAAAACTTATCGGTTTTGATAAAACAAAAAAAAAAAAAAAAAAAAAATCGACAAACGGAGGTAAGAAAAAAACTTTTAAAAATAAAACACCAAAATTTTAAAAATTAAAATACGGCTATGTGGTCTAGTGGTATGACACTCGCTTTCGGATCTGAAGGTCCTGGGTTCGAGCCTCCCTCGCGCATAATTGAGTCCTTTACTCACATTTTCTCATCGTACTTATGTGTAAAACGAGTACCTGGCCGTTAACAGCATTGTCTCTGTCGGAACAAAAATTGTCATATCACCTAACAGGCGTCATGTCTCGTTCTACATGTTACGTGTTTCTTTTGGTCAGGGACTCTTTGTAAAGCGCCTTGTGAACGTTTCGTGGATATTGCACTATATAAAAAGCTCGATTTAATTTATTTAAAATATTAATAGAAACGCGAATCTCGGTGTATCTAATTTTGGCCACACAAGAGGCCATCTGGCAGACCTGGTCTGGATAGTTTCATGATGAAAAAGCTTTAGAGGTAAATAATGAAGAGGCAGAGGAGGAGGATTGGTGGGGAAGACGCGTGGCCGGTAGAAGGAAAGGGAATTGGTATAGAAAACATTGGTGGGTGAAAAACAAACCCTTGAAGATCTAAACTGGTGTTAATTAAGCGACAAAGAAACCAATTGAAGGGGAAGTGGATGAAAAACATTGGGATAGGGCGATGGATATGGGTGGGGGTGGGGGGGGGGGGTGGGGGACCGTTGGAGGGTAGGATAGGGGGGGGGGGGGGGGGAGAGAGACAGAAGAAAGAGAAGAAGGGGGGGAGAGAGAGGAGAGAGAGGGGAGAGAGAGGGGGGGAGGAGAGAGAGAGAGAAGAGAGAGAGACAGAAGGGGAGAAAGAGAGAGAAGATGAGAATGAGAGAGAGAGATAAGAGAGAAGGAGAAGGGAGAGGAAGAGGAGAGGAGAGAGAGAGAGAGAGAGGAGAGAGAGAGAGGAGGGAGAGGAGAGAGAGAAGAGAGAAGAGAAGGAAAGAGAGGGGGAGGAGGAGAGAGAGAGAGGAAGAGGAGAGAGGAGGAGAGAGGAGAGAGAGAGAGAGAGAGAGAGAGAGAGAATGAGAGAGTGAAAGAGTGAAAGAGAAGAAAAATAGAAAGCATAAGGAGGAAGAGGATGAAGAAGAGAATGAGGAGAGAGGATAACACACGATACAGACGACAATACTTGTGTAGGCTTAGAGACAGCAACATCACTTGGCCTGTTTACTATGGGAGATCAAAGACTTGGATGGGTCCTATAATATATGTATAAACAACCTTATAGGGAATGAGATTAGCGGAGGAGTAGCGTCCCTTGATTGGACGTCGCCCATAGTCTGTGACGTCACCGGCGGAAAAGTTATTAGAGAGAGAACGTCATGTTGGTTGTGCGCATGCGTCTCTCGTACTCGCGGAAGCGGTGACGTCACAGACTATGGGTGACGTCCAATCAAGGGACGCTACTCTTCCGTTAATCTCATTCCTTATAGGTACACGTAGACCGGATATAACACAACTCTGGTGTGTACCGTGTGCAAATCCACTGAACGACCAACCCCTCCAAATAATCTGCTCCCCCCCCCCCCCCCCCCCCCCCTTTCCCGCCCCGTGTATCGGGTATTTCTAATTTAATTAAAAACTAAATCCCCCAAAACCGATAAGCCATTTTCAATTTCAAACTTGTTGGAATCCAAAACTGAATCAAAGTCACGTCTTTTATATCTATAGTCCTTACACTAGAACTTTATACAAAATCTTAAACACACACGGGTCAGACGAGGATCGTGTTCATAAGGTTTAAAAAAACAGAAGCAGAGTTGCCAACCCCGTCCAAAAATAGAGAATAAAAAAAGAAGAAAAAGAAAAGAGAAAAAAGGAAAGAAAGAAAAATGTTTTTTTTTATGAATGCCTGGGTTATTTTGGATTTGAATTTCAAGCAAAAATTTTGTGTTTAGTTTCTGTGTTTTACTGAGAGACAAATTAGGGAACTGACACTGGTGTCAGATAAAGATCTTGAAATTCAGACAGAATGTTTGAGATCGTTGTGTTTAACTGGATGACAAATTGGTGAGCAGACACTGGTGTAAGATACAGATCTTGAAATTCAGACACATTTCCTCAGATCGTTGCGTTTTGCTGCCAATTTAAGGTTAAAAATTTTAAAAAGTAGGGTGGAGAAATGGGTTGATAGAAAAGGGTTTTTACCCAATATTTTGAGGCATTTGCAGCTCTGTGGCTGTAGATGAAGTTTTTGGCAATAATCCAGGGGAAATCTTTGGAGCTGTAGATTGCATTTTATTGAGGCTGATAGCTTTAATTCATTTAAGTGGTTTGGGTAAGGAAGATGGTTTTCACGAGATAATACATACACATACACACACACACAATATATATATATATATATATATATATATATATATATATATATATATATATATATATATATATATATATACATACATACATGTTGTAATATCGAGTGCAGTCATTATAACAAAGTATTTTGAATCACGAGTCAGATATCTGAGACACGATAAGTCGAAGGGTCTGGTTTGAACGTTTTTGACAAATTAGGGATCATTTTAACCATTTAACTGCCGAACTCTGGTAGATAAAATTTGACCAGAAAACTCGTCCTCCAAATATCGATCGATTTAAATGACCCTCGTGTTGTGAAAAACTCTCAATCCTGGGACTTTGTGAGCTCTTCAAGAAAGCTCCAAGTTTAAGAGTTTTTGTCAATAAGAGGGTGATTTAAATCCATCGATATTTGAGGGACGACTTTTTCTGGCCAAATTCTAAAATACATGTTTTTTTCTTCCCGAGTACGACAGTGAAATGGTTAAAATGATCGATAGAATATATTTGAGTGCACTTAGCATTTATATAAATGTGTTCTGGAATGTTAGGGCTTAATATGAGAAGAAGAAGAAGAAGAAGAAGAAGAAGAAGAAGAAGAAGAAGAAGAAGAAGAAGAAGAAGAAGAAGAAGAAGAAGAAGAAGAAGAAGAAGATGGAAGAAGAAAAATATAGATGATAGTATATATAATATATATATATATATATATATATATATATATATATATATATATATATATATATATATATATATATATAGAAGGATAGATAGATAGATAGATAGACAGACAGACAGACACACACACATACATACAGACAGATAGATAGATAGAGAGCGAGAGATAAAAGAAGTCTAGAAAGACTGAGGTTGACGTCATTCGGCTTACTCTTATTGTTTTTAAACCGCCAGTTCGATGATTAGCTCTCACTTAATTAACTCTCTCTCTCTCCCTGTAACAGACTACATAAACAAACGATTAAATTTACACACATAGCTTTGTGTGTCGGCGTGATTCATCTGGCGGGCATGAACAGGTGAGCAATTTACCTACACGCTTAGCTACAATAAATTAAATTTTAATTCCTAATTCAATTTCCAAGCGAGCCTAATCCCCCCCCCCCCCCCCCCCCCTAACTCCCTCTCCCCCAATCCTCCGACCCTCAAAACCGAGTATTAGATTTGTTTTCTTTGGCGCATTAACGCATAAACATACACCGACCGTACTGGTGTTAACAAAAACACAGCCAGCGTATTATTCACTAGCAGGAGAATATTATCGAGATAGAGACAAAAATAAATAATAATACACAATAAACGATCTTAGGGGCTCGGCCCTGAGCACTGAGCATCGTCTCGAATAGCGCAGCGGAGTGCATGCAGCACCTTTCAGCACCCAACGTACGTACAAGCACAATCAAACCTGCTTAATACTACGAAAAAAAATCGTATAATTACGAAATTTTGACTCCAGCTACAGAGCTGCATTCGCCTTTTTGACTCAATAAATCTTGTTGAAAAGGAAAGTTTAGTTCCTTAGATCCTATAGATAGTATGCACTTGGCTAAGAAGATCATACCATTGCCATCCGGAAGTACAACGTACCAACTATGTGTAACCATGAACATCTATAGTCTGGTTTATACCTTTTAGTGAGAATTACTGATAAACTCGGATGGCAAAAAACAAAAACAAAGACTCGAGTGACGTCAACATCATTCTATCTCTTATATTCAGGACTTTGAAGCAATTTTGGATCGTGGTGATGGTAAATTATTGATTTGTTAATCTATTTATAGTGATTTATTTCTTTTTTTTTTCCCCTTGGAAACTACGATTTAAAAAAAAATTTCAAGTAGGCAGCAGCTCTGAGGCACAATACAGCACCTTCCGGCACCTTCCAGCACCTTCCAGCACCTTCCAGCACCTCGGCTGTACCTCGCCGTCTCCCCATCTGTTTCTCCCCCTTTGACAAGAACTAAATTAACCCAATTTGGGGAAATTGAATTAGAATTGGAAGCATTTTAGAATGATATAGTCATGCCTTGATTAAAACACGTATCTAACATTTTGCCCAGAATACTCGTCCTTCGAAAATCGTCCTATCCAGCGATTAAAACGACCTCGACTCTCAAACCTGGGACTTCAGGGAAGATTTCGCAAAACCCAAGGGTTGCGAGTTTTTGCCAAGAGGAGGGTACTTTTAATCGTTCGATATTTGAAGGACGAGTTTTCTGGCCCAAATTTTCAATACGTGTTATTTTTCCACAGAGCGACAGAATTAGTTATAGCTAACGATAATAACCTCCCTTGGCAATTTTCAAAAATCATTTTCCTGTCAGAAGGAATCTATGATTATTTAGGCTGTTGGTGAAAGGTGGGGTGAAAGGGTGGGGGGGGGGGGGGTGAGGTGATAGGGTGGGAGGGGGTGGTTAGAGGAGTGGGTGTATTACTGTAAATTCCTGTTTTCATTGCTTTACTCCTCCCTCTCCGTCTCACCCTATCTATCTATCTATCTATCTATCTATCTATCTATCTATCTATCTATCTATCTATCTATCTATCTATATATCTATCTATCTATCTTACTCTCTCTATCTTTCTTTCTCTTTTCCTATTTCTTCCTACCTTTCTCTTTTTAATCTCTCCTTAATCTCTCCTTGAGTCCTCTCTCCCTCTCTCTCTCTCTCTCTCTCTCTCTCTCTCTCTCTATCTATCTATCTATCTATCTATCTCTCTCTGTCTCTGTCTGTCTTTCTCTGTCTCTCTTTCGCTCTCTCTCTCTCTCTCGCTCTCTCTCTTTCTGTCTCCCTCTCGCACTCTCTGCTTATCTCCCACTGTCTCTCTCTCTCTCTCCCTGTCTTGTCTATTTCTCACAACCTCTCAGTTTTTATCTCTTTGTCTCTCTCTCTCTCTCTCTCTCTCTCTCTTTCTGTCTCCCTTGTAGTCTTGTACTTAGAGACAGTCCAGCATACTGACGGGAAAACAAGCTGAAATTGACAGGCCAAATTACTCACCCTGTACGACAACACACAACAAACATCCCAATAACTCGGCGTTCTTCTCTTTTCGTCAAGTACGTCTCTCTCTCTCTCTCTCTCTCTCTCTCTCTCTCTCTCTCTCTCTCTCTCCCTCTCTCTCCCCCTCTCTCTCTCTCTCTCTCCCTCTCTCGCCGGCTCTCTCTGAGTCTGTCTGTGTGTGTGTGTGTCTCTTTCTCTCACACACACATATATATATATATATACACTAACACACACACATACATACACAAACACACAACTACAACAACAACAACAATAACAACCAAGTTTCAGATACCAGATATTTGTACACGTTGACAAGACAAGAAAGCCCAAGGGTGGGAGGAGAGAGGAGGGGTTGAGAGAGATGGGTGTACGGTCGACTTGGTAGTAGTACCTATTAGGCCACTCATCCATTGATCTATCGTAACCCCGACGCCATGACATTCCATCCTGGATCCGACCAAAATGTCAGAAATCCCAGAAAGCCCTCCAGTCATGACTTGACGTCACATCCTGTCTTCCCTCTCACAGATGCTACAGACAAAACATCCAGAAATCAGGAGAGAGTAGAACAGTGTCATTAGACAAAGAGAATGGAAAAAAACAAAAAAAAACACAACACTGTAACCTATTCATTATTTAAAGTTCTCCGAGGTACTACTGGTTACATACACTTCCAAAGAGTTTGGAACCGGAAAGGTAGGCATGACGTCACGACTTTCCTGACCTATTTATTCACTCTTGCTTGTGTCCAGTAGATATGACGTTTTGTCCGTCGTCGTCGTCATCATCATCATCATCATCATCATCATCATCATCATCATCATCATCATCATCATCATCATCATCATCATCATCATCATCATCATCATCCACACCAGAGTGACCACTAACTAGCCTTCCACATAAATCACGGCCCATACCAGCCATACCCCCACTTGCCAGTCGCCGGACCGTGAGCACATTCCACTCATCCCATCTCCTCACCTACAACTCTTTTCCTCTTTCTTCCCTGGCACGTGCATTTATAGCATCTATACATCAGGAGGCCAATTACTCACCTTTGCCGTACTCCGAAGAAGAAAAAAAACCCATATTTAAAAATTTGGCCAGAAAACTCGTCCTTCAAATATCGATCGATTTAAATGACCCTCATCTTGACAAAATCTCTCAAACCTGGGACTTCGCGAATCTTCGCGAAGTCCCAGGTTTGAGAGATTTTGCCAAGACGAGGGTCATTTAAATCGATCGATATTTGAAGGACGACTTTTCTGGCCAAATTTTTAAATATGGGTTTTTCCATAGTACGACAGTAGAGGTCTATCCTCTCTTCTATTCTTCACGACCACGCCAATTTATATTATAGATACATCATGGAACATGAGATCAACAAGGGGTTGTTTTGTTTTTGTTTTTGGTTTTTGTTTTAATTTGCGGCTAAGTTGTCTTGTGGTATGACACTCGCTTTCGAAACGGAAGGTCAGGGGTTCGAGCCTCGCTCGGCGCATAGTTGAGTCCTTGGAAAAGACACTTTACTCATATTCCCTCACCGTGCTCAGGTGTAAAATGAGTACCTGGCCGTTAACAGCGTCGTCTTTGTCGGGAAAAAAAATTTAATTATCGCCTAACAGGCGTCATGTCTCGTTCTACATATTACGTGTTGCTGTTGGTCAGGGACCCCTTGTAAAGCACACTTTGAGCACGTTTAATGGATGTGGATATTGCGCTATATAAAAGCTCAATTTTTTTTAAAAATATTTTTTAAATTATTTAATTCCTACATACAATAATAACGAGTAAGGTCAAAGGTTAATGTGTTGTCAACGACGCTGTATCCAGGCAGTCACGTGACGTGTCACGGACACCACCAGGTAACATTATGAATACTATCGCGTTGTTTAACCCTCTCCTTACAAACTACAGGAAAATCGTCACATTTGTTACGATACAACCCACATTTTTTTCTTATTCAAATTTCTTTTGTACATCATAAAATTTAAAGCGAATGAACAGTGTTTGTAGAGCATGTTTTGCTTAAGAAATTATATATCTCAAGAACTTACTACTATTGTTTTTGAGTAATAAAAAATATAGTTTTGTGTTAGTTAGGTGTGAAATTTTGGGGGAAATCCTGAAAATAGCTGGTAATGAGAGAGTTAAAAAACGGACGGACGGAATAACATTGTTTATCCCCGAGGAAGATCATTCAGCCCCAATCTGCTCATTTTTGGACAACATGGGCGATTCCATGTAGACATCAGACCATCGTTTGGTGGATTATCTATATTGTGGTGTTGTATTGTGTCCGTAGATACATCTGTTCCCTTCTGACATGCCAGTGACAGATAGCTTGTGTAGAAATAAAGAAAGTTAATTGACTTTATCAATCAGAAATGGCAGAGGAAGAGTTCATCACCTTTGGGCTGTGGAACATTTCATTGGACGCGTCCACGACCTGCAAATCTATAGATTAATCCCTAGAAAATTGGCAACGGTAGTCTGATATTGATCAAATTGGAGTGGTAGTCACTGTTAAATAGACCAACAGCTTGTGCGTCTGTGTGGTGTGTGTGTGTGTGTGTGTGTGTGTGTGTGTGTGTGTGTGTGTGTGTGTTTGTATGAAATTGAGAGAGAGAATTGTGTGAGAGAGAGAGAGAGAGGGAGAGAGAGAGAGGGAGAGAGAGAGGGATGGAGAGAGAGAGAGAGAGAGAGAGAGAGAGAAGCTGGAATGCAGAGGGGTCTGTGTGTTATAGAAAGATAGATTGACAGATAGAGCAGTGAGGTTCGAACCCCAGTCGTTTGAGGATGGGCTTTTTTTTCTTGTATTTTTCTTTCTTGCGTTGTCTGGCACCTTTTCATACACACTTGTTCACTTCTCTGTCATATTCCCAGTTTAGTTCTAATATCAATGACAAGAAATACAAATCTACAACAAAATATTATAATAAAAATAATGGCACACAGTCATACTTTAATGACCGCTTTTGTTGCCATAAAATATAAAATACAGGACGAATGTTTCTGGTTTATCTCCTACCAGACATAACTATAAAACATGTTCTCTATATATGGCTCCAGGAAATATGGCTCGTAATTCCAAAAGACATCAACTCTTATCTGCCCACTACAAATAACTACTATATACACTTCCGTGGTACTCCGAAAAAAAAATATTTTTTAGAAACAAGAATTTAACATTTTGGTCAGAAAACTAGTCCTACATATATTGATTCATTAAAAAGTGATCCTCATCGTGGCAAAATCTCCCAAACCTGGGACTCCGCGAAATCTTCAAGGAACTCCAAAAGTTTGAGAGTTGTTGCCAAGATGAGGGTTAGGTTAAATTTTAATTGATCGATAATTTGAGGGCCGGAGTAGTCTGGCCAAAAATTTAAATACCGTGTTTCTTCATGCAATGTGAGAACGATACACTCAAGATGTTAGATATTTCGATAAGGTATCTTTAAAGGGAAGATATAATATCTGTCATAAAACAACCACTGGATGTCGTTTGGTATGGGATGATGAATCAGAAATATCCACCAACTTTGCAGCGTCACAAATCCTCGATGACTACATGTGCTGACGTTAGCGATATAAAATTTTTAAAAATTAAATTGAGCTTTTATATAGAGCAATATCCACTAAACGTGCTCATAGCGCTTTAAAAGGGGTCCCTGGTCAACAGCAACATTTAACACGTGGAACGGGACATAACGCCTGTTAGGCGATTTTACAATTTTTCGGACAAAGACAACGCTGTTAACGGCAAAGTACTCATTTTACACCTGAGTACGGTGAGAGAATGTGAGTAAAGAGCCTTTTCCAAGGACTCAACTATGCGCCGAGCGCGAGGCTCGAACCCAGGACCTTCCGACCCGAAAGCGAGTGTCATACCACAAGACTACATAGCCGCACAATTTGATCCTTTTTATCATATAATATATTATAAAATAAATATAGTCTTATATAATGTATGTATGTATTTTATAAAACATAATAATAATAATAATAATAATAATAATAATAATAATAATAATAATAATAATAATAATAATAATAATAATAATAATAATAATAATAATAATAATAATACGTACGTGAAATTAACAACGAAATATGACAGAAAATGCATCCGTCAGTATTTTTGACGTCTGTGCGATTAGAGCCGTTAAAAGCAGACGTTCATAATAATATAAAGTCAAAGATACCCATCTCATAGCGTAGGTTATGTTTAATATCAGGACCAAAACCACTAGCCCCACCTCCACCTCCTCCTCCTCCTCCTCCTCCTCCTCCTCCTCCTCCTCTCAAACATCAAAGCCACTGAGATTGGAATCTCTTGATGACACGATAAGATAACTCGTGTATTTAAGTTTGACTCTATCGTGGTTTTGTGTTTTGTTTGATAGTAAACCATCCACAGACAGTCTCAGAGTACTTCAGGTCGTTGTACGGAGGTTGTTAACTCACTCAACCCTAACACCGACTATATCCGTAGTTTACCCGGGTTTACTTTTACCCCATGCATATTTATTACATTTTTTTAAATACAAATTATAGGCGTAGTATCAAAGCTATTGTTTTTTAGTTTTTACATGTTAATGGTATCTAATTGAATAAAACTATCTATGCTCATGCTCAATTTTAATACATTTTTTTCCAATTTTGAAAAGTTGCAAAAATCTCTAGGAGTAAGTGAGTTAAGCTAAGCAGTGAATGGTTTGGAAAAGTTTATTGTATTCCAAGTCAAGGGGGGATAATATTATTGGTTATGATATTTATGATATTTATTGCTTTATATAAAATCGTATAGTGTAAATAAAGTGCATAACGCTTTATTTATTTATTCATGCTTGTATTTCACGTTTTTAAAACGTGTTTCCTGGTGGATGAATAAAGAATATTTATTTATTTATCTATTCATTTATTTGTTTACTCAGATCCCAGGTTTGAGAGTGTTGGATTTGATATTTTCAATCAATATTTGAAGAACGAGTTTTCTTACCAAAATTGTTAATACGTGTCTTTCGGTTTGTTTGTTTTTTTTTGTTTTGTTTTGTTTTTTTTTTGTTTTGTTTTTGTTTTTTTGTTTGGGGGGGGGGGGGGGGGTTGTTTTTTCGTTTGTTTGTTTTGTTTTTTTCTTGGGGGGGGGGGGGGTTCTTGTTTTTTTTTTTTTTGTGTATTGTTTTGTTTTGTTTTTTACTTTTTTTCATTATCATTTTATTTTTAGTTTTTTATTTGATATTGTTTGTTCTTTTTTTGTTTGGGTTTTTTTTTGTTTTTGTTTTTGTATTTTTTTTTTTTTGTCTGTTCGTTTTGTTTTGTTTTTGTTTTGTAATATTTTCATAGTCGGCAGAGTAGGGCTCGAACCCTGGCCCACCTACAATGCCATGGCCACTCGGTCATCTCGTCCACACGATGCCTTGGCGTACGAAACTGCCATCGGGTTATAATATATTTTCAACCATCAACTCCGAATGTCTTTTCCAGAGCTCTCTCACATCATTGGATGACGACGGTCGGCGGAAAGAAGGGGCCATAAATCTTGTGTCAGTCATACAGGAGGAAGGGGAGAAAACCGGTGAGCGTGTAATGAATTTACCCACAAACCACACGCCAGCTCAAACACCGACGCAATGGCGTTTCCATTACAGCACGGAGCTGCCAAGCACACTAACACGACTTTTTGTTCTGTTATGTTTTAACAGATATCTTATCTAACTTCATTATACTTGACATGGTCGTTATGGAAGTTATTGTTGTGCGGCTATGGCTATGTGGTCTAGTGGTATGACACCCCTTTCGGATCGGAAGGTCCTGGGTTCGAGTCCTTGGAAAAGGGGGAGGAGGTGATGGAGGTGGTGGTGGAGGAGGAGGATGAGGATGAGGTGGAGGAGAAGGAGGAGGAGGAGGAGGAGGAGGAGGAGGAGGAGGAGGAGGAGGAGGAGGAGGAGGAGAAGAAGAAGGAAGGGGAGGAGGTGATGGAGGTGGTGGTGGAGGAGGATGAGGATGAGGTGGAGGAGAAGGAGGAGGAGGAGAAGGAGGAGGAGAAGAAGGAGGAGGAAGAGGAAGAGGAGGAGGAGGAGGATAAGAAGGAAGAGGAGGAGGAGAAGAAGAAGCAGGGTTGAGTACGTTCCTTAATTAGGTAGGTGGATGTGAGGAAAAAATAAATAGTTAATAAATAATAGTATATTATTAATATTCGTAAGTGAGAGAGATGGGAGAGGGATGGAAGGGAAGTAGGAATAGATAAAGAAAGAGGCGAGGGGGAGAAAGAGAGAGAGAGAGAGAGAGAGAGAGAGAGAGAGAGAGAGAGAGAGAGAGAGAAGAGTAGAGGGAGGTGTATGACCTATCTGATAGGACTAGCTGGGTATAACTTCAGTGTAAATTG
>NC_088365.1:53689740-53712240 GCF_034508935.2 Berghia stephanieae | reverse complement strand
AGGCATCTGGACATCGTACAAGGACAATCCACCCCCCCCCCCTCCCCTACCCCACCCCCAAAGGAATTTTCTAGAGAAATGGCACAATATCGTACAATCCTCAGGTCTAGTTTCATTACCGAAGTAAAAACCACAACCCAAACCGCAAACACTTCCATCATATGGGACGTCCCTCAAACCCGTGAGACGTTCAACGTCTTAGGCAAGGGGGAGATAATCAGGAGCGCCTTGCAAATCATCAGATGAATTAATCAACTTTGTAATACCAATGGTATGCGTATCTGCTACAAGAGATTACACTTACATGCAGCATTTCTATACCAACGGTAATGATATTATAAACAACAACAACAATAACAATAACACTCCTCAAACCAAAATGAAAAAAACAATATCATCACAAGAAACATTTGTAAAAAAAACAAGCCACAACAACATCAATAACAACGACGACGACAACAAACAACAATTACAATACATGCGCCAGGATGAAGTCATGAAAAATAGGGAACAGTCTTTCTCTCTCTCTCTCTCTCTCTCTCTCTCTCTCTCTCTCTCTCTCTCTCTCTCTCTCTCTCTCTCTCTCTCTAGGTATCTCTCTCTCTAGGTATCTCTCTCTCTCTCTCTCTAGGTATCTCTCTCTCTCTCTCTCTCTCTCTCTCTCTCTCGACTCTTGTTTCGAACAAGACAATTTTCCCCCAAAAGAATATCTAAAACCGAATTAAAGCTCTTTTTCAGTGACGGAAAACGATATGAACTTAAAAACTTTGAAGGAATGAGGGGGAGGATGATCTTCAAGTACATGTGCTTCGTAGAATCGACACACAACAAGGCCCACGTGTTCTGCAAGGGCCGACACTTGAAATACTTACAGAAATAAATGACAAGGAAATTAAACTCCAACAGTAAACAATGTTACCTGGCCCTCCACCTCGAGGATGCAGCACACACGTGCAGGGGCGGCTCGCAGCCCAGACAAACGGGGGCTTTGTCCCACGTCGACACTGGAGGCCATTGGCAGTGGCGGCTCTTATCGAGAGGTGAACGATTCAACAACAACCACGACGACGACGATCAGGGGCCTCCTGTGATATTCCAGTGAAAACTAAAACTAAATACCGGTAGTTAAAACAACAAACACTTAACCACACAATTAACTCTGCGAGCTGCTCACATCAACCAAAGTATGCAACGCAGAGAAGTTGTGAAGAATAACATTCAATCAGTACGTTGAGAAAGGATAAAAATTATATATATATATATATATATATATATATATATATATATATATATATATAAGCGCTTTAAATATGCCATTTGAACTGCTTGTATTATGATTAGTGTGCCTAAAGTTGCCTGCCTCCATAATCCACCCCTTGGGTCATAATATAGCCTACTATATCTTCTCTAATTTCACAGGCAGAGTACCTGTCGCCTATAAAGTGCCTACACAAATGTATCTCTACATCATTGCATATTATAGCCGGGTATGTATATTCACACCTGTTCTGAAAATTTGTATTGGGTGCCTTGCCCAGAGTTTCTTGATCACTACCCTCCGTTTTCTTCCATACTCAATGTTGTTTCACAAAACCCTGACAAAACAACGTTACGTTTGGCCATCAGCGTCATTGTCATTTATAAGAAATTAGAAAATAATAATATTCGCTCAAGTGACTATTTCTGGCTGAAAAATAAATGCGTTTATTAAACACCTGCAGAGATCACTGTAGATTTGTGTTTAATTATATTCATTTATTCATTCATCTGTTATATTTATCAGATCATTTATTTATGTATTCATTTATTTATTTATGTATATATTTATCTATTTTTTATTCATTTATCTATTTATTCATTCAGTCAGTGATTCAATCACCCACTTTCAGATTGCTTTGGTTTGCTTTCGTTCTGGTTTGGTTCAGATCATGTGTCCTGTTTTTTCATATTGGTTTGTATTTGAGTTGTATTCACAGAAAAACAAAAACAAGAAGATTACAACTTGATCTTAAAATTCGAAGTGAACGCAAAACAAAAATCAAAATTCCAGAAACTTCCAATGAGTCAAAATGAGAATTGCAGTGTCTGCCAAAGCAAAGACAAAATAACCCTGTCTGTGCTTGAGTCTTCAGGGCGTAGAAGGGAGAGAGATAGAGAGAGAGAGAGAGAGAGAGAGAGAGAGAGAGACCAATATAGGGTCAAATAGAGAGCTATAGAGAGAGAGAAAGAGAGAGGGAGGGAGGGAGAGAAAGAGAGTCTGAGAAAGAATGAGCTAGAGAGACAGAGAGAGAGAGAGAGAGAGGATAGAGAGAGAGAGAGAGAGAGAGAGAAACCCCGTCATAGTGTCATCACAGCTGGTTACGAACGGAACAGACAGTAATCCAAATTGACTTGGACGGGTTTGTCCATGCGTGTCCATGCACAAAATAGGAATACACACTCACACTACACACACACACACACACTCACACTACACACACACTTGTAAACACACACAAACACAATAATATACACACTTCCAAAGGGGGGGGGGGGGGAACAAATTGGGAGAGGGAGATGGGTAGTCACAGAGGAAGAGATAAAGAGAGAAGGGGAAAAAAGAGAGAGGGGGGAGGTGGAGGAAGAAAGAGAAAGATATGAGGAGGAGGAAGGGGGAGAAGAGAGTATAGGGGAAAGGGGGGGGGGGGTCTTTTCAATACCAATTTCAATTTCATGGATAAAATCCACATACCAACGGCGTTGAGTTGGCATTGAAGGATGACCCCCGTACCGTATTCATTCAATTCGTACAGCAGACGCCAGCCATCATTTCATTGGGCCGATATTATATCTATCGTGTCACCGGGCGATTAGGGTTAAAGAGTTAATATCGCAGGGGCGGTACGACATGGGTTAATAACGCCATCATATGTTATTACACCCACGTCGCCTGCTATTATCAATAAATACTCTATAATTACATACCTATCAGTATAGAAATGAAACGCTTACTTAAAATTTGGGCCAGAAAAATCGTCCTTCAAATATCAATCGATCAAAATGACCCTCGTCTTGGCAAAAAATATCAAAACCAGGGACTTGCGAAGTCTTCAGGGAGTCCCAGGTTTGAGAATTTTTTACCAAGATGAGAGTCATTTAAACCGATCGATATTTGAATGACGAGTTTTCTGGTCAAAATTTTTAAATACGTGTTTTGTTGGGGGTTTTTTAATTAAAGAATACGGCAGATACAGGCCATGGGGTACAAAATTCGCCCATTGTCTTTTGATGCGTCGTCACTGAATGGTCTTTATGTATGCAATTCGTAAAAAACGTGGAATTCCTAAAAAATATATAATATTTTTTTTTAATATATAAATTTAAAAAACATGAAATGTTATGATGAAAACACAAAGGCATGTACAGGCCCAACAATGTGATTTGATAGAATCTTAGAGATGCTGAAAACAAACAGAGAGAGAGAGAGAGAGAGAGAGAGAGAGAGAGACAGAGAGAGAGACAGAGAGAGAGAGAAGATAATGAGAAGGGGTGGAGAAATGAACGAATGAAAAGGTTTGAATACAGAATAAGCAGTTACGAGACAGGTAGGAAAATAATACCTATAATGTATAATATGAGTATTGATGTAAATAAATAAATATATCTAAGTATAAAAAGAAAAAGATTATTTATAATAGATTAATGTAGGGTTAGAAATGATAATATGATAATAGGGGCCTTTTGTTCTGTTTGGACGAAAGGGGGTGGGGGGGGGGGGGGTTAGAGAGGTGAAATGTTTGTGGTCCTTACAACAACAAAAACAACAATAGGAATGATAACTATATTATTACTGGTTAGATAGCCACGATGACGGTGATGATGAAGATAATGATGATGGTGGTGGTGGTCGTGGTGGTGATAATGATGATGATAATGATGATGACGATGGCGGATAGTGCAGTAGATGTTGTGCCTTGTTATCAAAACGTCAAAACACTGGATAATCAAATTGTCAGCAACGAGGCACGCATTGAGACAACTCTAAATATTTTGACACTCGATTACCTCCCCTTGATGTATGTGGGGGAGAGAGAGAGAGAGAGAGAGAGAGAGAGAGAGAGAGAGAGAGAGAGAGGGGGGGGGGCGAGAGTAAACAATAGAGATAAATAACAAAATCCTGCCAAAAACATTTTCGTTCTTTCGGGACGGAAAAAGAAACATTTTTGACATTTGAGCATTCGCATAGCGCAAAATTCATAAAACCTGCTCAAAGCGCTATACACGTCGCCCTCGCCAACAGTAACACAATACATACAGAACGCGACAAGACGCCTGTTAAGTGATAATATATTTTTTCTTTCTGACAGAGACAACTCTGATTACGCCCAAGAACATTTTACCACCGAGTACAATGAGAGAATAGGTAAAGAGTCTTTTCCTTCAACTATCCGCTGCTCAGGGCAGGACTCGAATCCTGGACCTTCCATATATCACGGTAAAGGAAGTCGCCTCATTCATGGACAAGTGGAGAATGTTGTCTCTGTCCCCCAAAAATGTGCAATATCGCCTAACAGGCGTCATGTCTCGTCCTGCGTATTACATTTTGCTGTTAGCTACGGACCCTTTGTAAAACGGTTTGAGCACGTTTAGTGGATATTGATCTATATAAGTGCCTAAAGATCATGGTCAAGAGAGTAAATATAATGATAACGAGAAGACTTGTGGGAAGAGACACGAAATTGCCTAGTTCTGGAAAAGAGCAGAAAGCAACAACGGGTTTGGAAGAACAAGGAGTTGGTGCATAGCCCTAATTTCCACGTTACATCCCCGGCGAAAGGGCATGTGTCGAGAGAGGGCATGGAGTAGGTCAGAGCGACTGAAAGCAACAACGGGTTTGGAAGAACAAGGAGTTGGTGCATGGCCCTAATTTCCACGTTACATCCCCGGCGAAAGGGCATGTGTCGAGAGAGGGCATGGAGTAGGTCAGAAAGACAGAAAGCTAGGACTTCATATACATGTCACTGACTGAAAGACAAAGACGCTCGTTACGCAGACAGGTGGCTTTAGGTAGTATGTTCTATGTACTTACCTCCAGTAGTGAAGACTCAGTCCCGGGCACGATTCACACTTGGTGCACATCCGGGTGCTATCCGTAAATCCGTGGTTGTTATCCTCGTTGCCATGGAGATGGTCGTTGGCCCGAAGGGCTGACGTATAATCCTGGAGGGGTGAGATAAGGATAAATGATGATTTCTAGTCATTATTGTAAAAATTTACAGACTAGAAAAAAAGGCCAGAGCTATTCGTCAATGTCCACCCAGCAGTGATTGGGTAGCTGGGTATGTTAGATCTGGCGGAAAGTACTTAGCGATATACTAGCGACATATCCAAAGGGTAGTAAGTAATTGATATTATCCATTTCACGTAGTTAAAGAAACAGCTCCATTGGCCTATTAATGGTTCCGCGTCACTAGATAGTATGAAGTGACGTCAACTTCATTCTATCTATAGTAAAAGTAGAAGAGAAGAAAAAAAGTTGTCCTTCGAAGACATTAGGCCCGTGGAGCCAGAGCTTATCCCGGTTTTATCACCGTGAAACGGACAATAGCAATTACTTTAGGTCGCAAAGTACTTTCCGACAGATTTAACAGACTCACCTACCCAATCACTGCAGGGAGGACGGGGGGTGGGGGGGGGGTCAGAAAAATAACAAATTTGTAGACGGCATACGGGATCGATCTTGGTCCCTTTGCCCGTGAGGCGAGTGCTCTACCAACTGAGCTATCCGGACCCCTGCTATCGTTTAAGTATGAGGATCGGATAAGCTTTGTTTCTAATTTCCACAACTTTCTATTTTCACCATCAACCTTATCTTATCTGATAAAATGCCATAAAATTGACACTTTATGACATGCATCGTTTGTCTCTGTCGATTCCCCTTGTCTTTACCCTAGATAATGTAACACATTCTATCTGCTAATCTCTGTTGGAAAACAATAATCATTATAATCAGTGCTGACGGTGGGCGATAATGTGGTCTAGTGGTATGACACTCGCTTCCGGGTCGGAAGGTCCTAGGTTCGAGCCTCACTCGGCGCATGGTTGACTCCTTGGAAAAGGCTCTTTACTCATATTACATTCTTTCACCGTACTCGGGTGTAAAATGAGTACCTGGCCGTTAACAGTGTTGTCTCTGTCGGAAAAAAAAATTATAATATCGCCTAATAAGCGTCATGTCTCGTTATACATGTTACGTGTTGCTGTTGGCCAGGACACTTGTAACGTTGAGCCGTTTGTGGATTGCTATATAAAAGATCAAGTTTGTTTTGTTTTTCTTTTTTGATGGTGACAAAAAGTTTTTTAAAAAGGAGGAAAATTTTGAATGACTGCCTGTAAGTCCCATTTTTACTGCACTCACCTTCACTTCAAGGGCGATTGTAGTGATAAATTATCGTTAATGTTCTAATGAAAGAGTGAACATGTAGAGGCTTCGGATGGGAGCAATGCAGACAAGAGTTTGGGTCAACACTTCATCAGCACAACAATTAAGCAAAATAACGTGGAAATCAAATAAAATACTTTATTTGTTTTCCAAGATCATTTGTTTATTGATATGCTGATGAAGTGTTTGTACCCAAAACGTCCATTATCTGCATTGCTCCGATCCGAAACTTCTACATTTTCACTCCTATATTTCACGATCCAAGGCTCAGCAGCACCCCCCCCCCCCCCCGCCAAGCGTGCTTACTTCTATTGACACTCTGTAATTTCGAGTGTTCTCAAAGATTTCAAACAAAAAAATAAAGAAGTGACTACACTGTATATAATCCTCATTAACAGTAGATACCAGCCCCTCGACAACGTCATATGTAAACATGGTAGGATTGGAGCACAGCAAAGCACACAGTTTTTATTCTGGTATTGTCAAGAATCCTCTGTCAACCGTGTCAATGAACTACACAGAATTATGTATAAATTACCGTTTAATTGATCAAAACTTTGTAACTAGTCACCATCTGGCGGTATAAAACATACAATGATAGAGGTCGATTTCATTCACGTTAACTTTATAAACAACCAATAGTTGCGAGCAGTGTGAGGGTGTGATCACAAATTATTAAGTTTTGATGGTCAAAATCTACTGTTAATACATAGGCATGGATATACTTCATTAGCTCCGTTTGAATGTTAAAAACTCAATTATTTGAGAACCACCAATATTTGCGGGGGAATAAAAATAAAAGAAATCTCTCTCTCTCTCTCTCTCTCTCTCTCTCTCTCTCTCTCTCTCTCTCTCTCTCTCTCTCTCTCTCTCTCTCTTCTCTCTCTCTCTCCTTTTTTTTCTTTCTCCTTAAAAATATCAACTGATTTATTCGAATCAGTGATGAAAACAAAACAAACCAAATAATAATAATAATAATAATAATAATAATAATAATAATAATAATCATCATATATAATCAATCATCAATCATCAATCATCATCATCATCATCACCATAATAAATAAATAAATAAATAAATAACTACAATATATAACTGAGCCAACCCCTCACCCTGACTGTTGGGTCATCCGTAGAGAAGGTGATAGCTTTGTGTAACTTCTTCGATCCATTTTTGGAAGTGCTGGCCTTATCTGGCGCCGAAATACCCCCCGTTGCCATGGTTCGGTGCCTTATATCCAATATCTTTTTGCTTTCAAAACCCACCAACGAACAAGTACACACACACAACACACACAATGTGATTTCAGACAAATAATCCTAAATCCAAAGAAATAACACACTTCTACCAATACACACCGGACCACAATGATCTAAAATATGAGACATGATGACGTCATTATGAATGGATGCCATTTCAAGATGTTTCACCATTAATTAATTAATTTATTAATTATCATCATTCCCGATGACCCAATTATCCGAGTTGTTATAATCCGGAGTCATGAAATATATATTATAGAATATATCATGTAATCCACACAAGAAAAGATCCGTTGAATCGTCTGTGATATAAAATAATATATTCTATGATATCAAATGTTTTTTTTTTCTGTGAGATCTTAATCCCAAACATCAAAAACAACAAACAAGTAAGGCACAGATAAGCACACAGCGCAGACCTGCCAACTTGAAATTTAAAAAATTCGTATTTCTTAGGAGATAATAACTGGTTATTAGAGAGAGTTTGCGGTAATGACTAAGGGAGATAATTTTTGCCATTTTACACGGTTCAGTCCCTTGATTACGGTACAGACTATGTTAAAAATAAACAATTTACCCTCACAAGGAATACATAACACTTTAAAATCCTCTAAAATATGTACTCTGGTATCAACTTTCATGTTTAATATGACTTAATGACTTAGCTGCTATGAAGTTCTGAATTTGAGCCAATTTCGTAATTCTACGAGGTATTCTTATAGTAGGCAGCCTGAAAGAGCCCAACTCTTCAAGAGCTAAAAAAAAAAAAAAAAAAAAAAAAAAAAAAAAAGGACGTCTAGAAACACTATACTGCGTATCTCTGAAACCCATATTTAAAATTTGGCCAATAAACTCGTCTTCAAAATATCTATCGACTTAAATGACTCTCATCTTGGCAAACTCTCAAACTTAAACCAGGACTTCGCGAAGCACACGGCCAGGGCAAAACCAAGTAATCTCATTCCAAGACAGACAGAAAGCAAATTGGGAAACAGACATAAGGGATAGAAGACACATTAAGTGCCACCTTGCCCACTTGGAGGCCAGGATCCCCCCCTGAAAGCGTGTAGGAAACAGTGCTAGAAAGCCGAAAGGCATACAAGAGACAAAGAAAAAAATTTTTACGGCATGGGGGTGAATCTTGACCCGTTAGATACGGCACCCCCCACCTGACCTGACTACAATAGACGCCACGCCATCCACCACTCCAAATAAAAAAGTGGTTGAAGAAAGCATCTTGAGTCCCTCCCACGACTTCTTGGGGTCACGAGGTCAACACACAAAGACCACAAAAGTTTATTGGCGAGCGATCAGTTAATCCAGAAGCTTAATTCTCAATAACAAAACAATAAATATACGTGGTTGTCCTACTTGGATTCAAGTTTTATCAATTCTGCGCCCACAATTAAGGTTTTTATTTGCACCGTTGTAATGCCCAGGTCATCAGGAGCAGGTGCTCAGCGTAAGTCTTTGTTTCCTACCCGAAGGTACTGAGTTCGATCATCCAACACTGCACTGTGTGGCTTCAGCAAGTTGCTCGCCTACTCAATATGCGGCGCCGCACTGCGGCTGATGCCGGTTATACAGTCTTCTTGAATGGGACCCTAGAGACAAATTCCCTAGGGATGAATAATCTTTTTTATTATTAATTTTTTCTAATTTGTAAAAAATATTGTAAAAGTATATGTAATATATTATATATTATATAATATATATATATATATTAATATTATATATATATATATATTAACACACAAAACACACATTTAATACAAGAAACAACCACGTATGTTTACAGTTTGTAAATGCAAGTGGCGGTACATTGTAATCCTCCCCCACCCCCCTAAAAGCCTAACTCTTATCTGATCACAAAGACTTTCTCTCAATTCATTCTACTCTTCTGTCCGTAATCTTTTTTTTTTAAAGATAAAAAAAAAAAAAAATTTTGGCCAGAAAACTCGTCCTTCAAACGTCAATCGATTGTAATGACCCTAATCGTGGCAAAAATTCTCAAAAGCACGGGACGTTGTGAAGTCCCAAGAACGAGAATTATCGTGTGTCTTTGTGTGGGTGTGTGTGTGTGTGGGTGTGTGTGTGAGAGAGAGAGAGAGAGAGAGAGAGAGAGAGAGAGAGAGAGAGAGAGAGAGAGAGAGAGAGAGGGAGAAGGGGGCTATAATTATGTTTACCGAGATTTAAGAGTATTTTAACGACTCGAAAGACTCGCAAAGAACCAATCTTTTTTATCGACGGTAGGTTGAAAGTCGGTAGTAGGCAGTAGGCAGAAGGCAGACGGGGGGAAGTCGAGGATCAACTTTGTTTTCTTTTGATTTTATTTTAACATTTATACCTGTAAATACGTCGACTGAAGATAATTAATATATTATATATAAGATAGATAGAAATTATTAGTAGATAGGCGGGATAAAACATTCGTTTCTGTACGTGTCGAAAAGACAGTGAAAGCACCAGCAACGAAAACAACAACAAAACAACATCGACAGCAACAAGAACAAGAACAAAACAAGAAAACAACAACATATTGTGACCCATCGCATCCAAGCGATGAGACGTCTGGCTGTCGTAAAGGCCAAAAATTAAATAGTTTGATGTTACGCGTTTAGGTATAATACCCACAACACCAGCAAACCTGATATACCGTACCATCACACAAAACTGATTGTAAAACCTTGAAACTTTAAAGTCTGATTGAGAGAATTTAGTGAGAACTTCTCATAAAACCGCAGTCTAAAAACAATAACAAAGCGGTGAAGCAGACGTGAATAGATTCCTTCTATATGGCACGCTGGAGCTGGGTGACCGAAGATTATCTTCTGTAGTAGTATGCGTTGGCTAAAAAAGCTCACAACATTGCCATCCGGAGTTTAACGACAAACAGAGGGCTTCCTATTCTATAGCCTATACATAGCAATGCTGGTGACACGATCAAGACAGCAAGCAAATGCAGGGCCGCGTTATTGAAATTTTTAAAATTAAGTCTACAAAGGAAAAAAAAAAAAAGAAACGCTTCTAAAAATAGCCTTATAATTGCATATCTTGCCCTAGGCGTCATCAAAAAATACTCTCCAAAATCCTAAATATAGGTTTTCTGGGACCAAACTTCCCTTTTCAATTCAACGTGTTTGATTGAATCAGAGACAGAACAGATATGCAATTCTGTTGCTGGAACCAAATATCCGTAATACAGTACTACGAATTTTTCGTGGTGCTAGGCAGGTCTGAATATGTAACCTGTCGTCCCAAATCGGTTATTGGAATGTTAACGGTTACGTTCCCAAACTACAACGATCGACGAACGACGGGGATGAAAACGAAGATCTGCCTTCAGAGTTTGAGGACAGATCTTCGTTGTTCGTTGTATATTGGGAACGTAACCGTTTACTTGTGATTTGTGTGAACAAGGTGCAGAAAATTATTTCTATCTTCTCTTAATATTCAAACCACCTCTGGTGTATTGTCGCATGTGTAGGCGTCTTGATGTTTTACACTTCAAGATGTATTTGTGTCAGTGACATCTATAGTAGACTGATTTGACTACTATAGGGAATGAGATTAGCGGAAGAGTAGCGTCCATAGCAATCTAGAGTGTATAGATAGCATTGGTAGCGTCCCTTGATTGGACGTCACTACGACATCCATAGTCTGTGACGTACCGGGGAAAAGTTATTAGAGAGAGAACGTCATGTTGGTCGTGCACTGCGTCTCTCGTCCTCGCTTCCGTAGATAGCGGCTTGAGACACTTCAAAACCAAATTGACGTTCTCTCTGTAAGGTGACGTCCAATCAAGGGACACTACTCTTCCGCTAATCTCATTCCCTATAGTAATGAATTAGTCTTGTCTCTAAACTGTTCCGTGGTGATTGAATTTACATCGATAGGTGGTAGGTTATTCCACAAGCGTGGTCATGTGTAAATTTGAAAATTACACTTTAAGATCATGCAATGACCAAACGAAAATTTCGGAAAAAAGATCAAGAACAAAATTTGGTGATAGATCGTTTGCTTGTTTCGGCCCCAAGATTTGGAATGAACTACCACGTGGTCTGAGGGAGTGCAAGTCTTTACCTACCTTTAAAAAGAATCTCAAGACACATTTTTACTGTATTTGTTTTATTGACTCTATGAATCCTTGATTTGGCTATGAATTATTATTATTATTTTATTTTTCTCACTTAAAATTGATATTTATATTGTAAAGTGCCCAGAGCTTGTGTTTTACACGAGCATGAGCGCTATATAAATGTGTATTATTATTATTATTATCATTATTATTAATATTATTATTATTATTATTATTATTATTATTATTATTATCATATTATTATTATTATTATTATTATTATTATTATATATTATTATTATTATTATTAATATTATTATTATTATTATTATTATTATTATTATTATTATTATTATTATTATTTTTATTATTATTATTATTATCATTATTATTATTATTAATATTATTATTATTATTATTATTATTATTATTAATATTATTATTATTAATATTATTATTATTATCATCATTATTATTATTATTATTATTATTATTATTATTATTATTATTATTATTATTATTATTATTATTATTATTATTATTATTAAGCGTATAGAAATAGAAGAGGGGAAGAACGAGCTTCGTGTCATTGTATTCGATGTACAACCACAGGTGGATATGGCGTCGATTCGGAGCGTTCCTCTAGTGGCCAGGCGGAGTTGTCCTGTCGTAGCAACAGGCGGGTCGTAGGTTCGAATCCTCATCGCCGCAAAGTTTTTATTCTCCATTGTCTTCTGACAGTTTACAACTCGCGTCATGCCTATGTGTTATTTATTTAACCGCAAGCAAGAAACTTTGGATTAATTCATATTCGCAATGCCGGAAAATAAATCATAACAAAAAAGTCTTACATAACAATAACAAGAAATCTCAAAGTTATTATTTCTTATCATTTCAAATCATAGTTACAGTCTAGTCTTGTGTGTTGGTACGTTATATCTGGCTGGCGGATGTTGGTAGTATTCTGCCTACACGCATAGCACCAATACACCACGCTGGTGTTGGGTCACCGAATGTTATCATCTATACAATCAGTCGCTACCTCCCTGAGCATCGGATTTCAGCACGCTCGGATTCCAGCACGCTTTTTGGCTTCTCTCAAGATCGTGCTAGAATCTGGTGAATACTGTATTTACGGTTTTGATTTACCCCGACTTATTTGCCGTTTTGAGACGATGGAACCCTTAGTCTCAACTTTCGTCTGTTTTACTTTAATTTTTTTTAATTTCAAAAACAATTTGCTGAGGCGGTTTTCGTGTTTACAACTTACTGTGTTTCTCGTCACTTTCGATATTGCAAGTGATTGACAAACAGTATGTTTCATCAGGTTATGGTATCTTTAGTTAGGGTTAAAGGGGGGGGGGAGAGAGAGAGAGAGAGAGAGGGGGGGGGGGGGATCGGAGGTCTCCCCCGATAACAAAAAGAGTGGATTCGGGGGGTCTCTCACCCCCCCCCCCCCCCCGATAGTATAAATAAATCCCCTCTCCAGTCTCGTGCTGTGAAACTACGGAAGTCCTTCCATTTATTTATTTAGATATGTATTTATAGTTTGCTTCGGTTAATTCTTGATATCAGCTGTTTTGATTTGATATTTGGAAATTCTATGTTAATACACGAGTTGTGTTGGCAATTGGCTATATATAAATATAAACCTTTGAACTTGAACTGTATAATCATAAAAGAATGTGACCCGTCTATAACATATTATCATCATTTTTATTACTATTATTATTATTATTATCATTATTATTATTATTATTATCAATTTATTATTATTATTATTATTATTATTATTATTATTATTATTATTATTATTATTATTATTATTATTATTATTATTATCAGTACTATTATTATCATCATAATCATTATTATTATTATTATTATTATTATTATTATTATTATTATTAACATTATTCCTTTTATTTCATCATCAACATTATTCCTTATATTATCATCATCATCATTATTATTATTATTAGACCTAATAGTATTATTACTTTAATTAAACTTCAATGTCAATTGCACAGTTTTAAAATAAAAATAATAATAAAAGATCCGACTATACGACTGGAATTGCAATGGGCCTGGTGTGTGTGTTTTGTAAGATTTGATATCCAAATGCATGCCTTGGCCTTGGGCCTTGGGAAGTCAGAAACTTGGGAGGCCTTCCGAAAACTCCTTCATCCCCAGTATTCTTGGTTTTTATAATGTTCTGGTAGGGGGTTTGGGAGGGGGGAAACTTTTTTTTTTTTAAATAAAAAGTCTCCCCCCCCCCCTTCTTCCCAAACCCCACACTATAACATTATAAAAAAAGTTTTCCCCCTCCCAAACCCCCGAACAAGAATACTGGGGATGTAGGAGCTTTCGGAAGGCCTCCCAGAAACTTTTTTGCTTGCCTAGCTTGCCTCAGGTAGTAAAAGTTTGATTGCTTTTTTAATAAGGAAATATAATTATAATATAATATGTTTCTTGGGTGCCTAAGTTTAAATTATATTAATATTAGACAGGGAAAAATCTAAGAATGTTGGATATCCAGACATTTCGTTTTGGTTCATATTCAAAACAAGCACTCGACTGTCCATCGGAATCAAAACTAAACACACAGGGGAGTGAGTGAAGGCATTCGAATTTCGCACCTCCACAATAAAAAAAATCAATAATATAATCCGATCAAATATTCAGAATATACAACATCCGGTTATTGAAAAGAAAACTTTGAAAATCCCAAAATTGCTTTTTTATAATTTATAATCCAAAATATCGAATTAAACCAGCACAGCAGCAACACTTGAAATCTCGTGGGTCCAGTTTTTGAACTCATCGACAACAAAAACAACATTACTAACACACACAAACACACCAACCGATAACACAGCCCAAGGGGCTTTCAACGCCAACGATTCAAGTTCAAAACTAAGGAGTCGGCACGCATAGTAGTAGGTACACAGCTGTGTCGGACTCAACAACAACTGTCTTCTTCTTCTTCCTTCTCATTCACATTCACATTCAAAATCAAAATTCCCCCGTTCCCGATTAAAAAAGAGGGGAGCGTAGCGTAGCGTCGTGTTGTAAGTTCGGACAGAGTTGCGTCCCTTCCTCAACGCGTCTCTTGTATTATGTGCGTGTTGCGTCGTGTGTCTGTAGTCGAAGATTTTCGGCAGGTAGGTTTTGAGTTTGGATATTTTGTGCTGCTGTTATCAATCCTAACTCCGCCCCGTGTTCCGCTGAGCGGGCCCTTTGATTGACTGGAGGGAATAAATTTATGATAGGTAAGTGCGAAGCTGCCTCAAGACCGGAATGGTAGATAAAAAAATTATCCTTCAAGCGTTAAAAAGGAAAAACGAAAGAGCTTTTTATGTTTTATTCCTGGTTTTTCTTCAAGAATTATGATCTTTGGGTATGGTTGGAGTATTTACCCTTAGTCATCAAATGTGTGTAGCCCATCGTATCGAAGCGGTGTTATGGTCGGGATGAGATTGGTGTTAGAATTTGAATCTATAGATAGAACGAAGTTGACGTCACTCTGGTCTTTGTTATTGCTTTTTGCCATCCGTGTTTATGAGTAATTCTCACTAAACTGCATAAGTCAGACTAAAATCGTACAAGGTTACAGATAGTTTTGGGTGTTGGTCCGCTATACTTCCGGATGGCAATGTTGTGAGCTTCTTAGCCAAGCGCATACTATCTATAGATAGATCGAAGTTAACGTCACTCGGGTTTTTATTATTTTATCCCCCATCCATGTTTATGAGTAATTCTCACCATACTTTATTAACCAGACTATAAAAACGTTCAAGGTTACACATAGTTTTGTGTGTTGGTCCGTTTCATTTCCGGATGGCAATGTTGTGAGTTTCTTTGCCAAGCGCACAGCACCTATAGCCACAAATATACAAAACTGTTGTCCTTCAGAGCCATTAGCCCCGAGGAGCCGGAGTTTATCCCGGTTTCTATAGCGTGAAACGGATAATAGTGAGGCTATATGGTCTCGTGGTACGACACTCGCTTCCGGATCTAAAAGTCCTGAGTTCGATTCCCCGTTGTGCTGTGTGGCCTTGAGCAGAGCAAGTCACATCGCCTTAGCTCAGTTTGCGGCGCTGCACTGCGGCTGACGCCTTGGTTATTCCAGTCTTCCCTTGGAATAGACCCTAATACCCCCAATGAGATGAATAAAAGGATTTTTTTTTAAATTAATATTATGAATAAATAAATATATTATAGTTAGATGAATAAATAATTGAATAAATACATAGATCAAGAAATAAAATGAATAAATAAATATATTATTGTTAGATGAATAAATAATTGAATAAATACATAGGTTTATAAATAAATAATATAACATAGATAGACGAATAAATAAATGATTAAGTAAATCAAATTCTCTCTCTCTCTCTCTCTCTCTCTCTCTCTCTCTCTCTCTCTCTCTCTCTCTCTATCTATCGATCTATCTATCTCTCTCTCTTTCTCTCTCTCTCTCTCTCTCTCTCTATCTATCTATCTATCTCTCTCTCTTTCTCTCTCTCTCTTAATCTCTCTCTCTCTCTCTCTCTCTCTCTCTCTCTCTCTCTCTCTCTCTCAAAACATTAATGTGGAAATAATCTGACCCAGACATGGTCTGAGAAAAGAAAAATTTGGTTGTTTTTTGTTTTTGTTTTTTGTATTTTTTTCTTTTTTGTTTTTTTTTTTTGTTTTTAATGGTTTTTTATTATTTTTTTTGGTTCTTGTTTTGGGGGGTAGATAATGCTGTTTATTGAGTAAACTTCTTTTCCGAGTGTCTAGTCGTTTTGAGGGGTTCCCCCCACCCTGTCTGCTCGCCATCTTGTCTCTACCACATGTCAGCAACAGATAGTCGGGGAGTGGGGGAGGGGGGAAGGTGGTTAGAGTCAGAAAAAAACTGAAGATATGCCAACTTTTAAGACACAATATGTGACCAAACGTCACAAAACGTTATTCTGACCAGATGCTAAAAACTCAAATTATAGTTAAACTGGTCAAAATGAAACGTTGGTATTTAGCACAGTAAAATATTATTATGATATTCCTTCTCCTTTATAAAGCAAATAAACTCAACTTAAGTCTGATATTTCTGGCTACAAATTCCATTTTCAGCATCTTAATATGGTGGTGTTGGTGGTGGTGGTGGTGGTGGTGGTGGTGATGGTGGTGGTTTGTGGTGATGATAATGTTGGTATGTGGTTGTTTGTTTTGCTGGTGTTTTTTTGGTTTGTTTGTTTTTTGTTTTTTTTGTTTTTTTTTTTAAATTTGTTTTTGTTTGTTTGTTGTTTTTTTTTTTTTTGTTTTTGTTTGGGGGTTTTTTTTTTGGTTCTTTTTTTTTTTTTGGGGGGGGGGGGGGGGGGTTTGTTTTGTTTGTTTTGTTTTTAATAGCAGGAAATTAGGAAATCGGTGAGAGTTGACAGGTCGGAGAAAGACTCCCGACTAGAGCAGGAGAGATTATCGCTACATACGACACACACACACACACACACACATAAACACACATACACACATACATACATACACACACATAAACACACATAAACACACACTCACACAACATACATACACACACATACACACACATAAACACACATAAACACACACTCACACAATATACATACACACACATACACACACACATATACACACATACACACATAAACATAAACACACACAGACATTCACACACACACATTCACACACACACACATATATATACACACATATATATATATATATACACACACACGCATTCACACACATACACACACATACACACACACGCACACACATACATACACACATACACACATACACACACATACACACATTCACACACACACATTCACACACACACATAAACACATACACACATACATTCATACACACATTCACACACACACATAAACACACACACACACACATTCACACATACACACACATAAACACATACACACACACATTCACACACACACATTCACACACACATTCACACACACACACATAAACACATACACACACACATTCACACACACACACATTCACACACACACACATAAACACACACACACACACACACACACTTGCTCCATTTCTTCTCCCAGACAGACAGTCAATGATAAGACAGTCAAATGTGCAGTGCGCATGCGTGGTAATTTTATTTGGTCCCGTTGAAAGGTGGATATTAACACCGCGATGAAAGGGAGCTACTTTCTATGTAAACACACGGCACGGAGATGGAACGCGTAGGACTACGAGCATAAACGTCAACAAAAATTCCTACGTAAGATTACCTCAAAACAACAACTATACCAATAACAACAGTAATACCAATAACAACAACAATAACAACAACAACAACAACAACAATAACAACTTACTTACTTACTTACTTACTTACTTACTTACTTAGGCCGCCCCTTGGGGCGCCCAACATGAGCCTCAAGTCTTCGCCATTCTGTCCTGTCCTCCATAAGCGTACGCAACAATAACAAAACAAAGAAAAGGAACAAAAAAATCAACAAACAACAACAAAAACATGAGCTTTATAAAGAGCAATGTCCACTTAATGTGCCCAAAGCGCTTTACAAGGGGGCCCCTGACCAAAAGCAACATGTAACTTGTAGAACGAGGCATGACACCTGTTAGACAATATTACAATTATTTCGACAGAGACAACGCTTTTTAACAGCCAGGTACCCATTTTACACCTGAGTACGGTGAGAGAATGTGAAAGACACGTATTTGACAACATGGCCTGAAAACTCGTCCTTCAAATATTAATATATTTAAATTACTGTCATCTTGGCAAAAACGGTCAAAGAACCCCAGGTTTGAGTGTTTTTTGGAAGTGTAGATTCCAAGATTAGAGTCAATTCAATTGGTCGATATTTGAAGGAAGGAGTTTTCTGGCCAAATTTTTAAATAAGCGTTTTTCAAAAAAAAAAAAAAAAAACAACACAAAAAACGGCAGTTAACTGATTAATACCAAATAAAGGAGAAAAAAGATGTAAAAAAAAAAACAGGTTTAAATAAAAAAGAAAAAAAAAATCTTGGCATGATTTTAAAGCGGTTTGGTATGGGGGAAAATTTGGATTTGGCATTTTAGCTTCGTTTGGACATTAAATAGAAAAATTAAAATATTTTAATTTTACAGTCAAACTATCTAAGACCAATATCACAAAATATACAAGTGTTCGTTGTTAAACTGGAAAGACAAGTTGTTTTTTCCTTTGAAATGACTAATTGCTAAATTGGTTTGAGCGGGATAAAAGAAAAGTGAGAATGATGTTTACTTATAGACAGACGGTCTACGTACATTTTAGACTGGAAAAATTAGCCTTTACTTTTTTTCAAACGATTTGGCATTTCTCTATGACTTGTTTGTTTATTCATTTATTTGATTCATTTATTTATTTATTTATTTATTTATTTATTTATTCATTTATTATTTATTTATTCATTTATTTATTCATTTATTCATTTATTTATTTATTTATTCATTTATTTTATTCATTTATTCATTTATTTTATTCATTTATTTATTTATTTATTTATTTATTTATTTATTTATTTATTATTATATTCATTTATTTATTTATTTATTTATTTATTTATTTATTTATTTATTTATTTATTCATTTATTTATTTATTTATTTATAATTATTTATTATTTATTTATTTATCTATTTATATTTATTTACATTTATTTATATTTACTTATATATTTTCGAATATCATCACCTGGTAACTTGAACTACAACCTTGCCGCCTGCCGCCATTTAAAGTCCAAAACCCATTTATCAATAGCAACAAAACACTTACGCCATCATCATCAACACGAACACGTTATCAATCAGAGCGTAACCCGGCTTGCTTTACTTAACTGATAAAATTGGGAAACAAAAACAAACAAACTACAAGCTTAAAAGGAGGACCGGCGTTTTTCTGTTCTTTCCAAGAGGAGAGTGGAGTACTCTGGGGATGTCAACTTGAAAATTTTTAAAAATCGTACTTTAAAGATAGAATGAAGTTGACGTCACTCACTCAGGACTTTGTTATTATTATTTTGCCACTTATCTTTACGAGTAAACGGACCAACACACAAAACTAAGTGTAACCATGGATTTTTATAGTCTCGATAATACTTCCGGATGACAATGTTGAGAGCATCTTGGCCAAGCGCAGATTGATAGTATGCGCTTGGCCAAGACACTCACAACATTGTCATCCGGAAGTATAACGGACCAAACCACAAAACTATGTGTAACCTTGAACTTTTATAGTCTCGATAATACAGTTTTGTGAGAATTGCTCATAAACATGGATGGCAAATAACAATAACAAAGTCCTGAGTGACGTCAACTTCGCGCTTTCTAAAGGAGACAAAAACTGTAGTCGCTATAGACTATAAAATTCAACAATTTATCATCACAGTGATTATCAAATAACACTTCAAAATCCGTATAATTATGTATTGTGGCATCCATCAACTGTCATTTTCAATAAGTTTTAATGACATAGAGATATGAAGTGAGTAGAAAAGTGCCAGAAGACAATAGAGAATAAAAAATTTTTTCGCGGCGGTGGTGGGGTTTGAACCTGTGACCTTATTGGTACGACAACTCCGCCTGGCAGGTGAGAGCGTGGCTCTACCGTGTGAGCTATCCACGAACACAAAAATATTCGTTTCAAACCCAAAGTCATTTCTAGATCCCTCTCTCACCCACTTCTTGAGATCGCCGATTCGTTCGCCACCATCGCGAAGTAATTTTGACCAGCAGTTAAGCTTAATAGCCAATATTCTCAACACAAACATATAACATAGAAACGATTGAGACATTGAGTATGCTCCGGTGTATGGGGTGAATTTTTAATTCAGAAAAGTGAGTGGAGCAGGCACTTATGTTGGTAACAACAAGATATGAAGTGAGTAGAAAAGTGCCAGAAGACAATAGAGAATAAAAATTTTGACGTAGAGAGATGCTTATGAAGTTCTGAAAGTGGAGACAAAATTTCGTAATTTTGCAATTTTTTCGTATTAGTTGGCATGTCTGAGTACTCTTACAACGAAAGTTTCTACAGTCATGGAAGCACGCAAGCACCCCAGAGACAACGTTATCAAGACTGGGGCTTGTAGGGCCTACCCAGAGCTGTCAACTTCAAATGCCAGAATTTCGTAGTTTCAAAAGGCAAAAAAGTAACAAGAAATGAAGCGAGCTGAAAAGTGTCAGAGAACAATAGAGAATAAAAGTAACTTTGGGGGTTCGAACCATTGACCCTACTGTTACAGCTCCGCCTGACCGCAAGAGCGACGCTCTGCAATCGACGCTATCCACCACTCGGTAGGTTCGAACCCCCATCGCCACAAAGTTTTTATTCTCTATTTTCTTCTGGCACTTTTCTACTCACTTCATTTTTTTTTTTTTTTGTTTGTTTTGTTTTGTTATGATCGACATACGTGCCTGCTCAACTTACTTTTCTGAATTAAGGGATAAAAATAGCCTTACAAATTAAACGTTTTCCTCAGGGTGATCAAATGAAAACAAAAATGATTCAAAGTCCTTAGGTTGTCTGGAATGACGAGTTCCCATTTCAGTAAGATTTATTGAGTCAAAGTCAAAGCGTAACCATCGTTAACTTATAGATAGACTGAAGTTGACGTCACTCAGATCTTTGGGGGGGGGGGGGTTATTGTTGTTTTTTTTCTTTTTTAAATTTTTTTTTGCCATCCGCGTTTATGATCTATTCTCACTTAACTGTATTAACCTGAATATAAACGTTTAAGGTTTCACATAGTTTTGTGTGTTTGGTCCGTTATACTTCCGGATGGCAATGTTGTGAGCTTCTTAGTCAAGCGCATACTATCTATAGCCTGACACTGACCAAAAAATGACGTCAAAAGACAAGTCTTTGGCCACAAAAGAAAAACAAATCGTGAGTTGTATTCAATAGTTAAACCAATGGAATAACTTGTTTCCTTGAGCTCACTTACGACAACTCACTAGACTGTGTACAAATCTTTAAAATGACGTCAAACTATAAGTCCTGGTTGGTTCTTCCGTCAGGCAAGAAGTTAACGATGGCTACGGCCAAAGACACATTTACAGTCCTGCAGCCGGAGTGAAAAATTCGTGATTATACGACGTTTTCGTAATCCTAGGCAGGTCTGCCTACCTGGACCTGTTGATAAACGGCTATGTGGTGTATGTGGTATGGCACTTGCTTTCGGATCGGAAAGTCCTGGGTTCTATCCTCGCTCGGCACATAGTTGAGTCCTCGGAAAAGGCTCTTTACTCACATTCTCTCACTGTACTCGAGTGTAAAATGAGTACTGGGCCGTTATCTGCGTTGTCTCTGTCGGAAAAAAACATTGTAATATCGCCTAACAGGCGTCATGAATCGTCCTACATGTTACGTGTTGCTGTTAGTCAGGGACCCTTTGTAAAACGCTTTGAGCACGTTTAGTAGATATTGCGCTATATATATATTTTTTTATTTTATTTTTTTTTTTTTTTACTTATTAGCATTTCGGCGCGTGTTTCCCAGAAGACACCGGTCAGTAGATTTGAATGCAAGCGGCGTGTTTAGTCCTTGACTTTGGCTATCAAGTCGTCCTACATTTTGTGTGTTGCGTGTGTGTGAGGGACAGTGTGTGTGTGTTTGTCTGTGTGTATGTGTGCGTGTGTGAGGGAGAGAGTGTGTGTGTGTGTCTGTGTGTGTGTCTGTGTGTGA
>NC_088365.1:53677240-53687240 GCF_034508935.2 Berghia stephanieae | reverse complement strand
CACTTGATGAAAATGACCATCCGATAGTCCGAAATTATCTTTCAACCGCCATTTTCCCACGCCAAGGCCATCGGACCCTGTTAAATTTAGGTAAGGATCTCTTCGTAGATCAAAGAGAAAGGCCGCTTAAAGGCGTAGGTGATTCAAAAGACTAAAAAGCCCCTAGGGGTCGGGACGGCCATTACTGTTTATGAGTGGATATCTTTTAACAATGGGCGGGTGCTGTACTTTGGATAGGGTGAAACAAGGTGTTAATTTGTGTGAGTTTTTGTCGTTATAATGAACTGTTGTCATCATCTCTAAACCTTGAGCCTTTGTATTGGTGCTGTGCGGTTGGTTAAACAAAACAAACAACTCATAACAGCCACCTGTCGGATATAGATAGTATGCAGATGACGTCACTCAGGCTTTTGTTATTGTTTTTGCCATCCGCGTTTGTGAGTTGTTCTCACTAAACTGTATTAACCAGACTATAAAAGTTCATGGTTACACAGAGTTTGTGTGTTGGTCCGTTATACTTCCGGATGGCAATGTTGTGAACTCCTTGGTTAAGCGCAGAAAGCTATAGATAGAATGCGCTTGGTCAAGGAGTTCACAATATTGCCATCCGGAAGTCTAACGGACCAACACACAAACTCTGTGTAACCATGAACTTTTATAGTCTGGTTAATACAGTTTAGTGAGAACAACTCACAAACGCGGATGGCAAAAACAATAACAAAGGCCTGAGTGACGTCATCTGCATACTATCTATAGCTGAAGCCATCGTTAACTTATAGCCTGACACTGACCAAAAAATGACGTCAAAATGCCGGTCTTTGGCCACAAAAGAAATCAAATCGTGAGTTGTATTCAATAGTTCAACCAATGGGACCACTTGTTTCTATGAGTACTACTAACGACAACTCACGAGGCGGTCAAAAAACCAAATAATGACGTCAAAATGCCAGTCTTTTTGGGTTTCAGTGTCAGGCCATAACTTTACGAAGGCCACGATATAACATACTAACACACATTCTGGTAAATACAATTGATTGAGAATTGGTTATAAAAATGGCTGTCTAAAAACAATAACAAAGAGCTGAGTGGAGTCAAAATCGTTCCTTCTACAGAAGGAAAGAAATTGACGCCACTCAGCTCTTTATTGTTTTTTGAAAGCCATTTTAATGAGAAGTTCTCTCTATTCTATCAATCAGGCTATACACGTTTAAAGTTACACATAGTTTAGTGTGTTGGTACGTTATAGCCGACTGGCGGATGTTGTGAGTATTTTACTTAAACGGCCATCAATTGACCATTCAACTGCCGTGCTCTGAAAAAACACGTATTTAAAAAATTGACCTGAAAACTCGTCCTTCAAATATCGATCGATTTAAATGACTTTCATCTTGGCAATAAAAACCCTCTCAAACCTGGGACTTCACGAAGTCTTCAAGGAATCCCAGGTTTGAGAGTTGTTGTTTTTTTCCAAGATGAGGGTCGTTTAAGTCGATCGATATTTGAAGGACGAGTTTTATGGCCAAATTTTTAAATACGCGTTAGAGTACAATAGTTAAATTAACTGGTTTGGTAGAGTTGCTAACTTGATGGGGTTTTCGTTGGAAAGTTTGCAGGGAACAAAAAATAGTCGTCATCGTCATTGGCTTTACAACATACCCATCTGTAAATTGACCTATTTGAACATTTGAAAATTCGTAATTTTTAGAAAATAGATAGATTACAACAATGTTAAACTAGGCCCATAAACATGTTCGAATGTCAGACCTGTATATATGTACACGTCGGAAGAGAAGTTCCCTAGTTATTTTCTATTCAAAAACAAACACTCACTTGTTTTCGAGTGGTTGCCTCCCCTTCTGATGACCTTGCAGTCCCTGGGTGGTCCAGGAGGTCCTTCAGTTCTTCCACGCCTCTGAGGATGTCCTTTACCATTTGATTCTGCTTCTCCTGACATTTGACATGACCTTTGGGGTCAAGGGCGAGTTGGTTAAGGTCGTGAAGTAAATCATCCCAGCTCGTCTCTTCCAACTCTACTGCCGTTACTGTTGTTTCAGTTTTGCTGCCCGGTGTTGATTTTCTAGGGCTGGCGGAGGCGGAAGTGGACGAGACAAGGCCGGAAGTGACTTTGTCTCCTTTTTCTTCCGGGAGTTGTCAATTGCGTGAGTTCAAGCTTTCGACAATGCGTTTTCCTGACCTTGTAGCAAATGTCTCGTGGTGAGACGGTGATGGAGGACTTGGATGATGTCCTCTTGAAGATCGGATGGACCAGGCGACAGTTTTCATTGTTGTCGTTTTGAAGGTCATGGTCGTTGGTTCTGACGCCATTACTTTCAGACAGTGACCTCGGACGAAATCCTTTCTGAGTTTTGTGCTCAGTAACGGAAAGGTTTTGTGGATTTTCACCATTATTGTTTCGTTGAAAAAGTGGCAATTTTAAGTTTTCTCCTCGGGAAAAAGATGGCCGTATTTGGGTGAAGCCAGTATTTGAGTTTAGTGTTTTCCCGGCATTATTTCCCTCGTTTTGATTGGGTGCCGATGACTGTGACGTCGTTTTATTTACTCCCGTATCCATTCTAACTATAAACGAATTCCATTTCGATCTAGACATACCGTGTTTGCCTTTTAAGGGCTTCCTAAAAGCGTTTGAGTTCGTTAATGAAATCGTGTTAAACCTTTCAAATGCATCCATTTTACCTTTGGTTTTTACGGAGGCTGGAAAAGTCCCAGTCATGACCTTGGGACCAGGCACACGAAATCCATCAATTTCTCTCACAACTTTTTTATCATTGGATTTATCTGGTACTTGCGTCATTTCAGAACCCGTCACAACACATTGTCCAAGTGAATTACTATTGTTTACTTTCCTCCCATAATTCCACAAACACATTTGCACACCATCATTACGATCTGCCTTGCTGCGAATCGTTTGTGATTCATCTGTAGTCACATTCGGTGTCGACTTCGACAAATCTGATATATTTCCAGTTAAATCCACTTTCTCAGAGAAAGATAAACAAATCCCCTGACTAGAATCTGCGTTTGTCTTTGATTCGACAAAATTCCCAACAGGTTTTGATCGACGTAACTTGTTTTCCGAACTATTTAACGTATTCGAATTCTCTCTAATTTCACTCAGAGATCGTGTACGTTTAAAAGGGCCAAACAACAATTTCTGATTTGAGTTTTCTGTTGTTGTTTGTGGTACCGTTGACGTGACCACACGTTTGTCTGCATAACTGTACGACTCCTTAAACCCGTCTCCTATCAATTCCTTAATCCCGCTCCCATTCACAATTGGCCTCGAATTGGAATCCAAATTCCTCCGGCGTCTGCCCAATGTTTGAATTTGGGTCTGCGTTGAATACCCTGGATTATCGATAGCCCTATTTAGCGCCAATGGGGTTCCAGTCGCATTTGTCCAATTGCCTCCCTTATCGCCATTAGCATTAGAGGAATCCACGTACCCGATTACTCTAGTCTCTGATCTCCTCCAGTCACATTTCGTCATCGATACTTCGGCATGTTTGGATTCGTCGTCCAATTCCGTCACTGACTGAGGCAGGCTATTTATAGCTGTAAGAATGAATTTCATATCAGTTTTGTCTACATCGTTGCAATCGTCGACAATTTTAAATTCGTGTTCTTTCTCAGAATGACTTTTTATTATTTTCCGGCTTGACAAAGATCTCTTCTTCTTAGGAATTGTGTAGACATCTCCTTGTACATTGTAAGAACGCTGCATATAGTCTTTAGGCTCCGTCGATCCAGATCGTTGAATCCTATTCAAGCCATTATTTGCCATATCGTAACAAGGTAACTCAGAATCCGAAGATACTGTCCTACTTTCGCTTTTGCAATCTGTCGTCCCAGCAGTTTTACTTTCTATCCGGCCAAACCCCCTCTTCTTAGGGACTGCTTTGAAAGTTGCTTCTTTCCCTCCAAGAGTTATTTTGACTGACTGAGACTTAAAACCTCCGTTACGTCTTTTCCTTCGAGAAATTTGAGCTGCTCTGAGCGCTGAAATATTTTCCCATGATTCATCTAGAGCCGCCTCCTGACGTAAACCTTGGGTTGGTCTCTCAAACAGGATTTCAAGGCCTTTCCGTCGATGACGTTGACTCGGGGTCGGAGGTCATTCAAGTTACTTTCGCTTTCACATTGATCAACTACGTCATCATATTGTGTGTAGTTTGTCTCAATAATCGGTAGGCAGTGGCCGACATCTTTAAGACCTTTTGCAGGATATCCAATTTGACTTGAATTACGCTCAGCACCAACAAAATTAGGAGCAGTTTTCAGTGTTTTAGTTTCGGGATGTTCCACAGGACGAAACAGTTTGTCTTTGTTGGTAAAATTAGACGAACTGGTCATTTCCAAGGTTTGAAATCTGTTGCTCTTGTTGTCAATGTCGTCATTAGTTCCTTCATAGGTATGGCTGGTGCTTGATCTGTTTTCCTTTTTCCCTTGTATGTGAAAGCCTCTATCTCTCAGTGGTGAATCCAAATCATCATGACAATCTGCTCGATGACCAATTTGCAATGAGAAGTCAGTCTTATCGTAGTTTCTAGTGTTAGAATGTCCATCGCTGCTTTCAAGTTGGTCTGTTTCTTTGGCATATCCTCTCCAACAACGAGTCCAAGGCGAGGCAGACTGGCTAGTTTGTGAACTTTTAATAGATTCGTGTTCTGTAAGATTTCGTCTTTTAACAGCACAAGGAGTGTCAGTCTTTTGACATTTTGCGTTGCTTTCTTTGTGTGTGTCAGAAGTTGTGTTCTCTGTTACTTTGATTGGTGTGTTTTCAAGGTTATCAATATCATTGACGGATTGAGCCTTCAACCTCTTGGGGAATTTACACGGTTTGACGCTGTCAAAGGCGCTGAACCGACTTGGTAGAAGATCGAAAGATTTCTTTCTAGGAAGAGATCCGAATGTCTTTAAGACATTTTTGTCATTTCCATCGATTAAAGTTCGACTGTCAAGATTAGATGTAGAACCAATGATGGTGACACTAGACAGGGAAGTTCTACGTTCAGTTGTGTAAGTAGAACATGTGCTGGGGCTGTCACTAGACAGGGAGGTCCTTCGGTCTCGAGTGGATGTAGAGCTTGAACTCAAGGAGGATAACGACGGTTTTCTGTTCCGTTCAGGATTGCAAGATGGAATGATGTCCTCACTCTTAATTCTTGTCGATCTCTGTTCTTGATCAGATTTACTTATTGTGATTGCAAAAATCCGCTCTTTTACTGGTTGGAACTTTTTTCTTTCTTCACCAATGACTTTTTCAGTTATCTTCGTCTCATTGCTATTCATCTGACCAGATGGGACATTCTCCTTTCGTACAGAAGACAGGCCGCTTGATAAATCCTCCAAAACAAACTCACAATTTATTTTCTTATCATCTTCTTTCAGATTTTCATGTTTTTGGACGTCATTGCATTTATCAGACAATTCCTGACCCCTGTTCTCAGACGCACCATCCAGTACGTCACTATGTGTAAACTCCCTGCCAGTCTTATGAGTTTTAGCTGTATCCAGCAAACCAATATTGTTTAGATCCATGACAAGGTCTGGCACAGAACTCTGTAGTGTCTGATGATCCACGAAATTTTTATCTTCACCATCTACACGTCTTATCGCTCCTTCGTGTTTCTCTCTGTGTTCTTTGTTCCCGTGGAATCTAGAATATTCTATATCTCTGTGAATAGATCTAATCATGTCTGATTGAAAGAGACTGCTCGCTGCTGATGTTGGGAAAAATGAACGCCCGTGTCGGGGAGGGCTAGAGTCAGAGCTGCCATGGGGAGTTTTCTCAATGTTGTTCACAATGTCCCCAACTGTTGTTAATTTTGGAAATGACTGAGATTTGTAATATGTGACGGTATACTGGGGTAGAGACAACGTTCTGGGTGGATTGGCATCGGAAGTCGTTGCCTTTCCACTGACTGAGGACGGCATGTTGTCAAGAGACTGGTGTGAGTTGTTTCTGATGCCGTTATTAAGTGTTACGTCTCGGGATATTTTGTCAACCCCAAACGTTCCTTTGGAAGTCTCTGGAAATGGTTTTGTTGTCATCAAAGTTTTGAATTGAAGACTAAGGAGTCTTTCCTCTGGGCTATCTTCAGCCATTCCCTCTGAAGGATTGGTGGCGTTTCTGGAGGGTGCTTCAGACCTGTGCCTTTGAGAGGAGGACGTGGGAAAGGACGAGTCATCGTATGACCTTGACCTTACACGTGGTGATTCCTGATTTAGGTCACTGCGTTGGTGTTGGTCGGTTGTCGCTGATTGGATGTTACGCGTGACGTAACTGATCAAACGATCCAGCCTTTCCAAAGGGGATGAGTCTGACACGTCGGATTCAACGTCCTTGACCTTTGTCCCGTCTTTAGAGTTCATGGCGGACAGTTAAAAGACTCCTTACGTTGTCAGACACAGGGATGTATACATTGCATAATCTGAGGAAGAGAATAAAACGTGACATAAATATTTCAGTAGCAGGATGTATGGGCAGATTCTAAGGATTACGGGACGTAAAAGAGCGAGGATGGATGATTGTTTATTGATGACCAGGATGTATTTAGACTAGAAAATAAGAAGATACCATCACTTTGACGCCAGAAGAACAATTACACAAGGTATGTGTTCAGTCCTCTGGTTGATTGGTTTTACACTTCCAATGAAATAGGAACCAGGTTTTTGGGAGGTTTTCTTTTTTTTTTTTCTTTTTTTTTAAAATTTGTTTTTGGGTTGTTTTTTTTGTTGTTTTTTTTTTTTTTAGCATCACACGTTTCTTTTCTTCTTTTCTTCGTGCGATTATCAGACCTGTATAAATATACAATATCCCAAAAGCGAAACCTGGGAATAGATTGGTACTAAACACTGCATTTCAAGTTATAATTCTAAAGCTTGTGTTGAGTTTTCCGTGTTTTTATTGAGACCAATACTGTCGTACTCGGGAAAAAAAAAACACGTATTTTAAATTTGGCCAGAAAACTCCTCCTTCAAATGTCGAGCGATTTTAATGACCCTCATCTTGGGAAAAACTATCAAACCTGGGACTTCGCGAAGTGAATAATTGCTTTACGAACATAGTTATTAGTCCAAATTAATCCTGGAAACAAAATACACATTTCTAAAATAATACTCTACACAAACGGTCGATTTGGTGTAACATGAATGAATTGTGAAAATGTGGGGTTTTAAAGCAGGTTTAACGTTTTACATAATTCCGATAAGAAACGATGGGTTAATTTGAGCCTTTATGCAATATCCACTAAACGTGCTCAAAGCGGTTTACAATGGGTCTATTGCCAACAACAACATTTTAACATTTAATTCGGGACATGAAGCCTGTTAGGCGATATTACAATTTTATTCGCCAGAGACAACGCTATTAACGGCCAGGTACTCATTTTACACCTGAGTACGGTGAGAGAATGGGAGTAAAGAACCTTTTCCAAGGACTCAACTATGCGCTGAGCGCGAGGCTCGAACCCGGGACTTTCCGATCCGAAAGCGAGTGTCATACCACTAGACCACATAGCCGCTTGTCACAAACGAACATACACATGGATGTGCTAACATGAATAAAACGTTCTTTTTAAGACAGAAGGAATGAACAGCAAGACGGGAGAGGAAGGTTACGGAGCAAAAATATTATTAAAGGGAAACAACTCATTAATAATCGATTAGTTGAATTGGACCATGGTATTTATACTAGGTTATCTCCCCTGGTCCGACCGTCCACGAGAACCGTTTCAGTCGTAGAGATTTGAATTTCATTTTGGTTATTTTTTGTTTGTTTGTTTTTTTTTTTTTTTTTTTTTTTGTTTGTTTGTTTTGTTTTTTTTTTGGGGGGGGGGGGGGTTGGGTTTGTGTGTGTGTGTGTGGGGGGGGGGGGGTGTTTTTGTTTTCTTTTATGTTAATGTTTGTTTGTTTTTCATTTATTTGCTGTATTTTTCATCATTACCTTATTCTTCTGGGTTTTGTTTTTTTTTGGTTGTTTTTTAAAAAAATATTTTTATTTTTTATTTATTTTTTAACCCACTCAATGATTAAGGGGAGGTTACTTTTGATATTAATTGCACATGTGCAGTGATTGGGTATTTAGATCTGAGATCTGGCAGAAAGTAGTTGACGGTAGTCTACTTGCCTGTCCAAATGGTAGTAAACAATTATTATAATAATTCTATATATATATATATATATATATTAAATGAAATCCGAATCAACTTGAGCTACGCGTGCATCTGATGTGATGACAGACTACAGGTGGAAATGTGGTGAGCCACGTAGAAGTGGAATTCGTGCGGCCATGTGCTCTGGTGGTATGACGCTCGCTTCCGGATCGGAAGGTCCTGAGTTCCGGCCTCGCTCGGCGCATAGTTGAGTCTTTGGAACAGGCTCTTTACTCACATTCTCTCACCGTACTCAGGTGTAAAAGGAGTACCCGGCTGTTAACAGCGTTGTCTCTGTCGGAAAAAAATTGTATTATCGCCTAACAGGCATCATGTCTCGTTCTACATGTTAAATGTTGCTGTTGGTCAGCGACCCCTTGTAAAGCGCTTTGAGCACATTAAGTGGATAGTGAGCACATTAAGTGGATATTGCGCTATATAAAAATAAAGTTTTTTTGTGTTTAAGCTCAAGAATTAACTTGACGTCACACGGCTCTCTGTTATTGTTTTGAGACTGCCATTTGGGTGATTAGTTCTCACCGATGTCGCTCAAACAGACTATACACGTTAAAGGTTACTCATAGTTTCGTGTGTTAGTACGTATCATCTGGTGGGCATAATATGTGAGTATGTATTTTATCTAAACGCATATCATCGATAGCAGGAGTATTATAATAATATGTGAGGATATTTCAAAGTCCATTGACTTTGGTACAAGACGCGATACGGAAAATACTCGGCCATAGGGGCAGCGTGGCTCAGCGGTACGGTCTTTGCTTCGTACCCGAAAGGTGCCGAGTTCGATCACCCGCTTCGCTGTGTGACCCTGAGCAAGACACCTCGCCCTAGCTCAATTTGCGGCGCTGCACTGCGGCTGACGCCTGGGTTATTCCAATCTTTCTTTGGAATAAACCCTAGAGATAACTTTCCCCTATGGGATGAATAAAGAGAATTTTTCCCCAAAAACCAACAGCAATATTTATCTTGTAGGACGAGACATGACACTTGTTAGGCAATATTTTTTTTTTTTTCGGACAGAGACAACGCTGTAAACAGCCAGGTATTCATTTTTCACCTGAGTACGGTGAGAAAATGTGAGTGAAGAACCTTTTCCAAGGACTCAACAATGCGTCACTATGGACTCGAACCCAAGACCTTCCCATCCGAATACGAGTGTCTTACCAACAAGACCACACACACACGCACAACGAAGTGCGGCTATGTGGTCTAGTGACTATGACACTCGCTTTCGGATCGGAGCTTTGCTCGGCTCATAGTTGAGTCCTTGGAAAAGTCTCTTTACTCACATTCTCTCATCGTACTCAGGTGTAAAATGAGTACATGGTCGTTAACAGCGTTATCTCAGTTCGAAAAAAATCGTAATATTATCGCCAACAGGCGTCATGTCCCGTTCAACATGTTTAGTCTTACTGTCGGCTAGGCACCCCTTTTAAAGCGCTTTGAGCACGTTTAGTGGATATTGTGCTTTATAAATCTCAATTAAAAAAAAATAAATAAATAAAAGTGCACAACAGATTTACCTGTCAGTTGTTAATAAATTAAATATAAGTTGTAACATCAACTAAATCACTCACGTTATAAGAAAAAACACCAACGAAATAATACATCATTCTATTCCAATCGGATTGTAAACATCTGACAGAAATCCGTCTTAATCCAAAAGTATATTGAATTGCTACATTATTCCACAAAATCTAAGGTTTTTGTTTTTGTTTGTTTGTTTGTTTGTTTGTTTGTTTGTTTGTTTGTTTGTTTTGGGTTTTTTTTTAAAATCACAAGCCACCATGATTCAAATCTTTTCGATT
>NC_088365.1:53612240-53669740 GCF_034508935.2 Berghia stephanieae | reverse complement strand
AGCAGGTATAATATAAGAATATCAAGATAAATTCTATGTCTGCAAATAAAAGATAGTTTATAGGTTCTCCTTTCAGTTTCTGTGATATAGTGTATTATATTGGCTTTGATTGATCGTTAGACAATGTCTGGAGTTCGAATCCATCTGATAAACACCTTCACCCTGGCAACTAGCTTTTTACACAAATCTAAAGAATAATTCAGAAGCCCCCTTAGTGCCACATGTGGCTGTCTATGTCCAAATATATTGGTACTCTACAGCACCATTGATTAAGAAAGTCAAGCAATGGTGAGGGTGATCATAGACTAAATGGGTGACAACAATTACAAAACGTGCTCTGCGTGTCCTTGGATGAGGTCCATACACTTCTGTAAATAAGAGCCTGGCCATAGGCAGCATGCAATAGACTTTATAAAAGTGTTTGAGCAAAACGTATGCCTAACAGATGACGTATGCTGTATAAGATAAGAATAAGGGTTGATATAGCCTGTTGAGGGGAAAAAGCGGAACGTATAGCACATCAAGTAAAGTGAATTCATGGAAATGTGCTATATAGTTGTGTAAAATACAAAAAATGTATTTCAATCTCCGTTTTTTTTAAAAATTTCTAATAGTATTTTTTTCATATTTATATATATTTTATGTGTATTGTATTATTCATCAGAAGACAAGGGCATTGTTAACTATGACAAATTAAATTGTGGGCCATCATTTGTACAAAGTTACATAGCATTATCAAAATCTTTATTATCATCATCATTATTTGTTAATTTATTATTATTATTAGTACTGTTATTATCATCATCACTTTGACAAATATTGCTTTTACTTTAATGTATAATCATGGAAATTAGTCCTCAATATTAAGGTCAAAGTTTTGTTCTGCTAAAAAAAGACATCAATTATGGATCCACTAAACAGTTTGTCAAACTCTTCCTCTGTGTGTGTGATAATTTTAAAGTTAAGCCAGGAGAGAGAGAGAGAGAGAGAGGAGAGAGAGAGAGAGAGAGAGAGAGAGAGAGAGAGAGAGAGAGAGAGAGAGAGAGAAGGAATGAGGGAGGAAGGAGGTGGAGTTGGAGGAGAACAAGAGAAAAAGACTGACTGAAGGAGGAAGAACAGTGGAGAAAGACGGAGGTGGTGAATTAGATTGGGGGGGGGGGGGGGGGGGGGGGGGGAGAGAGAGTAGGTAAGAGAGGGGAATAGAGACGGAGAAGAAAGAGGAGATGAGTGTGAAGGGAGGGGAAAGAGGAATGGAGAAGAGAAAATAAAAGTGAAAGGGAAATGAGATAGCCAGAAGGAAGGAAAGGAGGAGGACTGGAAGAGAGAGAGAGCAGAAGGAAGGAAAAGAGGAGGACTGGAAGAGAGAGAGCAGAAGGAAGGAAAAGAGAGAGAGGAATGGATGAGAGAGAGAGAGAGATAGAGAGAGAGAGAGAGAGAGAGAGAGAGAGAGAGAGAGAGAGAGAGAGAGAGAGAGAGAGAGAGAGAGAGAGAGAGAGAGGACTGGGGGCTATTTATAGAAATAAATTACAAAGAGAAAGAGAGATTTTATCCATTTCCGGTAATGGATCTACTTTCGATTTCGGGTAAAAGCTCCCGTAAATTCAAAATGGCTGCTGCTGAAATAAGGGTACCCGCTTTAACGCATCTCAAAAGCAACTTTACGCATCGAGTTAAGACCTGAATTGGGTCTTATTTAAAGATTAAGATGCAAACCTAGTTGTACTAATAAAAATCTCATATGTACTCGTTTTTAGCTCTTAGTGAATGGCCGCTACTTTTTACCTATTTTTTACATAACAAAAAGAGAGAGAAAACTTGTTTGGAATTCAACGAAAATGATACCACTCAATAAATAAATTCATCCTGCACAAAATGAGACCTAAAATATCAAAATTGATGCACAAATGAAAGAGCAATCTAATTTTTACTGGAGGTCACAAAAAAGCAGCCTCAAAATCTGGTTGCAAGATTGACGCGATAACTGAGGCTATCGGGTAAGCGCTGAATCGGGAGATATCGAAGTGCCAACTAATACTAATACTTAGGAATAATAAAAACTGGTACCTTTAACTAACCATAATAGGGAAAACAAACACTCTAGCACCTTTACTGTTACTAACACTAAGACTATGACTTCTGACTAACCCTAATACTAATAGAATAAAAATCTTCTGACCTCAAGCTAACCCTAATAGGAAAAAAAAAACAACAACCTAGGATTGCTTTCAATTTTAATTACTTCACAAAACAGAATGGCAGTGGAAAACCAAAACAATCGTCGTATTCGGAAAGTTTAAACTTTCACTAATCTATAATCTATCACTAATCTATCAAGGTTTGTTCTAGAGTTTTTAAAAAGCTACTAGAACATCTATATATCGACAAATTGAATAAATAAACGCATGGCAAAAGATCCACTGTGAAAATGCAAATTCACATTGCAAAAAAATGCCAGCATGAGGAGCTTTCGGAAGGCTTCCCTTTAGCTATGTAGAATAATCTTAAAGATGTCGTTTTTATTACTTAATCTTGTTTCAAAAATTTACTATTATTCCTGTGTAGCTTGGGAAATATCCAGCATATTCCAGTCTGAAAATATAGAAATTTTGAATTGAATTGAATTTATTTCATTGCAAATATTAAATTTATTTATCTATTATTTATACTATAAATTTATTATAAATTATATAAAATATATAAATTAAATTATAAATTTGTTTATTAATTAATAAAATGTTTTTTTTTCCAGATATTCAGATTTTGTCGATCCAAGTGTCACGTGGCATTCAAGAAGAAGAAGAATCCCCGTAAGACCAAATGGACCAAGGCATTCCGGAAGGCGGCCGGGAAGGAACTCACTGTCGATCCAGCCTTGGAGTTTGAGAAGAGAAGAAACGCCCCCGTCAAATACAGCAAAGAGTTGTGGACAAAGACAGGTTGGGAAATATTAAATACGATTCTGGGAACTCCTGCATTTGAAATTTCTAACAATTTCCCATAACGTCTGCACTACCTAGGGAATGCACTTTTTTAACTCTTTCAGTACTGAGGCTTATTTACATTTCCATCACAAAATGTCTGACACCTAAGTGAGGCAGCATGAGAATGACAAGCTGAGACAAACCGACATTTGAATTTGGCGCAAAATCTCAATTAAGATACCCTCCCCTGGGGCCAATTGAATGTTCTGATGAAAGAAAGGATACCATTGGTTCATTTTATAGTAAATTTGTAGAAAGTAGGATTGGATTACATTATTATTTTTGCCTTTCATTGGCCAGTAAAACAGATTCTGCACTGGCCACGCAGTGCGACCAATGGCGCTGAAAGAGTTCAATAAATTAATAAATAAACCTTATTCGTCTATGAGGAAATTAAAAAGAAAATTGAGCTTCTATATAGCGCAATATTCACTAAACATGCTCAAAATGCTTTACAAAAGGTCCCTGACCAACAGCAACACTTAACATATAGAAGAGACATTATGCAGGTTAGGCGATATTACATTTTTCCGACAGAGACCATGCTTTTAATGGCCAGGTACTCATTTTACACTAGAATACGGTGGAGAATGTGAGTAAAGAGTCTTTTCCAAGGACTCAACTATGCGCCAAGCAAGGTGTGAACTCAGGACCTTCCGATCCTAAAGCGTGTGTCATACCACATAGCCGCACAAACGAGTTTGAAATTTCATGCACAGGAGGTAAGAGTCTTATTGCTACCCCCCTCCGATGACCCCACCCATGTGCAGCTATGTGGTCTAGTGGTATGACATTCGCTTTCGGATCGGAAGTTGAGTCCTTGGAAAAGACTCTTTACTCACATTCTCTCACCGTACTCAGGTGTAAAATGAGTACCTGGCCGTTTACAGCGTTGTCCCTGTCCGAAAAAAAAATGGTATCATCGTCTAACAGGCGTCATGTCCACTCCTAAATGTTACGTGTTGCTGTTGGCCAAGGACCCTTTGTAAAGCGCTTTGAGCACATTTAGTGGATATTGCCCTATATAAAAGCTCAAGCTCATGTTTTATTTCTTATCGTAATACAAGGTTGCCAATATTTTGTATATTTACACCCATTTGCCCCGACCCCTTCCCGTCTTCCCTTTCAATCATCTTCTCATCCAAGGCCACCAAGGGACTTGTGAGATGAAGTGAGTAGGAAAGTGCCAAAAGAAATAGAGAATAAAAATTTCAGGGCGGCGATAGGGGTTCGAACCCGTGACCTTACTGGTACGACAACCCCGCCTGGCCAGGGAGAGCGTGACTCTACCGTATGAGCTATCCGCGATCCCATTAAAGATCGTCTATAACCCTAGTCATTTTAGAGCCCTCTCTTCTTGACTACTAGAGGTCACAGGTTTTGTGCCACTTTTGATGATATAGGTGCCAGTGTGTCTAGACTAACATCATGAATATGGGAGTCTCACTAAAATTCAAGTAACTGAGCAGTATTCAGAAGGTCTGAGGTTTGATCCTCAGTTGAGGGTCGACTGATTTATTTTGATGTTTTTTTTTTTCTTGCTTTGTCTGGCACCTTTCATGTACAATTGTTCAGTTCTTTATCTTACACCGGTGCCTGCTCCTTAATTTCTTAATTTTATTTTTTAAATTATATTTATGTCTGATGTCTGGAGTTTGCTTAACTCACTCAACCCTAACACCGACTATATCCGTCATATACCCGTTAACTTTTACCCCATGCCTATTTATTACATTTTTTTTGAGACAAATTATAGGCGCAGTATCAAAGCTAATGTTTTTAGTTTTTTACATGTTAATGATAGTTGAATAAAACTATCTATGTACATGCTTATTTTTAATGCATTTTTTTTTACAATTTTGAAAAGTAGCAAAAATCTGTAGGATTGAGTGAGTTAACACTGGATTGTTTATAAACAGAAACACTTTTGTAAACAACATGTAATCTAACGCTTGTGTTTTCTTTGTTTGTTTTTTATTTTGCCCACAGTGGAAGCTATGAAGAGAATTGAGGAGATTAAGAAGAGGAGACAGGCTCACTATGTAGCCACAAGGTAAGATATGACGGTGTATGCTGGTAATAGGGAACAAAAGTGTGATGTCAATAAAAACTGGTTCCAATCTCATTGGAAGTGTGGAATTCTCTCCTCCAGAAGACTGGATACAAACTTTGTATAATTGATCCTCTATGTTCCAGAGTGATGGCGTCTTATTTTCTGGTCTAAATAAATTTGTCAATAAAGATCACGGGAATGTTGACTAAAATATGCTGAATGCAAAGAGTCGGGGTTTGTGTCAGTTGTAGTAGTAGTAGTAGTAGCGTCTGGCTACATCTCCACACTGGAAGTCTCCAACAAGTCTTTTAATTTGTCACTGCACTTGAGGACAGCCTCGAAACCTCCCACCAATCTCGTCACAGGGCAGTGTAGGATTATGTGGTCTGCTGTCTCTGGCGTTCCCTGACAGTGGGACAGCGACTGACTACCTCAGACCCTGATGCATGTTCTCAGTCCATCATGGAGTTTGTACCAGAGAGAGGGGAAATAAGATGATATAATTGGACGTGTCGGAGATTGTTGTCTCTACCTAGTTGTGAATTAGAGATGAGTGTCACAGATTTTACAGGGTTTTTTCCCCCCTTCTCTCTTTAAAATTTTTTTTTAATTCCGAATATTACTAAACAGCTCAAAGTGCTTTACAAGGGTCCCTAGCAACATCAACACTTAACATGTAGAACGAACACTTACGCATGTTAGGCAATATTACAATTTTTTTCTCGGATAGAGCCAATGCTGTTAACAGTCAGATACTCATTTTACACTTGAGTACGGTGAGAGAATGTGAGTAAAGAGTCTTTTCCAAGGACTCAATATACTAGAGGAGCTCAAATCCAGGACCTTCTGATCATAGAGTGAGTGTCTTACCACAAGGACGTACAAAATCAGTCAACTAGGGATCGAACCTCAGACCTTCTGATTACCGGTCAGATGTGCGACCATTACACCACAGAGGTTCTTCTCGTCTACTTAAATTCACAGAATGTTTGGTTTAACTTGCCAAAAAAAGTGTTTTTGGGGGGAAATTATGAGATAGTCAACGTTAATTATTTTTGCACATGTTTAAAAAGAATTGTGGGGGGGGGGGGAGATTATGAGAAAGTCGACCTAAATTTCAGGGAAAATATAGTAAATATTTTATTCATTCTAATAGATTTTGAAAATTTGTTTATTTATTTTTCCGATATGTATAATTGTATTTATTTCTCCATGTATGTTGAGAATCAAATTTTGAAAAAAATCTCTTTGTGTTTTCAGATTAAAAAAGGGGAAAGAACTCAGACTGGCCGAAGACAAGAGAGAAATCGAAAAGCATATCCATCTCATCAAGCTCCCCGCAGGTTAGACAGGATGTTCTCTTTACCTGTTTACCCAAGTGACCCAAACACAATTATTTATTTTCTATCTGATTTCCATCACCGACTACAACGAAACATTTGTAGAATTACGAAAATTGGGCTCAAACTTCAGGACTTCATGAGCATCTCTTAGTCGTTAAAACTTGTTGAAAATGAAAGTTAATGTCAGACTATTGAAAAAAAAATAATTGAGCTTTTATATGGCACGCTATACACTAAACGTACTCAGCGCTTTACAAAGGGTCCCTGACCAACAGCAACACGTAACATGTAGAATGAGACATAATGCCTGTCAGGCGATATTACAATTTTCTTCGGACAGAGGCAACGCTGTTAACGGCCAGATACTCATTTTACACCTGAGTGCGTGAGAGATGTGAGTAAAGAACCGTTTCCAAAGACTCGACTATGCGCAAAGCGAAGCTCGAACTCAGGACCTTCTGATCCGGTAGCGAGTGTCATACCACTTGACCACATAGCCGCACATAATTTTAAAGATTTTAAAGTGTTATTTGATCCTTGTGATAGTAAATTTTTGTTGATCTATAAAGTTCCTCAGACCTCGTTTCTTACACTCTACCATATTATTTTATATATTACCCACCCTTTTTTTTTGTTTGTTTCTCTGTCAACAGCTGGCCTCAAAAAGAAGAAGAAGATGGTGGAGGTGGTGGAGGAACACGACGCGGAGAAGATGGAAGAAAACTGACATGGACGGAAAGGAAACCGCTTCATGGAGGAAACGGGTGGAAACGAACAGATGTCTTGTTGATGGGGTCGTTGATGGAGTCATTCATTGGATCATTTATGTCATGTTACATAAAACTTGTTTTTACACAGAATTTTTCTTGCTTTGTGTGTTTTTCCCTTTTAACTATTTTTTGTTGTTGTTTGTACAGTAAAAACCAGTTAAACTGAACAGACCGTGAAATCAAAATAATGTCATTTTTTTCCCTCTTTGTTTATGTAAAAAAAAAAACCTATCACTTAACCCAAAGCCACGATGCTCAAACTGTCTTTAGACCGACGAAAAGGAATTGCTGAATAGTCCAAGAAAAAATTGCAGATAACAGAACAAATTCCCGATACAACCTTTGCCCAATGCGCAATTAACACGCCTGACACACGCCAGTTCATTCTCGCTTAATGGTGAGTACATAATGCTCTGAAATGTGAGCAGTAATGTTGAGTTTTATATAGATAGTATGCAGATGACGTCACTCAGGCCTTTGTTATTGTTTTTGCCATCCGCGTTTGAGAGTTGTTCTCACTAAACTGTATTAACCAGACTATAAAAGTTCATGGTTACATAGAGTTTGTGTGTTGGTCTGTTATACTTTTGGATGGCAATGTTGTGAACTCCTTGGCCAAGCGCATTCTATCTATAGCGCAATATCCACTAAACATGCTCAAAGCGCGTTACAAAGGGTCTCTAACTCACTAACTCTAACCAACAGCGACACGTAACATGTAGAATGAGATATGATGCCTGTTAGGCATTATTACAATTTTTTCTACAAAGTCAATTCTGTTGACGGCTACACTCGAGTACGGTGAGATTGTGAGTAAAGAGCCTTTCCAAGGACTGAACTATGCGCTGAGTGAGGCTCGAACCCAGAACCTTCCGATCCGAAAGCGAGTGTCATACCATAAGACCACACAAATCCCTTAAAAACAATCAAAAATTCCATGTCTCTTAAATTTCGGTTTAACTGGTTTTTACTGTATTTGTGTGTTTGTATGAGAGATGAATTGGCGGGGGGGGGGGGGGGGGGGGGATTTGTGGTCCTGTGGTCTTCTCTTCCTTCAGTCCTCACCCCACAGTGGGTATGGACCACCCATGAACCTTTTCCATCTTCTCCTGTCATTGGCCAGTCTTTCCATCTCCTGCCAGAGCATCGCAGATCTCTCCACTCAGCTCTACCAGAAGTTCTCTACTCCAGGTTGACCTTAGTCTTCGGTCTTATAGACAGTATGCACTTGGCTAAGAAGCTCACAACATTGCCATCCAGAAGTATAACGGACCAAAACACAAAACTATGTGTAACCTTGAACTTTTATAGTCTGGATAATTCAGTTTAGTGAGAATTACTACATAATAAACTCGGATGGCAAAAAAACAATAACAAAGACCCAAGTCGCGTCAACTTCAACGTCATTCTATCTATACAATGTAGCTCTGACTACTACTTTACTACTACTACGACCACTACTACTACTACTACTACTACTACTACCAATATTACTACTACTACTACCACTACTACTACTACTACTACTACTACTGCTGCTGCTGCTGCTGCTACTACTACTACTACTACTACTACTACTACTACTACTACTACTACTATTACTACTACTTTTATTATTATTATTATTATTATTATTATTATTATTATTACTATTATCATCATCATCACCACCACCATCATCATCATCACCATCATCATCATCATTATCGTACCATCATCATCATCATCATCACCATCATCATCATCATCATCATTAACATTAAAAGCTCTTTACAAGCAGGGATTCATACTTGATTCATTAACTTTCGATTTTGATGCTTCACCGATTGGACAGATGCTCTCCCTGCTCTCATTGACCTGAGATAAAAATAGAACGATGGGCTTTTCCGACGTTTATTCAAAACTAAAATTCTTATGTTAATTTTTTAAGTCTTTACCGTCGAAACAGGACAAATTAAAAAACACAAGACATTAGTGTCTCTATTAGGGAAAGACCAACAACTATAGCAATGCGACTTGGGGTTTATTGAAGCATGAAGCACATTGCTATGTTGTCCATCTGTTGGTGAAGATGGCTGGAAAAGAATCCAACTCAGCCTGTAACGGTTCAATGACCAGCTGTCAGTAATGTCCGTTTGAAATTCAAAAATGGATGTTTAAAAGCCGAGGGGTTTTTTTATCATGAATCTATCAGCTCCCTGGTTGAATATTAAATGGTTCTTGATTTAAACGTTCGATCAAAAATCTTGTATATTTGACTATAATATATCGAAATGATCGATGATGACAACCCCCCTTCCCACCCCCCCCCCCCCTTCCCGAGAAAATAATATAGCATTTATATGTATAGCACTAATATATCCACTAAACGTGCTCAAAGCGCTTTTCAATGGATCCCCAGCCAACAGCAACATTTAATATGTAGAACGAGATATGGCGCCTTTTAGACGATATTAGATTTTTTCACCGACCAAGACAACGCTGCTAACGACCAGGTACTCATTTTAGGCCTGAGTGAAGTGAGAGAATGTGAATAAAAAGCCTTTTCCATGGACTGAATGATATGGTGCTTACAGCGTCATTCGAGTCCTAGACCCCAGGTCTGAAGGCAAGTGCCATACCACTAGACCACATAGTCAATAGAGAGATATACCAAGTGACAAACGATCAACAAAATCCACCCACACAGATGGGTAGACAAACAGATACATTTATGTAATCAGATTCATCTCATTCCAGTCAGTCAGTACGAATTGCACCCGACATCATTATTTCCATTTTAACATTTACAGATTGTATTATGATCATTATAACCCCCCCCCCCTCTCTCTCTCTCTCTCTCTCTCTCTCTCTCTCTCTCTCTCTGTGTGTATCTCTCTCTCTCTCTTCCTCTCTCATCTCTCTGTCTCACTCTCTCTCATCTCTCCCTTTCTCTCCCTCTTTCTCTCTCTCTCTCTCTCTCTCTCTCTCTCTCTCTCTCTCTCTCTCTCTCTCTCTCTCTACCATACACAAACACATACACAAACACACACACCCAAACACACACATTATTTCCCTATAATTTCTCATTCGGTCTCTCATTTTATTATATTTAAACTTCAAATCCACACAAATCTAGAGAAATGCATGGGCCATTGATGCTTAAAATAAAGTTTATATTTCAATCTATTTCATGGATGGAAAATCTCTAAAAGTAGAAAAATTGACTTAACAAGTTATGGAAAACCAGCCTTCAATTATTAAAGAGAATTTTCTCCTCCAAATATTCAATTGAAATGTAAAATTTATAATGCGGCTATGTGATCTTGTGATATGACACTCACATTCAGATTGGGGGGTCTAAAGTTCGAATCCTAGGAAAACTCAATTCGTTACCACCAATTAGCTTTTTAAAAAATAATTCCCGAATTCCTGTTATTACCAGTTACAAATCACCCTATTCACATTGTCTTTAACACAAACTCTCATCTCTCTCTCTCTCTCTCTCTCTCTCTCTCTCTCTCTCTCTCTCTCTCTCTCTCTCTCTCTCTCTCCCCAGAATCGCACACATACACACACAACACTAACACACTCACACAAACACACTCACAGTACGAACCTGTTGCACCCAGCTGCATCTATCAGTTCGTGAAAAACCAAAGACCAACTCCAATCTGTGACCCAAAATGGCTGCTGCCTATGATTTGCCCATTAGTTCTTGATTCAACATAAATCAGGGTTCGAAAACTCGTTAGACCTTGTGTGGATTGAATCGAGTTGACTTGGTTCTAATGATGAACCAAATTGGACATTCACAATACCAGCTGGTTGACTCAGTCGTTAGATCGTGTGTAGATTGAATCGAGTTGACTTGGTTCTAATGATGAACCAATTTGGACGTTCACAATACCAGCTGGTTGACTCAGTCGTTAGACCGTGTGTAGATTGAATCGAGTTGACTTGGTTCTAATGATGAACCAATTTAGACGTTCACAATACCAGCTGGTTGACTCAGTCGTTAGATCGTGTGTAGATTGAATCGAGTTGACTTGGTTCTAATGACGAACCAATTTGGACGTTCACAATACCAGCTGGTTGACTCAGTCGTTAGACCGTGTGTAGATTGAATCGAGTTGACTTGGTTCTAATGATGAACCAATTTGGACGTTCACAATACCAGCTGGTTGACTCAGTCGTTAGATCGTGTGTGGATTGAATCGAGTTGACTTGGTTCTAATGGCGAACCAATTTGGACATTCACAATACCAGCTGGTTGACTCAGTCGTTAGACCGTGTGTGGATTGAATCGAGTTGACTTGGTTCTAATGGCGAACCAATTTGGACATTCACAATACCAGCTGGTTGACTCAGTCGTTAGACCGTGTGTGGATTGAATCGAGTTGACTTGGTTCTAATGATGAACCTATTTGGACGTTCACAATACCAACTGGTTGACTCAGTCGTTAGACCTTGTGTGGATTGAATCGAGTTGACTTGGTTCTAATGGCGAACCAATTTGGACATTCACAATACCAGCTGGTTGACTCAGTCGTTAGATCGTGTGTAGATTGAATCGAGTTGACTTGATTCTAATGATGAACCAATTTGTACATTCACAATACCAGCTGGTTGACTCAGTCGTTAGATCGTGTGTAGATTGAATCGAGTTGACTTGATTCTAATGATGAACCAATTTGTACATTCACAATACCAGCTGGTTGACTCCTTGTGGCGCCAGAATAATTTCAACATTGAATCTGTAGTAAATAAAAATGAATTTAACAGCTTAAAAAATGAACAAAATAACGAACGATTCAATAGTCTGATGTCACGTCACCCAGCAACGGCGGCCATCGTAGTTCTAAACAAAGAAAATCGTTACTTTTTATTCTTCACGCTGGCTAGAACTTGTCATCTTATGTCTTGTGATCAGAATGTGTAAAAGTCAAAACATGATCAGATTTATGATTTTTTTTCCCTCTGGATACGCTTTTATGCTCGTTGGAGAAATATTTCATAAGGGCGTCCGCCATTGTTCCGATAGTTTAGAGCCAGTTACTAAGTTACCATGCGTCATTAGGAAGGAAGTGACGTTACGACTGTTGAAGAGTATTGCCTTTCATTCGTTAAGAATCAGGGGACATAACTCCAGGAAATATGGTAGTGATACAATTGCAATGATTATTTCCCTTGCATTATATGCTCATATTGTTAAACCATTACAATATCCTACATTTCAAAGACCTGCTTTTAACGCAATGTGACGTCAGGACCAGTTATAGATAGTATGCGCTTGGCTAAGAAGCTCACAACATTGCCATCCGGAAGTATAACGGTCTAACACACAAAACACATTTAGGTTATTTCAGTGACAGTAAAATTGAAGAAAATGGGATTGTAAACAATAAAATTATAGATATATAATTAAAAGTGCACGAGTACAAGTAGAACAAAGGGGAATGGGTTGAAATAGGGGAATGGTTGAACAAAGGGGAATGGTTGAACTAGGGGAATGGTTGAACAAAGGGGAATGGTTGAACAAAGGGAATGGTTGAAATAGGGAACAAATGTAGATTCCAAGAGCTTACAGTCAATACACTTAGTTTGTGGTCACCGAAATATATCATGTAGACAAGGCACAAGATCCCACTAAGAGCAATACACTAAACTGTTTATAAATCATGTGTTCAAAATTAAAAAAAATAACTATAAATGTATGAATGAATGAATGAATGAATGAATGAATGTATGGATGGATGAATGAATGAATGAATGTATGGATGAATGAATGAATGAATGAATGTATGAATGAATGTATGAATGAATGAATGAATGAATGAATGAATGAATGAATGAATGAATGAATGAATGAATGAATGAATAAATGTATGAATGAATGAATGAATGAATGAATGAATGAATGAAAATGGCTTCGCTGTCCCTATGGACGCTTGCCGTGAATTGTGAATGTGTGTGTGTGTGTGTGTGTGTGTGTGTTACTTCAGGTGTGTCAGTGTGTTCTTAGTATCCAGTGAGTAATTTGTTTCAATAAATCTCTGTCCAGTGCAAATGTTCTTAGCTTTTGAAGGTCATTATGTGTGTTACGATGTTGAGGCAATTTGATGTTTCCTTGTGTACTCGAAATTAGTTCTTGGGTTGTTGTTTCTAAATATAGATATTTTTTTGCGATCTTCATTTAATGTGAAGTGAAGTTGGTGTACCCCCTCTCTATTTGGCTCCTTGTTTGATGTAATCGTCCATTGAGGTTTGTGCTGGAATATTTCATCTCGTCGGAGCACATGTCCGAACAGTTTCCATCTTTGTTCTATAAATACTAAACATAAATGATTTACAAGGAAAATAATATCATCTCCCAGAATCAATACTACATATTTGACTGTTTCCCTCTCAAGCATGGACTCCAGAATGGGTCAGAACGAAACCAAATAGTCCTATTCCAAAACAAAGACTGAAATCGAGGGACAGAAGACAGAACAATGACCTCCTGCCCGTCATGGAAGGTCAAAAGATCCTACCCAGCCAGAGGGAATGGACATCAAGCCAATGAAGTGTTCCCAGTTACCCATTTGGCTCTACTGTAAAACATGAACTACTACAGTGGGTGTTTCCTGAAATGATTTCTAAAAACATGAATTTAAATTTTTGGCCGCAAAACTCGTCATTCAAAAATCGATAGCTCGGTGCAGAGTTGAGTCCTTGGGGAAAATCTCTTTACTCCCATTACTTCCCATGAACAGCGTTGCCTCTGTCGGAAGAAATTGTTATATCACCTAACAGGCGTCATGTCTCATTCTACATGTCACGAATTGCTGTTGGTCAGAGACCCTGTGTAAATCGCTTTGAGCACGTTTAGTGGATATTGCGCTATATAAAAGCTGAAGTTGATAGGGGAGACTAGAGGAGCCTGTCTACTAGTAACGTATCCTGACTATCAGCGATGGTCACCTAGTGGCTCTTATAGATTCCTGTATCTGCTTCACATTTTGTTGTTTTCTGTTTACTAAACTGCTAAATAAATGTTTATGTTCGTTTATTTTTCCACGGCTTACGTAAAAGCTCTTTACTCACATTCTCTCATCGTACTCAGGTGTAAAATGAGTACTTGGCCGTTAACAGCGTTGTCTCTGTCCGAAAAAAAAAGTATAATATCGCCTAACTGGCGTCATGTCTCGTCCTACATGTTACTTGTTGCTGCTGATTAGTGACGCCTTGTAAAACGCCTTGAGACCGTTTAGTGGATATTGCGCTATAAAAAAGCTCAGTTTTTTTTTGTTTTTGTTTTTATTTGGGTTTAATACCAAACGTATTATCATCTGTGTTTTAAAGCAGTCTATACAGATTTAGTGGATGTTTGGCAGATATAAAATCGATATATGTGACATCCAAGGTGCAAAACAACATAACCTGAGATTTTATATAGCGCAATATCCATTAAACGTACTCAATGCGCTTTACAAAGGGGCTCTTGTCTAACATCAACACGAAGCTTGGAGAACAAGACTTGACGCCCGTTGGGCGATATTACAAATATTATTTTCCGACAAAGACATCGCTGTTAACGGGCAGGTACTCATTTTACACCTGGGTAGTTACGGTGAGAGAATGTGAGTAAAGAGCCTTTTCCAAGGACTCAACTATTCGCCGAGCGAGCGAAGCTCGAACCCAGGACCTTCCAATCCGAAAGCGAGTGTCATACCAGAATACCAGCGGGTTTGCTAGTCAATAAATAATACATCATAACGGATATTCCCGATTATATATTTTTAGATGTTGATTCTTGGAATTCTTTGCTGATATGAAAATTGTTGTGGTTGAATAAGCAGGATACGAATGGTTTAAAAATGATATTCTGGAAAAGTTTCACTACCCGAAATTGTGTATATGTGTGTGTATGTGTGTGGGGGGGGGGGGGGGGGGGGGGGGGGAACATAAATAGGAATGACACATTATAATGTAAGCCAAGAACAGAAGAGAAGAAGAAGAGATAGAAGAAGAAGAAGAGAAGAAGAAGAAGAAGAAGAAGAAGAAGAAGAAGAGAAGAAGAAGAAGAAGAAGAAGAAGAAGAAGAATGAAGAAGAAGAAGAAAAAAGAAGAAGAAGAAGAAGAAGAAGAAGAAGAAGAAGAAGAAGAAAGAAGAAGAGAAGAAGAAGAAGAAGAAGAAGATAAGAAGAAGAAGAAGAAGAAGAAGAAGAAGAAGAAGAAGAAGAAGAAGAAGAAGAAGAAGAAGAAGAAGAAGAAGAGGAGGAAGAGAAGAAGAGAGAAGGAAGAGGAGAAGAAAGAAGAAGAAAGAAGAAGAAGAAGAGAAGAAGAAGAAGAAGAAGAAGAAGAAGAAGAAGAAGAAGAAGAAGAAGAAGAAGAAGAAGAAAAAAGAAGAAGAAGAAGAAGAAGAAGAAGAAGAAGAAAAGAAGAAGAAGAAGAAGAAGAAGAAGAAGAAGAAGAAGAAGAAAGAAGAAGAAGAGAAGAAGAAGAAGAAGAGAAGAAGAGAAGAAGAAGAAGAAGAGAGAAGAAGAAGAAGAAGAAGAAGAAGAAGAAGAGAAGAAGAAGAAGAGAAGAGAAGAAGGAAGAGAAGAAGAAGAGAAGAGAAGAAGAAGAAGAGAAAAAGAGAGAGAGAAGAAGAAGAAGAAGAAGAAGAAGAAGAAGAAGAAGAATAGAGAAGAGGAAGGAGGGGAGTGAGGAGGAGGAGGAGGAGGAGGAGGAGGAGGAGGAGGAGGAGAACAAAAGAACAATAGCAACAATCACAACAGCAGCAAAAGTCGCAACAAAAAAAAAAAAAAACGAAAAGAAGACCTAAAGAGTTAATAAACTAAATAAATATGATATAAACAAACAAACAAAAACAAAACCAAATCAAACAAAACAAAACAAAAAAGCAAAACAAACACACCGATTACAAATACAACAACCATTTCTAAGAAACATGAATTTCACTAATATTGATAAGTGTCTACCTGAAGAAGGGGAGATAAAAATAGCGGCGTCATATTACGTTTTCCGTTTATATAAATCAACACACAAACACACATATAAACATGCACACACAGAGTTTACACACACACACACACACACACACACACACACACACACACGCACACATTACACGCACAGAGATAGACACACAAACATTCATAACCGTCACAAATTTATATTAATAGGCCTGACTCGATCCAATTTAAAGGATCATGAATATTCAATATTTCATGATTCATAGACCGGAAACAGTTATGGTGAATTTGATTTGTTTTGCTCAATGTCTTGTGTGCTAGCATTGGTCATTGCAGGTTTGTTGATATCAATCTCCAATTTTGTATGTTGTGGTTTAAAGTTTTTTACGGGAGACGCCTTCCGAAAGCTCCTCGTGCTGGCATTTCTTTCAATTTGTATTTTCACCGTGAGTCTTTTGTCATGCGTTTATTTATTCAATTTGCCAATTTATAGAGTAGCATTTTAAAAACTCTAGAACAAACCTTGGTAGATAAGTGAAAGTTTGAACTTTCCCAACATGACCATTGTTTTGGTTTTCCGTCGCCATTTTGTTTTGTGAAGTATTAAAAGCATTCTTAGATTTTTTTTTTCTATTAGGTTTAGCTCGTAGTCGGAGGATTTTTTCCCTATTATTGTTAGTGATTAGTCTTAGTAAAGGTAGGAGGGTGTTTGTTTGTTTTTTTTTTCTATTAGGGTTAGCTAAAGGTAATAGGTTTTATTTTTTCCTAGGGTTAGTTGAGGAAATATTTGAGTTGTTTCCCTTAGCACGAGGAGCTTTTGGAAGTCCTCCCGTTTACGGCTCTTGAGACATATTTAGGTCATATCAGCGCCAGGAATATGGTAGAAAATGGGATAGTCATAGAAAATATTCTAGATTTATGATTAAAAGTAAAAGCTGGGAAAGTAATATAACAATTCTGGTCGAATTGGGTAACAGCGACGTGTACATATAAGCAGGTCTGACATTCGAACCCACTAATGGGCCGAGTTTAACATTGTTGTAATGGACGATATTTTGGGTAATTTTTTGAGACTTTCATTTCATTACAACAATGAGCCCACAAGAAATTGGGTTAACAGACCTGCAAATAAGTGCACGTCGGGGATAGAGATTCTAAGAAGACAAAATAAATACTTGAGATTTTATATAGCGCAATATCCACTAAACTTGCACAAAGCGCTGTACAAAGGGTCCCTAACGAACAGCAACACGTATCATGTAGAATGAGACATGAAGCCTGTTTGGCGATATTACAATTATTTTCTCGACAGAGACAACGTTATTAACGGCCAGGAACTCATTTTACATCTGATCACGGCGAAAGAATGTGAGTCAAGAGTCTTTTCCATGGACTCAACTATGCGTCTCGACTGCACCAGGGATATTAATCTCGGTCCCTTTCCGTGTGTAGCGAGTGCTCTACCAAGTGAGCTATCGGAAGCCCTCAGTTCAAGTTGAGGTTAAATATTTAAATAGATAAAATGATGTATAAAACAAAAACAAGACAAATCCAAATAGAGAACCCTGCGAATAACTGACGGATTCCTTTGAAATTTTGTGTTCAAGGAATTACAAGATTAACTCACTCAACCCTAACACTGACTATATCCGTAGTTTTCCAGGGTTACTTTGACCTTATGCCTATTTATTACATTTTTCTGAGACAAATTATAGGCGTAGTATCAAAAGCTATTGTTTTATAGTTTTTGCATGTTGAATATACCTATCTATCTATGTACTGCTCGTTTTTAATACATTTTTCTTTCCAATTTTGAAAAGTAGCGAAAATCTCTAGGATTGAATGAGTTAACCACTTGAATGTCGTACTCTGGAAAAACACGTATTTAGAAATTTGGCCAGAAAACTCGTCCCTCAAATATCGATCGATTTAAATGACCCACATCTTGGCAAAAACTCTCAAACCTGGGATTCCTTGAAGACTTCGAGAAGTCCCAGGTTTGAGAGTCTTTTTTTCTAAGACGAGGGTCATTTAAATCGGTCGAAATTTGAAGGACGAGTTTTCTGGCCAAATTTTTTTAATACGAGTCTTTCATGAGTACGGCTGATATCTGATTAACTGATAAGTTATCAAAATATTAAATAAAGAAATAAATAAATAAAAAAAATAGATAAAGAAAGAAAGAAATAGATAAAGAAAGAAAAATAGAACGAAATAGATAAAGAAAGAAAGAAAGAAATAGATAAAGAAAGAAAGAAATAGATAAAGAAAGAAAGAAAGAAAGAAGTTTTATTTTCATCTTAGTCCTACATTGTATAATAGTCTTTTTAAAAAGAGCTTTTATATAGCGCAATATCCACTAAACGTGCTCAAAGCGCTTTACAGGGGGTCCCTGGTCAACAGCAACACATAACATGTCGGACGGGACATCATGACGCCTGTTAGGCGATATTACAATGTTTTTAGGACAGAGACAACGCTGTTAACGGCCAGCGAGAGAAAGTCAGTAAAGAGACTTTTCCAAGGGCTCAACTATGCGCCGAGCGAGGCTCGAACCGAGGACGTTCCGGTCCGAAATCGAATGTCATACCACTAGACCACACAGCCTCATTGTCTTGTGAAAAGTAATAAACAAAAAGGAATATGACAGATTCAAAAATTAACTAAATAATAATACAAAACAACAGTCAATAAAAAAATTCCTTTTGGATGAATAAAGTACATTCTTCTTCTTCTTCTTCTTCTTCTTCTTCTTCTTCTTCTTCTTCTTCTTCTTCTTCTTCTTCTTCTTCTTCTTCTTCTTCTTCTTCTTCTTCTTCTTCTTCTTCATCTTCTTCTTCTTCTTCTTCTCCTTCTTCTTCTTCTTCCTCTTATTATTATTATTATCATTATTATTATTATTATTATTATTATTATTATTATTATTATTATTATTATTATTATTATTATTATTATTATTATTATTATTATTATTATTATTATTATTATTATTATTATTATCATTATTATTATTACTATTACTATTATTATTATTATTATTATTATTATTATTATTATTATTATTATTATTATTATTATTATTATTATTATTATTATTATTATTATTAACAAGATACCATCACATCACCGAGCGAGTCGATAGCCATTGTCATGAGATTGAAAGAGGAGTTCCGGTTCGGAAGAAAATAGATAAATAAGTCGGTTACGAGTGGCAGAGGCAAAAACGTGTTCTGTTTTTGTTGACACTGGGTTTAAAAACTGTTAGGAAAGTACCACTCTGCCCATCATGGGAGGTCAAAAGACCCCGCATAATGGGTCACACCATACGAGGTCAGAGGACCCCCACCCATGGACCACCCACAATGGGAGGTCAAAATACCCTACCTAGTGGGTCACACCATGGGAGGTCAGAAGACCGCCCCCTATGGACCACAATGCGGGAGGGGGGGGGGGGGTCAGAAGAATCCACCTAGTGGGTCACACACTGGAAGGTCATAAGACCCCACATAGTGGGTCACATTTCCACTACAACAAAAAAAAAATGAACGGGAACACCAATGTTATGACATATATGGCGGCGCTGAATAGCGACGCACAGTTACACCTATGTGATGAATTCTTTTGATATTTATTTGTTTCATGACAACATTTCACTCATTTACGTATTTAACGTTGTATGATTGTTCGTATTAATGAATGGTATGTACTTCAAACTTTAACGTTTAGAGTTCTGCTTCAAATCCCGGAAAAATCGTTCGTATCAATGTTTTTGTCTCAAGGAAATCGAAATGGCGGCGGCTATGTTTACTTCCGACACAAAATTGCACCGCTAATTTCATCTTATTTCGCGATTTGTTGATTGAAGACCTATCCTTCGCTTAATATTATATAAAGCGTTGTATGATGATTTAGAATTACAAAGAGGCACCAAAAATAATAAACCATCCTCTTGATGGAGTAGAAAGAATTCATGGAAAAGCAATGGAAAGGAAAGCATTCTCAATTACCAACAATAAAAAACATATTTTATACCATGAATTTAGTATTTTACCATCTGGGAGACGGTTTTGTCAGATTAAATGTAGAACTAACAAGTATAAATCAACGTTGGTTCCATCAGCAATAAAAATGTTGAATATTTCATATGGTACAACAAACCAAGGATATATACGTTGACTGATTAACTGATTAACTGATTAATTTATTTAATGTTAGATTAATTGACCAATTGATAATGATGATAATATTTGGTGTTGAATTGCCGAAAATGTAACGAATTGAAAATGAAATGAATATGTTTATGTTGTGTATATCGCACGCGTGAAAGAAAGAGAGGAAGAGAGAGAGAGAGAGAGAGAGAGAGAGGAGAGAGAGAGAGAGAGAGAGAGAGAGAGAGAGAGAGAGAGAGAGAGAGAATAAGTAGGAGTGAAATATCTGTTCAATGTTATAGTTATCATATAACGTTATAACAAGTGTAACTAAATGACAACTTGCCATATTTATGGACAATAAAGATCTATTATTATTATTATTATTATTATTATTATTATTATTATTAACAGCGTTGTCTCTATCGGGGAAAATTGTAGTATCGCCTAGTAGGCGTCATGTCTCGTCCAACATGTTTAAGTGTTACTATTAGCTAGGGAGCCTTTGGAAAGCGCTTTGAGCACAGTTAGTAAATATTTCGCAATATACATTGTCCAGTTTATAAATAGTTTTTTGTTGTTATTAGTTTGAGATCTCATAAAAGTCACATCCAGACACGAGCACAGAATCCCAGCAAGGGATACACACACACACCCACCCACACCCACCCACCCACCCACCCACCCACACACACACACACACACACACACACACACACACACACACATACATGTCTTGCTGGCCTGTCGATTCCTTATGGAACATCGGGGTCGATACAGCACTCTTCCATCTGACTTTGTTTTTGGAGATCTTCTTTATCCGGGCCCAGGGTTTTCCGGCCGCCTTCAACTCGGTCTCAATGCTTCGTGGCCATGTCTGCTTTCGTCGACCAACCCTCCTCTTTCCTTGCGGATTCCAGTCCAAAAGCTTTTGCAGCTATGTGGTCTAGTGGTATGACACTCGCATTCGGATCGGAAGGTCCTGAGTTCGAGCCTGCTCGGCGCATAGTTGAGTCCTTGGAAAAGGCTATTTGCTTTCATTCTCTCACCGTACTCAGGTGTAAAACGAGTACCTGGCCGTTAAGAGTGTTGTCTCTGTCCGAAATTTATTTTTGTAATATCGCCTAACAGGCGCCACGACCGGTCCTACATGTTAAATGTTGCTGTTGGCCAGGGACCATTTGTAAGGCGTTTTGAGCACATTTAGTGGATATTGCGCTATATAAAAGCTCAATTTTTTAAAGCCTGCCTGGTGATGTCGCTTGCAGGCTTCCTGAGCGTATGGGCCATCCATTGTACACACACACACACACACACACACACACACACACACACACACACACAAAATATCGTATTTAAAAAAAATGGTATTGTAACACAACTTACTAGAACGATGATCTACAAGGAAAAAAATATCATTATCGAACTAATACTATTTATTTAACTGTTCCCCCTGACAGCCAAGGACTCCGGCCAGAGCCAGGACAAAACAAAGAAACCCCATTCTTCTAAGGCAAAGACAGCTACCCGGAGAAAGAAAACGTAAGGCGATAGAAGACAGCAAGAGTGACTTCCCCGCCCACTGTAGACGATCAAAAAACCCTGCTCATCAGTTCTGCTGCCAACTACTACAAAAATTCCGTAAAACTACGAATTTTCGACTACATTATGAGAACTAAAAGATTATTAATTCAATAAAACCTCTTGAAAATGAATTTCTGGTGCTAGAGCTAGCCTATAAAGGAGTTAAAAGCATACTTTTTTTTTACTGCCTACTGTGTTATTACTACCCCTGAAAAGTAAGAATTTTTCATATTTCAAGTAGGCAGGCCTGGTACTTACAAGCAGAAGGCAGTAGGCGTATGCCTACATCTCCACTCTGGACGTCTTCAGCCAGTCTTTAAATCTTTCACCGCAGTGTCGGACTATGTGATCTGCTGTCTCTGGCATTCCCTGACAGTGGGGACTTGTGTGTGTGTGTGTGTGTGTGTGTGTGTGTGTGTTTGTAAAGCGCTTTGAGCACGTTTAGTGGATATTGCTCTGTATAAAAGCTCAAGTACGTTATATCCAGCTGGAGGATGTTGTGAGAAATTTGCCTACCCGCATAGCATCAATAGGTCAAACGTATTTATTTGTTTGTTCAAAAAATGGATACGACGTCTGCCTGGATTTCGTTTTCTGCTGTGATTCTAATTCTCGTGGGACTTGCTGTGTACGCGATCATTTCTACGGTTGTAGAAAATCCCCTGGAGTCCTGTCAAAGATGTCTGGGCTGGACATCGAGGCACAATCCACCATATCGTGACCTGCCCAGCTGGGTCATCAAGATGGACAATGACTTTTGCAATGGGAAAGAAAAATATGATGTCAAAAAACTGGTTCCTATTTCATTGGAAGTGTAAATCCACTCTTCCTTTGGGACTGAATACATACCTTGTGTGATTGATCTTCTGGTGTCAGAGTGATGGAATCTTATTTTCTAGTCTAAATAATATGTGCTGGTCGTCAATAAAGATCATCCATCCTCGCTCCTCTACGTCCCGTAATCCTAAGAATCTGCCGATACATCCTGCTACTGAAATAGTTATGACACTTTTATGTAACCTATTCATTATTAGTACACCGAAGGACTGGTTACATACACACTTCCAAGGAATTAGGAGCTAAAAGAGGAGAAGATGTGACGTCACGACTCTTCTAATATAGCATATCATTTTTAGACAGTCCGTTAGTGAATAGTTCTCACTAAATTCTATTGATCAGACTATATATGTTCAAGGTTACCTTAGAACCGACTGGCGGCTGTTGTGAGCGTTTTATCTAAACGATCAGCATCAATAAAGAAACGAAGTTGACGTCACTCAGCTTTTCGTTTTTATTTTAAAGACAGCCTTTCAGTGATTTGTTCTCGTTAAGTGATGACAATCTATAAACGTTGACATAGTTTTGTGTAGTGTTATGTTTAATTTAACTGGCGGTTGTTATGAGTATTTTACCTTAATGCATAGCATCAATTTCATTGTGACCCACCGTCTGTAAACGGTATTGATGAATCGGACCTTGGAATGTAAATTTATAATTATAATATTATGGGAAATATGAATTTTCTCCACTCGCAAAATTATATCCGAATCCCCTAATATGAGTTGTGAATTGGTATCCCTCCCTACACATATTATCACTAAGGCATGACTCGATGAACTCGCACAAAACATTACAGAAAATATCAATGATAACTCTTTCTCTTCAGGAGAATTCCCTCTCTGTTATAAAACAGCAATACTAAATCCCTTATAAAGAAACACGACCTTTTGTCAAAACTATCTTAAAAAAACCGCCCAGTTTCTAACCTTCCATGTGGTCTAGTGGTATGACACTCGCTTTCGGATCGGAAGGTCCTGGGTTCGAGCCTCGCTCTCGGCGCATAGTTGAGCCCTTGGAAAAGGCTCTTTACTCACATTCTCTCACCGTACTCAGGTGTAAAATGAGTACCTGGCCGTTAACAGCGTTGTCTTTGACCGAAAAATTGTAATATCGCCTAACAGGCGTCATGTCCCGTCCTACATGTTAAACGTTGCTGTTGACCAGGGACCCCTTGTAAAGCGCTTTGAGCATATTTAGTGGATATTGCGCTATATAAAAGCTCATTTATTATTATTTATTATTTACTCGAGAAAGTAGTTCTGAAACAGATCCTTCCTCCTGTTCAGTTGCATGGTCAGGTCGATTGAAAGATTTTCAATCAGCTTATAAATCAAATCACTCAATCTCAACTGAAACTGCTCTGCTAATGAGTTTTTAATGATACCGTTTCAAGCATTGATAATGGAAAAATGTGTATTTTGAACCTGTTAGATCTTAGCGCGGCCTTTGATACGATTGACAATGTTGTCCTTTTAGATCGCTTAAAAATAATTTTGGAATTTCTGGCTGTGCCTTGAATTGGTTCTATTCTTACTTGGAAGACTGACGCCAAGGTGTAAAATTCAGAATGTTAAATAAGAAGGTATTACTCTCCAATTGGAGTTCCCCAAGGCTCTGTCTTAGGGCCCATTTTATTTGGTCTTTACAAGGCACGTCTAGCTAATATCATAAAAGATCATAAATTTAGCTATCATTTTTACGCTGACGACTCATAAATTTACAAGACTGTTTTAAATGAAAAAATACCCAATCTTGTCTCTGACACTGAAAGCTGTATTTTAGACATAAAAGACTGGATGACAGAGAACAAATTGCAACTTAATGAATAATAGTCAAACCAAACAATATCAAAAACGTTAGAAACTTCCAACTTGATTTCAATGATTGCAAAGTAACTTCATCTAAAAAAGTGAGAAATCTTGGGAATTGTTTTTGATGAAAACTTGTCTATGAGCAAGCAGATTAGTGCTCTCTGCAAAAGCGTGTATTTCGAGCTGTCAAAAAAAATAAATCAATTCATTGGAAAAGGCTCTTTACTCACATTCCCTCGCCATACTCTGGTGTAAAATGAGTACCTGGCCGTTAACAGCGTTGTCTCTGTCTGAAAAAAATGTAACTGACCAAACGTGATGTTAGATATTTCAAAAGCTATGCACACTTTTCACTATTTGGGTCTATTTGAGCACATTTTGCAATGGGGCCATTGGCTTAGAGCACCAGTCTTCAAACGGCATCTAAAAACCAATGTTTTTCATTCTGCTTATCGTGATTCTATGTGAACTTCGAACAAGATATGTGTGAGTGTGAGTGTGTCCTCCGCGAGGAAAAGACGCATGCGCACAACCAACATGACGTTCTCTCTCTAATAACTTTTCCGCCGGTGACGTCACAGACTATGGGTGGCGTCCAATCAAGGGACGCTACTCTTCCGCTAATCTCATTCCCTATTGTTGCTGGGATTTTATAGGCCTTGTATACAAACAGTTTAAACCTGAGAGAGACAAAGACCATTGACGTGCTTAATAGCGAGGCCTACTTGAATTACAGGGTTGTTTCGAATGTACTGATTGGGGTGTGTTTGTTGATACGTGCTGTGACGTGAATGGATTGAATGACTGTGCACAAAGGGGGATAACAAAGGTTTTTAAAGAACCAATAGGAAATAAAGAAATGCAAAAAAAAAAAAAACAAACAAAAAAAAAAAAAACCAAAAAAAAAAGAGTTATAGATAGAATCAAGTTGACGTCACTCGGGTCTTCGTTATAAGTATTTTTTTTTTTGGCCATCCACGTTTTTGAGTAATTCTCACTTAATTGTATTATCCAGACAATAAAAGTTCAAGGTTACACAGAAGTTTTGTGTGTTGGTTCGTTATACTTCCGGATGGCAATGCTGCCAAGCGCATACTTTCTATAGATAAGTAAAAATTAGAGATGATTTGAGATCTAGGAATATTAAGGATGACGATTATCAACCACAATAACAATAACACCAATAAAAGTAAATCCAACTCATTGAGTGACGTTGACGTCAATGAATTAAAAGATTTTTACGCACGTTTTGATGACGGTAATTTTGAAAAAGAATTAGCTCAACATTATTAATTGACGTCACAGAAGAAGATGAGAGTGTGTTTGATGAGCGGCGAGTTAGGAGAGAGTTTGAGAGTGTAAATGTACGGAAAGCGTGTGGGCCAGATGGCATTAGAAGCAAGTTATTGAAAGTGTGTGCCAGCAATTGTGTTATATTTTTACCATTATTTTTAATATGTCTATCCAACAATCCTGTATTCCGGCCATTTGGAAAACATCGAAAATTGTCCGTGTCCCCAAGAAAGACAATGTCTCTTGTATGAATGATCTCAGACCTATAGCCCTGACATCAATAGGGAATGAGATTAGCCGAAGAGTAGCGTCCCTTGATTGGACGTCACCCATAGTCTATGACGAAAGACGCACGCGCACAACCAACATGACGTTCTCTCTCTAAAACTTTTCCGCCGGTGACGTCACAGACTATGGGTGACGTCCAATCAAGGGACGCTACTCCACCGCTAATCTCATTCCCTATTGTTATGAAATGTTTCGAACGACGTGTACTCCATTTCGGCCCCCGTTCTGACCCCTTACAACTTGCACATCGACCGAATAGAAGTGTTGATGATGCCATTAATCTTTTGTTGAATAATATTTGCAGTCATTTAGATAAATCAAAGACACATTGCCAAATTCTTTTTGTTTTTGCTTTTACTTCAACATTCAACACGAGTCGGCCCCATTTACTTGTTGAAAAGCTGAAATGTTTGGATATAAATCCCCATTTGATTTCGTGGATTTTAGACTTTCTTTTAGAGATAGCACAATTTGTAGAAATTAATGGAAACTTCTTCTTCTTCTTCGTTCCCATCACGTCACATGGTCAGTCCGGTCTGGTGAATGAAGCCGAGAGTGGTCCTGAGGTCGTCCTCACTGCCGTACAGCTTCTTTGAGTATGGGGTTGGGTCAGGCCAGAAGTTCCTTCTCAGCTGGTTGTACCTTGGACATTCCATTAGGACATGATGTCCATTTTCATTTTCAAGTCCGCAGTCACATTGTCCAGAGGCACCTGCTCTGGACATCCTCCACATATGTTCCTTTAACTGGTTGTGTCCAGTTCTCAGTCTGAAGATGATGACCTGTTCCTTTCTGTCGAGCACCTTGATTGGGTCATTCATGTTTTATTCTGGGTGCTTCTCTCTCCATCTCTGAGACTGGATAAATTTGGCCATTTTGTTAATTTCTCCTGTTGAGTACGTTGGGGAGGGTTGCTGCATGCGACTGCCTGCCTTTGCCAGTTGGTCAGCGATCTGATTTCCAAGTATCCCACAGTGTCCTGGAATCCACTGCAGTACAATGTTGGTAAACTTGCTTAGCTTCATGAGGTCTTCCACCAAGGCGTCTATATCATCCGCAAAGGACATCATTATATCCTCCAGAATTTTCTTAGCATCTGTTAAAACCACTATGTGTCTTGGTTTTTCATTTTCTGAGAGGATTTGCTTAACAGCTTCATGGATTGCATCTGCCTCTGACTTGTAGATTGAAGTGCGAGTACCAGTCGGTTTGCTGATCTCCTTTTGTTGACCATTTGTGTACTCGATGTACACTCCCAGGCCCCCGCACGTGTGTTCTTTATTGCATGAACCATCGGTATAGATTCTTGTCCATTTTTTCCAGGGTAGTTTTGATCAATGCACTTCTGTACAGACTTCTTGAATTCTTCGCCTTTTTTTTTGTTTTGTTGAAATGTCACCAACGGAAGTCTTGATTTTCAAGTGATTTTGCCTTTTCCAAATTGGTACTATGATATTTGCTTTGCATTTTTGGGTCATTATTTTGTCAAGTTCGTGATCTTTTTCAATTTGTTGGGCTCTTTCAATAAAGTGTGATCTTTTCAGCCGCCTAGTTTTCTTTTGTTGCGCTCTAGCGTGAAGAGGCTGATCTATCATTGCTTTCACGTCTGTATATTGTTTCAAAATTTTTGATTCCCTTCTTTCTGATAGTGATGTAAGTCCTGTTATGGTTTCCATTGCATGTATCGGTGTCGATTTCATTCCTCCACTTATTATCCTCATGTTGCTGTTTTGCACTTTGTCCAGTTTTTCCATTTGAGTTTTGGAGCAGTTTCCCCGTGCAGATATCCCGTATTCTAGCGCTGGTCTCACATATCCTGTGTAAGTTTGTTTCAGTATATCAGAGCTAGCTCCCCAAGTTGTTCCAGCTAGTTTTTTCAAGAGTTGTGTTCGCTTTACCCCAACTTTCTGACTGTTGCTGATTTGATTTTTCCATGTTAGTCTTGGGTCAAAATGGACTCCTAGGTATTTTGGTGCGTCGTCTTTTTCCAATTCATGGTCTTCAATACGTAGCTTTGCTTTTTCATCTTTTGGGGAGAGGCTAAATATTGTGAACTTTGTCTTCACTGCATTTATTTTCATCGCCCAGTTGTCAGTCCATTCTTTGATATTATCCAGTGTGATTTGCATCCTGTGTTGTGCCTTGATTAAGTTTTGGTCAGAGCTAGGTCATCTGCGTACATCGACATTTTCACTCCTCGACATAGTGTTTCTCTTATATCATTTACATAAAGAAGAAATAGTGTAGGTGATAGTACTCCACCTTGTGGGACTCCATGTTTTAGTTTTACTTCTCTACTTTTGTGACCTTGTGTTGTTACTCTTGCCTTTCTTGTTTTTAGGTAGTTTTGTATCCAGTTGAGCATGTTATGGGATACTTTTGATTTTTGTAGTTTATATACCAGACCTTTTTTCCACACTTTGTCGAATGCTTTTTCAAAGTCCACCCATACCACAATTTTTTTTCCATCCTGAAACGAGTCTTCTATTTCTTGGGATATGTAAGTTACTTGATTTTCAGTACTCCTGTGTCTTCTGAAACCAGCTTGTTCATTTATAAGCACATTATAGTTTTCAAGATACCACATCAGTCTGGAGTTGATAATTCTTTCTACCAGCTTGCACATGCAGCTTGTAAGACTTATAGGTCGGTAATTTGCGGCTTCATTTGCTTGTTTTCCTTCTTTCTTGATTGGGACAATAAAAGCCTTTTTCCATATATCTGGTATTTTACCAGTTTTCCAAGTGCTGTTGTAGAGTTGCAATAGCTTCTTTTTCGCTGTCTTTCCAAGATGGATAAGCATCTCATTTGTTACTTCGTCTGGGCCTGGCGATTTCTTTGTTTTTAACACTTTGAGAGAGCTTTCTAGTTCTTCCATAGTTAGCTTCTTTGTCATCACTTCATCTATGGCTTCCTTGAGTTTCTTTTTTTTTTTTTGTTTTCTGCATTCTTTTTAAACTCTTTTCTTCAGTTCTTTTTCTATTGTGTTGTCACTAATTTTTTTTGAACTGCTCCATGAATAGGTCTGCAGCTTGTTGTGGACTGACAAGTTCTCCTTCTTTTTCCAAAGCGGGAGGGGCGTAGTGATTCGGTTCTCTATTTAGGGCTTTTGTAAAAAAGAAACAGTTTTTGGAAACAAATCTAATACAATCATTACGAATACAGGAGCCCCTCAGTTCAGTTTTATTTTGGTCTGAAATCTTGGGATATATATTATTATATATTTGTGGTCTCTGGAAAACGTAATCTTGGAAAATGTAAACGAAATTGATGGATTTATATCATTTATATTACTGTATGTATTATCTTGGAAAGCTGAATAAAGTCTCCCCAAATTCTGTATTTGAGACGAGGTGTCAAGCTGGTGTGGAATTGCCCAAACATCGTTTACTGATTGTTTTTCTTAGAAAAGCACATAATCCAAAAGTCTTGGAAGTGTGTATCCTATTAATACTGTTTGAATAATAAGCCTTAATGTGGGCCTACATGATGTTACTTATGTATGCCCATGCTTTAGAGTTGGATCTAGAAGGGATTTCCGTTCATGTTTGTCTCCTTTTTCTATAGAGATTGGCTAATCATGTTGATGAATTACAAGAAAAGACGGTGTCGTATGACCATGCAGATATGGTGAAAGCGGTCGATTTCGTGACATCTGGAGGGATGGGCTGCAAATGTACTGCCAAATTATACAACCTAAACTGGGGAACTGTCCGTGACCATGTCAAAAAAACGATACAGCAGAATAGAAGATACTTATTGCTTACACAAATCGCTAGACTGCACCCGGGATCGATCTCCGTCCCTTTGATTGTGAATCGAGTGCTCTACCAACTGAGCTATCGGGACCCCCGCCTAGGCCTATTGGTCAGAATCAGCGTGGGTGCGCAACCGGATGCGCGGGTTGACGGAGGTAGGAAACAATAACAAACCCACATGGTTGCCATTACCTCCACCATTATTCTCGCTCACGGTTTGTGGAAAGCACTTCATTACAGGCACGTAATAGTGAATCTAGTTTTTGTTTTGAACATTTCTATTATTATTCTTTTTAAATTGACCCATATTAAAAGAAACATACAAACAAAACAGGCATGACCAGTCACTAACAATGCCGTGTAGTGTGTAGACAGTAACACAGTACGGTGAACATGACTGACACTGGGATCGGAATGTCGGAACCCATGAGTCGTTCGCAACTCTGCCTCACGTATTCATTTAATCAGTCAATTTAATTTTTATTAAGCTTGCGTAAAACATACAAACAAAAAAGACATGACCAGTCACTAACAATGCAGTGTAGTGTGTAGACAGTAACACGGTACGGTGAACATGAATGACACTGGGATCGGAATGTCGGAACCCAGTAGTCGTTCGCAACTCAGCCTCGCGTACTCATTTAATCAGTCAATTTAAATTTCATTTAGCTTGCCTATTCTTCAAGTTTATGATATATTCACTTTTTTTATTTAAAAAGGGTAATCCAAACAGACCATAAAAACGATTTTATAATAAGCCGACTTCAACTTCCATCACTTACGACACGAACTTATTTTGGGTGGTTTTTTTTAACAAAACCGTTTGACTCAAACTAAAGCTTCGGCATTGGATAAGGAGCGAGGTCCCTGTTGCCATCTTGCTTAGTTTATACAGAGACTGGGTTGCCAGCTTGGCTGTTCTTGATAAATAGTAGTAAATAGCACAACCTTGTGCAATGAGAGATAGAGAGAGAGAGAGAGATTTTGAACAAAAAACGAATATCTCTCTCTCTCTCTTACCCTCTCTCTCTCTCTCTCTCTCTCTCTCTCTTGCCCTCTCTCTCTCTCTCTCTCTCTCTCTCTCTCTCTCTCTCTCCCTCTCTCTCTCTCTCTTCCTATTTCATCTGTCACACTGTTTGACAATCTTCTTCACCTGGCTCACTTGTACTTGTAATATCGGGTGTAAGGTAAAATTTTGAACAATTATTATTATTTATAAAATGCAGAAACTTTGCAAATAAACCGATAGACTAGATATTAATTCGATTCGAAAAGTGGAACACAAAAGGAGAATTTGCGAATACCCGGTCCAGACATAAGCGTCATGGTCTTATTTATAAAGTGCAGAATCTTTGCAAATAAACGGATAAAATAGAGATTAATTCGATTCGAAAAGTGGAACACAAAAGCAGAATTTGCGAATGCCCGGTCCAGACATAAGTGTTATGGTCTTATTTATAAAATCTAGAAACTTTGAAAATAAACGGACAAGATAGAGATTCATTCGATTCGAAAAGTGGAACACAAAAGCAGAATTTGCGAATGCCCGGTCCAGACATAAGCGCTATGGTCTTATTTATAAAGTGCAGAAACTTTGCAAATAAACGGATAAGATAGAGATTCATTCGATTCGAAAAGTGGAACACAAAAGCAGAATCTGCGAATGCCCGGTCCAGACATAAGCGTTATGGTCTTATTTATAAAGTGCAGAAACTTTGCAAATAAACGGATAGACTAGATGTTATTTCGATTCGAAAAGTGGAACACAAAAGGAAAATTTGCGAATACCCAGTCCAGACATAAGCGTCATAGTCCTATTTATAAAGTACAGAATCTTTGCAAATAGACGGATAAAATAGAGATTAATTCGATTCGAAAAGTGGACCACAAAAGCAGAATTTGCGAATGCCCGGTCCAGACATAAGCGCTATGGTCTTATTTATAAAGTGCAGAAACTTTGCAAATAAACGGAAAAAAACAGATTAATTCTAATCGAACAGTGGAACACAAAGGCAGAATTTGCGAACAACCGGTCCAGACATAAGCGTTATGGTCTTATTTATAAAATCTAGAAACTTTGCAAATAAACGGATAGACTAGATATTAATTCGATTCGAAAAGTGGAACACAAAAGCAGAATTTGCGAATGCCCGGTCCAGACATAAGCGCTATGGTCTTATTTATAAAGTGCAGAAACTTTGCAAATAAACGGAAAAAATAGAGATTAATTCTAATCGAACAGTGGAACACAAAGGCAGAATTTGCGAACAACCGGTCCAGACATAAGCGTTATGGTCTTATTTATAAAGTGCAGAAAATTTGCAAATAAACGGATAAGATAGAGATTAATTCGATTCGAAAAGTGGAACACAAAAGCAGAATTTGTGAATACCCGGTCCAGGCATAAGCGTCATGGTCTTGTTTAAATGAAACAATGCCATTTAAAAAAATATATGGTCAATGAGTAATTAAGCTAAATATGCGGAGTTCAAATAGATAACTTGATCTGTGAATTTTTTTTATAATTAGCTGTTATTATTCTCCATCATTTAGGTTATGTGATTAAGTTTATAATTGAAATACAAACTTTATCTCACTTATCAACGTTTTGCAATAAAGGAGAGTGTGAGTGAACCTGAGCAAAGGAAATTATTTGAGAGAGTGATATTTATCATGCTTTTCAGTTTGTAGTTGAATTCTAGAATGGATTCTTTATAGTTCTCATTGATTGTATGTCAGTATGTCAGTCTTTAGGACACCGATTACCCTAATGCGGCCACAATTTACAATGTGACGGCCACAAGCCCGTTAAACGCAGAGTGGGGTATTGTTGTTTGCAAGTAATGCTATGGTTTTAATAGGATATCTGTCTCCTATTAAAATACATTCCTGTGTTGGATTTTGGATTAAATTCATGTCTTCTTCGGATTTTGGGATATTTAATTTTCATGGATTGTGATTGTGATTTTCAAGACTATTAATGTAAGTAAATGCCCAAATAGATATTTTTATTCATTTATTCTTTCTTTATTTTTTTTTAGTTTTGTTTTGTTTTGAAGCATTTATTATAAGAAATATTGTACACATGCACTTATACACCAAAGACTATATCCTTTCAAACTGCTTATTATTATTATTATTATTATTATTATTATTATTATTATTATTATTATTATTATTATTATTATTATTATTATTATTATTATTATTATTATTATTATATAATAATAATAATAATAATAATAATAATAATAATAATAATAATAATAATAATAATAATAATAATAATAATAATAATAATAATAATAATAATAATAATAATAATTAATAATAAGTGCATTGAGTGAAATCCCAATCATGGTTGCCCAAATAAAACTGGCGCTAGAATCCCGACTACCTGTCTAAACGAATGTTGTTTGTACGATACATACTAACTACACGTTCAATATCGGGGGCAGAAAATATACGTTCGGTTTTATGAAATTAAAACAGTAGTCCCACATTGTTCTTTGATGTTATTTGTGGTTGCATTTGCTTTGAAACTTACACATTATATTGTGTTACATTGTTTACAAAATATTTCTGGTACTCGTATGCATGTGTAGTCAACGGACCACCGGTCAATCGTGTTCTTTTTTTATTATTAATTTTGGCTTGACATCTTACATATGTGAATTTGACAGGTTGTTATGGATGGTAATTATAACATTAAGTGATTTTTAAACATTTTTACGGCGTTTTAAATGTCTTTCTTGCATTCATTGTCGAGCACCTCCACTTTTCTGTTACTATTTTAACGATCAGCTGATTTTCTCTTGCCTCCCCTTTAATTTCGCGGACTTTTTTCAGAACGAGGCGTGGGAGTGGCTAATTGGTCTCATGTCATGGTCTACAAAGATTGTTGTTGTGTTCATTTCAGACGTTAATTATTGTTCCTGATTTTTTCATTCTCGCTTTTTGAATGCTTGTCATGATGGGTGTGGAATTACCCCAAAATGGTGAATATGCGAATAAAGAGAAATTGTAGAATTTATGAAGTTTCGTTCCTTTCACTTAATGTTATTTGTACAGAATCCAAGTGTGAATGGCTGTGGGATATTTGTATTCTGTTTGTGTGATCACCTCATCAATAGAAACTTTATGACAATAAACTGAAAAAGTTGGGTATGGAATTCCCCCACCTTGCCCTACTCAGTTGTAAAAATGAATAACTGGCCGTTAACAGCGCTGTCTTTGTCGGATAAATTTTTTTTTTTTTTTTAATATCGCATAACAGTCGTCATGTCTCGGTCTACATGTTACATGTTGCTGTTGGTCAGGGGCCCCTTGTAAAGCGTATTTAGCAAGTTTAGTGGATATTGTTCTATATAAAAGCCCAACTATTTTTAAAGGTTTTTGCGGCGGTGCTTTAGTCAATATTCCAATATCATCATTATCATATGTGACCCAACGTTTCAAAACGGTATTATTTCGGAATGAACCAGATGATAAAAAGTCAAAGCTGAACAGGTCAAAAATATTAATTATTGGTATTTAGCACTCTAAAATATGATATTCAATCTCCTCAATAAAGCATATAAACTAAACGAACGTCTGATATTTCTGGCTATAAATTCCAGCATCTTAATCATCCCGACTTAATACCGTTTTGAGATGAATGGTCACATATTCCGGACCTCAAAACGTATTAAAATATGAGAATTCATTCTGAATGGCAAGCCTGTTTATGGCCACAATGTCCAGTGTGCTGTCTTTATGGCAGCTGTATGTTATCTAGATATAAAGCCAACACGCATACATACGTGTGTTGTATTATATGTTTTTAAGGGTTTCGCGTCGCTTGCAACACATTTAGGTCATTTCAGTTTCAGCGCCAACAAAAAGGAATAAAATGGGATAGTGAAAGACTTGTAGAATTACAAGTAAATGCACCCAAGAAAAAAGTTAGACTAGACAAAGACGACGGGTTCCAATAGGGAACAGATGAAGATTCCAAGAACCACAATCAGAGTACCGTCAACTGGGGGAACTTTGTCTAAAGGGGAAACTTTGCCTCTTCAAATTTTGGACCAATAAGTGATTGTTTAGTTTTGTGGCAGTTATTTCCATTGATAAAAAAATCAAGGCTTTTAACGGGTACAATAACTACAAAAAAAGCTGAGATTATTCAAAATGCTCCAAATTCACGGAGGCAAAGTTTCCCCAATTCACGGTACTTAGTGTTGACATCACCCAAAAGTCTCACCCAGACACACAAACGGGATCCGACTAAAAGGGTCATACTCAAATGCTTACATAACAAATATAACAAAACATAACTGAGTTGATTTATAAGGGAAAAAAACATATCACCTCCCAAAACTCTTACTATACATTTGACTGTTTCCCTCCCACTCCCAGCCAGGGTCTCCGACAAGGGAAAGGACAAAACCAAGTAATCTCATTCCAAGACAAAGATAGAAAGCAAGTTGGAAAACAGATAAAGGGGTATAGAAGACACAGTATGTACCTTACTGCCCACTATGGGAGGTCAGGAACCCCACCCAGAGAGTATAGTAAACACAGCAAGTGACCTTCCACTATGGGAGGTCAGGAACCCCACCCAGAGAGTATAGTAAACACAGCAAGTGACCTTCCACTATGGGAGGTCAGGAACCCCACCCAGAGAGAATAGAAAACACAGCAAGTGACCTTCCACTATGGGAGGTCAGGAACCCCACCCAGAGAGTATAGAAAACACAGCAAGTGACCTTTCACTATGGGAGGTCAGGAACCCCACCCAGAGAGTATAGAAAACACAGCAAGTGACCTTCACCATGGGAGATCAGGAACCCCACCTAGAGAGTATAGAAAACACAGCAAATGACCCTCCACTATGGGAGGTCAGGAACCCCACCTAGAGAGTATAGAAAACACAGCAAGTGACCTTCCACTATGGGAGGTCAGGAACCCCACCCAGAGAGTATAGTAAACACAGCAAGTGACCTTCCACTATGGGAGGTCAGGAACCCCACCCAGAGAGAATAGAAAACACAGCAAGTGACCTTCCACTGTGGGAGGTCAGGAACCCCACCCAGAGAGTATAGAAAACACAGCAAGTGACCTTTCACTATGGGAGGTCAGGAACCCCACCCAGAGAGTATAGAAAACACAGCAAGTGACCTTCACCATGGGAGATCAGGAACCCCACCTAGAGAGTATAGAAAACACAGCAAATGACTCTCCACTATGGGAGGTCAGGAACCCCACCTAGAGAGTATAGAAAACACAGCAAGTGACCTTCCACTATGGGAGGTCAGGAACCCCACTCCGGCAACAATGTGGTTAGATCTCCGGGCCCTTAGTGACGTGTGTGCTGTCCTGGTGACAGTTGTCTATGATCCAGACAAAGAGAGGCAAACGCAGAACTGGATGGATGGAATGGTCTATTTCATGATTCCACGATGAGTCAACTCCACATTTAACTATACAAGCAATGAACACATTAAATTATTATGGAAAGAATGGGTCAAAGTGAATTAGTTGTGCAATTATCATCGAACAAAAATACGCATACTAATGACTAATAATCCACAGGAATAATAATACTAATAATAATGATAATAATAATAATACTTATAATAATAATAATAATAATAATAATAATAATAATAATAATAATAATAATAATAATACTAATAATAATAATACTAATAATAATGATGATGATAATGATGGTTTGTTTTGTTTGTTTTTAAGGGTTTTACGGCGCTTGCAACACATTAAGGTCATATCAGCGCCAGTAAAGAGGAAGAAAATGGGATAGTAAAAAGTTCTAGAATGACAATTAAAGCACTTGAGAAAAGGTAAGACAAAGGGGAATTGGGTCAAATAGGAAACATGTAGATTCCAAAAGCACACTGTCAAAGTACTTAGTTTGAGATCACCTAAAAGTCTCATCCAGACACGGGCACAGGTCTCCGCCAAGAGGAATACACTCAAATGTTTACAAATCATATATAAGTTTGTTTTGTTTTTAATGGTTTTACGTCCCTTGCAACACATTAAGGTCATATCAGCGCCAGTAAAAAGGAAGAAAATGGGATAGTAAAAAGTTCTAGAATTACAATTAAAGCACCCAAGAAAAAGTAAGACAAAGGGGAACTGGGAACAAATAAGGATCAGGTGTAGATTCCAAGAGCATATGATCAATGTACTTAGTTTGAGATCACCTATAAGTCTCATCCGGACACAAGCACAAAATCCAACAAAGAGGAATACACTCAAATGCTTACATTATACACTCAAAATAACAAATATATTAATAAATAACAGAGAGATGATTTACAAGGGAAAAAAATATCATCTCCCATAACAATAAATATGCATTTGACTGTTTCCCTCCCAGCTAGACTCCGGCCAGGGCCAGGACAAAACCGAGTAATCTCATTCCAAGACAAAGACAGAAAGCATGCTGGAAAACAGATGTGTTTTAGGGGATAGAAGACAGTATGTACCTCCCCGCACTATGGGAGGTCAGGATCCCCACCCAGATAATGATGGTGATGATGATGATAATAATAATAATAATATAATAATAATAATAATAATAATAATAATAATAATAATAATAATAATAATAATAATAATAACAATAATTATAATAAAAATAATAACAATAATAATAATAATAATAATAATAAAAATAATAATAATAATAATAATAATAATAATAATAATAATAATAATAATAATAATTAATAATAATAATAATAATAATAAAGAAAACATTTTTTTTTGTATTTAAGGGTTTTACGGCGCTTGAAACACATTTAGGTCATATCAGCGCCAGTAAAAAGGAAGAAAATGGGATCGTGAAAAAGGTTAAATATTTTAAAATTGAAAGCACATAAGAAAAAGTAGGACAAGGGAAAATGGTTCAAATAGGGAATAGATGTTGATTCCAAGAGCACACTATCAGTGTACTTAGTTTGAGATCATCTAAAAGTCTCATCCAGACACAGACACAAGCACAGGGCCTCACTAAGAGGAATACATTCAAATGTTTACAAACCATTATACCTACATGAAACCCCCCCCCCCCCCCCCCCCCAAAAAAAAAAAAAATGTAACAGTACATATTAGAGAGATGATTTACAAAGGGAAAACAAAATTCATCTTCCAAAATCACAGCAAGTGATTTGACTGTTTTCCTGTCAAGGATTCTGACCTGGGCTAGGGCGAAACCAAGTTGTTTTGTTTGGTTTTAAGTGTTTTATGGCGCTTGCAACACATTAAGGCCATATCAGCGCCAGTAAAAAGGAAGAAAATGGGATAGTAAAAAGTTCTAGAATTACAATTAGAGCACCCAGGAAAAGGTAAGACATGGGGGAATTGGTTCAAATAGGAAATAGATGTAAATTCCAAGAGCACACCATTAAAGTACCTAGTTTGAGATCACCTAAAAGTTCATCCAGACACAAGCAGAGGTCCCCACTAAGAGGAACACACTCAAATGTTTTACAAATCACATATAATACAAAGAAAACATAATACAGTGCATAACAGAGAGATGATTTACAAGGAAAATAATATCATCTCCCAAAACTAACTATACATTTGACTGTTTCCCTCTCAGCCAGGACCAGGACAAAACCAAGTAATCTCATTCCAAGACAAAGATAGAAAGCTAGTTGGAAAACAGATATAGGGGGATAGAAGACACAGTAAGTACCTCCCTGCCCACTATGGGAGGTCAGGAACCCCACCCAGGAAAAAAAAACAAAAAACAAAACAAAATTCATCTCCCAAAATCACAGCTAGCGATTTGACTGTTTTCCCCGTCAAGGATTCTGACCTGGGCTAGGACGAAACCAAGTCATCTCATTCCAAAACAAAGACAGACAGGAACGGAGATAACCAGACATAAGGGTAGAGAAGACACAGTAAGCGACCTCCCTGCCCACTGTGGGAGGTCAGGAACCCCACCCAGGGCGAAACCAAGTAATCTCATTCCAAAACAAAGACATACAGGAACGGAGATAAACAGACATAGGGGTAGAGAAGACACAGTAAGCGACCTCCCTGCTCACTGTGGGAGGTCAGGAACCCCACCCAGGAATTGAGAAATAAATAAATAAAGTAAATATTGGTGTATATATTGTGTATAGTGTGGCTATGTGGTCTTGTGGTAAGATCGGAAGGTCCTGGGTTCGAGCCTCGCTCGGTGCATAGTTGAGCCCTTGGAAAACGCTCTTTACTCATATTCTCTCACCGTACACAGGTGTAAAATGAGTACCCGGCGGTTAACAGTGTTGTCTTTGTCTGAAAAAATGGAATATCGCCTAACAGGCGCCATGTCTCGTTCTACATGCTACGTGTTGTGGACCCTTTGTAAAGTGCTTTGAGAGAACGTTCAGTGGATATTGCGCTATATAAAAAATGCTCTAGTTTTTTTGTTTTGTTTTTGTTTTGATGCCGAAGTGATTCGAAGCCTGGGACTGTAAAAACTGTATTACAAAAATAAATAGAACAGCTTCAAAAAAAGAACAAATTACCAAACACGGAACGTTTCAGGCTCAATACCATTCTTCAGTCGACATGATGAACAAAATGTATTGAATGTTTTTGTTGTTGGCTGAAGGAGAAGAGATTTGACCTTGAAACGTTCTGTGTTTGGAATTTTGTTTTTTTTTTATTTTTTCAAAAGCTGTTATATTTAATTTTTGTATTGGTGCTATGCATTTAGGCAAATTACTCACAATATCTACCAGCAGGGTATACGGTACTGACAAACAAAACTATGAGTAACCTTTAATGTTTTATCGTCTGATTGATAGACTTTATCAGAAAAATGGCGGCTGGCAATAACAAAAAAAAGCTGAGTGACGGCAATCTCATTTTAATTTTTGGATCGTTTGCAGTTTGAGACCAAACAAGAGAAATCTGACACAAGCACAGGAATTCACTAAAGTTCTTACAAAAAATATCTTTATAAAAAACAAAAACAATTCATAACGGAGAGCTGATTATTTTAAGGATAAAAAAAAATCTCACAAAAGAATCAAATGTTTGACTGATTCCCTTTCGGATGAGGATGTCAGCCACAGCCTGGGCATAATTAAGATTCAAGAACAAAGAAAAAAGAAATTTTTTAAAAAGCAACAAGCAAAAGGGAGTGATCTCCCTGTACCATACATGCCTATTTGGAAAATTTCAAAATGAGGAACTAACACAAAGTTCATCAGTAATAGAAATAAATAGTAGAATTTCGCTAATACTAAATTGAGCCATAAAAATAATGCCACACACAAATCTTTAAACATAAAATACACTTTGTTGTAAACGGCCATCATTACAAGAGTCAGCGATCGGCTTAGCTGGTATTGGAGTGGTTTGTTTGTTTTTAATTTTTAGGGGTTTTACGGCACCTGCAACACATTGAGGTCATATCAGTGCCAGTGGGGTGGTAAAAAGTTTTAGAATGACAATTAAAGCACCCAAGGAAAGGTAAGACAAAGGGGAACTGGTTCAAATAGGAAACAGATGTAGATTCCAAGAGCACTCTATCAAAGTACTTAGTTTGAGATCATCTAAAATTGTCATCCAGACACAAGCACAGGTCCCAACAAAGAGGAACACACTCAAATATTTACACATCGTATATAATATGTAAACAAAACAATACAGTGCAAAACAGAGAGATGATTTACAAGGAAAAAAATATCATCTCCCAAAACTCTAACTATACATTTGACTGTTTCCCTCCCAGCTAGGATATCCGACCAGGGCCTGGACAAAACCAAGTAATCTCATTCCAAGACAAAGGCAGAAAAGCATGTTGGAAAACAGATATAGGGGGGATAGAAGACACAGTAGGTGCTTCCCTGCCCACTATGGGAGCCTATAGGCCTAGTTCAAGGCTGTATCAAATTATTGACAGAATAAACCTTGACTTGTGTGGTGACGTAATGGTTGCGGTCCTCCTCCCAGGCCGCGTCGTTGGCCACGTACATCAACCCCTTGCTTATACAGATGGCAAACGGCATTTTCACTGCCATCATGGGGACTGGCACCACCGATTGCATCAACATACGACGGCCGGTCGAGTCGGATGGTGACAGCAGGATTATGTTGTTGGTGTTCTTGCTACAGCAGACGATCTTATCAGCCATACAAGCCAAGTTCCACACATCGCCAGATCCTCCACCCAGTCCCATCGAATACAACCGATTCCCGTTGATCGTGTCGATGCACGTCACGTGCATGCTTCTACCCAGCACTCGTTCTAGGAAGACGATGTTTCCACTTGCCGGAATGACCGACAGAAGTTCTGGTCCCTCCGAATGAGTCTGGAAACTTTTAACTAGTTCCACCTGGTTGCCCAATATTCGGATCAAGTCTATGGAACTGCGGTCATAGTTAGCACAAGCCACGATATTGCTGTGCACCCACCCCAAACCGTAATACTGATCCCTGCACGAAATCATCTGCCTCACCACCAAATTTCGATCTCTAGAAACTTCCAAAACGCTGATTTTTTTCTCCCCCATTGAAACGAGAATGACGTCGTTGCCAGCTTTGGTCATGTAGTACGGCTGGTGCAGATTGACGGACTGGATGTATTTGGCAGAGCCCCGTTGAAGGATTTTGGAGATATCGAAAAGCTTGAGACATCCGTTGATGATGTCCACCATGACGATGCATTCGGTGTCGTCCAGGACCACCATGGAGCTTATCCCAGCTCTATGCCGGTCGCTTCGAGCACACGGATCCACCTCTGCCATTTTAAAAACTTTGGAAACGAAATTCTGATTCACGGTCAACAAAGACGGGATATTCTGGACCTGCTTGTCCACTGTCTTTTTCTTCTTTTCACTTTTTTTAGATTTTCCAGCTGAGGCATTTGCTGGATTTTTGTTTGGACTGGTGGATTTTGTGGCTTTAGGTTGTTGTAGAGTTGTGGTGTGGATGGAGGAGGCTTCAGCATGAGCCTCGATTTGTTGTTGGCAATATCTGACAGCCGACTTTAGGGAAGAAAATCTATGTCTAAAAGCATCCTGGTCAAATTCATTGGACATGAGGAGATGCAGCAGAGCATCGGCCTCAGCGATCATCTCTCTGACTTGAATGGTTGGTCCAAACACAGCAAGTATATCTCTCATCTGTAATGAAATATCCGTCAATTCCCCCTCATATCGATGTCTTGGTGTCGCCGTTTTCTTCAAACCTTTGGTTTTGTCTGGACTGGATTTAGCAGGGCCCGACCTGCTGTTTGATTCTGAGCTTTTTGTACACGATTGCTTTGATGAAGACTGGGGACTGGACATGCCCCCCGTTTTGCCTCTATTCGAATTCGATTTAGTCATGGCATGATTAGGCGTTGCTTTGGTATTGGAGGAGGGACTGGCACTCTTTTTACTGCTACTCTTTGTGGATGAGTGGTTGTTGGATTTCCCCCTGGCACCGTCCCCTCCCCCCTTCTGTAGACTGGCAAAGCATGCGATGAGATCCCCTCCTGAATCACTTAAACAATCCTCTGACCCTAAGGACCCGTCCAAACTTTCGTTGTCGTCTTCGACACGTTCTTTTTTAATAACCGGTTTCTGTTGATTCTTCTTTTTCTTTTTACCCTTACCAGTAGAATTTGATTTTGGACTAGAAGTGGAAGACTGATTTTTAGAAATCAGCGTTTGTTTATTTTGTGTTTGAAGTTTTGTTTTTGTCTCCCTGGCATGTGCATTCCCGTCACCAGTGACTAGGTCTGTTATGGACACCCAACCGTCACTCAAACATTCCTCAGCCAAAGAACCTTCCAGACTTTCGGTGTTGTCTCCATCAATATCCGAATGTGCTTCACCAGACACGGTTTGTACTTCTCTCTTCTCTTCTTCACAGTCCCTAATGACACCGTTGTATTTTGCTATTTTATCATCCACAACATTCAATTCCTCCGTGAAACGTGGATACTTTCCAATTTGTTTCTGCAATGGTTTTGGCAATTGAAAACACTTTAAATCCAATATGGACCTGCGAAGCTTTGCCGTGACATCGCCACAACGCATATTGGGCTGAAGCCCAGCGTCCAAAACGACTTTCATATCGTTATCAATGGCATGCATCTTGGCGTAGATTGCCTTCCATCCAACCATATGTTTTGGAACAACATTCCCTTTCCTCACATCTCTAATGGACTCCGTTGTGGATTGGAGAGTCTGTAAAAACTGCCGACCCTCCTCCACGTGCTGCTGGTAGATTTCAAATTGCTGCTCCATTTCATCGGAATAGCGTTCTACGACATTCCGTAACTTCCTCAAAGACTCACGCATATCGGTGACTTTGGTGTGTTTGGACTGTGGATGGAGAAAATAGAATAGGATGATAAAGATTGACAAAAACCGACAAATAATCTGTAAAATCAAATTTTGTTTCAAAGTGTTGATTTACCAGCATTTTCAACAACAAAATCAATAATTTCAATGACGACAAAAAAAACAAAAACAACAACAATATCAACACAAAGCAAAAAAAAACAAAAAAACAAATAAATCTCGATTTCACTCAGATCGATCTCAGTCCCTTTGTGTGTGAATCGAGTGTTCTATCAACTGAGCTATCGGGACCCCCGAAAACAGATTAATTCATCACTTTAAATTTAAATCCAGACAAATCTCTGGCTGGCTGACGTAGTTTACGAGGAAATCTCAGGCTATGAGTTTAGAAAGGTTACGTATAAACCTATCATCTTTCAATTCAACATCAAATGACATTTCAATATGTCCTCGTCTTCCCCCATAAAACGCCTTGGATTGAGAAACAAATTATCATCATCACAGTTTATCCCATCATCTCACTCCTTTCCTGTCACTTCACACTAGACCAATCCTAAAAGAGATGAGCCACCAGCAATACTAAGCAAAAAGAAAATAGAAAGAAAACCCCAAAACAAAACAACAAAAACCACTCTGTTACAAATCTATTTTTCACACAACTATCAAATTGATCTTCATCATTTTTCCGTTTAAAATTTTGGTAAAAAACAAAACAACAAAAAACAACCTGCAATCTGAAATATAAAAAATCCAAATTTTGGCCAAAAACATGAAATACAGTCGACTCCTGTCTGAATTATAAGTGATATATTAAAAGTAATGTTTTTGTTATGGGCTGAAGAAGGGTTTTGAGGCCAAAACAGTGCATATTTGGTATTTTGTGTTATATTCATTTTCAACTTGAAAAATTTGTAGTTTTCAAGGGTCATAACATAGTAGACATTATAACTACCGTTACTTTTGAAAATGATAAATTTGTTCTCAATACATTAAATAGCATATATATCCGATGCGTGTCTTCTATGCCGGCCTTTATTTCACGTGATGTTCAATGCGTTATCCAATAGCACAAGCTTTTCAGGTGAAAAAACCATCCGATTATGGATTGTGAAAGAACCATCCAATTATGGAACTCTCCGCCAGAAAATATTTAAAAAAAACAAATGGCCAAATTGAATTTGACAGAGAAATCAATAAAATCAAAATAAAGGCCTAGACACGTCCATTTGTCGTCACGACACCCACAGTCACGATTTTCTTCGACGCTCGGAGTTGGGACTTAACGACAAGACAAGACCCTGTCAAATCCAACAGGAACGATGATGAAAACAAACACGGTTACCTTGTCAAATCCAACAAGAACAATGATGAAAACAAACTGTTACCTTGTCAAATCCAACAAGAACAATGATGAAAACAAACAGTTACCTTGTCGAATCCATCAAAGGCCTTTTTGAATGCCTTACGTTTCGTATCAAGCTGGGTCATAATCACGTCCAGCTTATCCGCGTAGGATGTTCCAAATGGGATTTCAGACTCTTTCCCTTTCTCCTCCGAGTTTCGCTGAAAAGATGTGAATACAACGACATCATCTATCACCATTTTAGACATTCTATATTACAGAGCTGCCAACCCTAGCCCATGTCAATGTGTACAATGAAGAGCCAACATGAGTCAGATTTTGATAAAATGTGTACAGTTCTGCAAAAACTATAATTAGCACCAAATGTGATATTGGGCAACTAGACCACAGAAGCAATAATATAATTAATATTTAAATGAAGGAATCAGACTTGCCAAATTGAAAACTTCAAATTTAGTAATTTTAATGTCAATTTTTAGTAATTTGACAAGGAAATTCGTAATTTCTGAAATTGTGTATGAACAACCACAATATTATTATTATTATTATTGTTATTATCATCATCATTATTATAGTAGTAGTAATAGTAGTAGTAGTAGTAGTAGTAGTAGTAGTAGTAGTAGTAGTAGTAGTAGTAGTAGTAGTAGTAGTAGTAGTTCTTCTTCTTCTTACCATTATTATTATTATTTTTATTTTCCATACAATTTCATATTTGGCCATGAAATTTGTCTAAAATTCGTAAAATTACGAAAAATTCGTAAGATTCGGCATGTATATCAACTTCCAGATCCATGTATAAATCTTTTGGGTCAGGAAACATACAGTGTTTAAGGACACCAAAAAGGTGTACGAATGCTAAAAATGCTTATTCAATAATGCATACAATCCTCAGAAAATTGTGTACAATGAATGAAAATGTGTAAAAATATGCATTTTTTAGGTAAGGTTGGCACCACTGGTATTATCCCTATAAAGCCCACTGTGTGTTTATCAAATTGAGATCTTGGGAAGCAGACACTGGTGTAAGATAACGATATGAACAAGCAAGTATGAAAGATGGCCTTGTGAAGAATATAAAAGTTGCCCTTCAGAGCCATTAGGCCCATGGAACCAGAGTTTATTCTGGTTTCTACACTGTGAAACGGACATTAGCAATTGCTTGCTATCCTTTGGATGGGACACTAGTCTATCGCAAAGTACTTTCTGCCAGATCTAGCAGATCCAGCTACCCAATCACTGCTGGGCGGACAAGGGGAAAGGTCAGAAAAAAATCTCGAGTGCTCTACCAACTGAGCTATTGGGATCCGAAGAACATAGGAATTAAAAATTGTCCCAACTATCCGGAACCTCTGTGGTGTAATGGTAGCATGTCTGACCAGTAATCAGAAGATCTCAGGTTCGATCTCCAGCCGAGGAAGACTGATGTTTTGGGGGTTTTTTTTCTAGTATTTTTCTTTATTGTTTTATCTGGCATCCTCCATACAACACACTGTGAGTTTAGAAAAGCGAGTTCAAAACCTGTGCATGCTTTGTTGCTGACACAATAACTAAGAGGGTGACTTTCAAAACCTGTGATGTGATGCTGTGACAGAAAATGAGTTAATGCTCTCTTTTAACATACTGGATGCATTTAAATTACCAAAAAAAAAAAAACTGAACTTGTGAACACATAAGAGTATTATTTTGTGGCTATGTGGTCTAGTGGTATGACAACCGCTTTCGGATCGGATGGTCTTGGGTTCGGGCCTTGCTTGGAGCATAGTTGAGTCCTTGGAGAAGGCTCTTTACTCACAATCTCTCACGTACTCAGTTGTAAAATGAGTACTTGGCTGTAAACAGTGTTGTCTCTGTTGGAAAAAAATTGTCATATCACCTAACAGGCGTTATGCCTTGTTCTACATGTTACGTGTTGCTTTTGGTCAGGGACTCTTTGTAAAGCTCTTTGATCATGTTTAGTGGATATTGCGCTATGTAAAAGCTCAAGTTTTTTTTGTTTTTTTTTTTGGTATTATTCTAGAAGGCAAAGAAGATAAGTATTTTTCTCTCTTTAGCTCACTAACTAAATGGCAAACAAAAAAAAAATAATATTTTTTTTTTTTAAATATCAATTTTCTGAGAATGATGAAAAAGAAGACAACAGGTAATGTAAGTCATCTGCTCAAGAAATAAAAGATCAAAGTTTAAACTCAACTTTCTCTGTTTTTTTAGTGGTTACCATAGCAACAAATTTCATTCAGATAAAAATTTGCAACTTTGGTTCTTCTAATCAACATAGAAAACTTTTTTTAAAAAAAAGTGGTAAATGATCAGGAAGACGTGGTCTACACGACTGCATAAATAACTGAATTGATGAAATTTGGCCAACCTTCCAGGGTTTTCTCAGCCAGCCACAATTGTGTGCTATTTACACTGTACCCAGGTGTCCCAAATGTGTAAGGGTTTACAGGGAAGGCGTTCTGAACATTTATCAGCTAAAAATATAAATAAATTTCATATTTTTCCAATTCCACACCGTCGATGTTTGAGATGACAACTGACAATCGCATTGGAGAAACGAGGTCTGCATTTTGTAACTCACAACCTCTTTTAAATCATGTGGATAGTTGTTACATTTTAAACAATGGAGATCCAGATTAAAGAGAGAGACACGTCTGTATCTATAAATAGATATATGGAAATTAGCTTTCCACCCTCCAAATCCGTTTCATCAACTGACCTTTTCAGTGGTTGACATGGCCTTGAAAGTCACGGCCCCAAAACGGCCGAGCACCTGCTTGTGGCCCTCACGATTTTTGTGCTTTCCTTTCTTCATTTGATTGGATTTCGGCATTGTTACTACCCGATTCTGAAAGGCCAAAAAAACAAAAAACAAAAAAAATACCCCCAAAAATTGATCAAAATGAATGAGCCAGATCTGTAAATGCAGGAAAACAAAATAGTCTAAACTTATTTTCAACTCACATTTGCACACTGTCTAGTTCTACGAAAAATTCGTAGAAAATACGAATTTTTGGCTCAAGCTGCACAACAACATTCGCTTCTTTGACTCAATAAATCTTGTTGAAAAGGACAGTTTAGTTCCTCAGAACCCATATTGAGGCCTTTGGAGCGATTTTGGATCATGCTGACAGCAAATTGTTTATTTCTAAAGCTGTTTAAAGTGACTTTTTCTTTTTTCTCCTTGGAAACTACGAATTTTTGAAATTTCAAGATGTCAGCTCTGCATTTGTTGTTTTTCTTAGAATGCATCATTTCAGAATATCATGAATAAAGACAGAAAAAGCAGTATAAATTCTTTAAAAAAAACAAACTTGAGCTTTTATATGGCGCAATATCCACTAAACGTGCTCAAAGCACTTTACAAGGGGTCCCTGGCCAACAGCAACACTTAACATGTTGGCCGTGACATGATGCCTGTTAGGCGATATAACAATTTTTTTTTGGTCAAAGACAAAAACGATGTACCGAGGCCAGGCTCAAACTCAGGACCTTCCGATCCAAAAGCGAGTACCATACCGCAAAACCACAGAGCTGCACAAATATTTAAAGAAAAGAAAACAATAGCTTGAAAAGGAAAAAAAAGTATTCTCTCTCTTTTTTTTTTTTTACCGTAGAATCACTTGGAACAGTTTTCTCTTCTGTCTTGTTCTGTCCTTTCAGCAAACAGCCACTGAGATGCATTTGGTATCGACACTCTGCAGTCTCAAATTCTGTCTGTTTCAGCCACACCGTCTCAGCCAATAATGGCTCTGATATCTGTAAAGGTAAAATACTTCAGCTTTTATATAGGGCAATATCCACTAAACATGCACAAAGCGCTTTACAAAGGGTCCCTGACCAACAGCAACACGAAACATATAGAACGATACATGATGCCTGTTAGGCGATATTACAGGATTTTTTTTTTTTCCGACAGAAACAACACTGTTAACAGTCATGTATTCATTTTACCAGACCTGCCAAATTGACAACTTCAAATTTAGTAATTTTTATGTCAATTTTTAGTAATTTGACAAGGAAATTCGTAATTTCTGAAATTGTGTTTGAACAACCGCAATATCATTATTATTATAGTAGTAGTAATAGTAGTAGTAGTTGTGGTACTTCTTCTTATCATTATTATTATTAAAGTATTACTAAGAATTAAAAATTCGTAATTTTCCATAAAATTTTGTATTTGACCATAAAATTTGTCTAAAATTCGTAAAATTACGAAAAAATCGTAAGATTTGGCAGGTATGTTTGTTTTTTCTTAATTCTTGCAACACATTTAGGTCAGATCAGCGCCAGTAAAAAGGAAGAAAATGGGATGATAAAAAGTTCTAGAATTACAATTAAAACACCCAAGAGAAAGTAAGACAAAGGGGAATTGGTTCAAATAGGAAACAGATGTAGATTCCAAGAGCACACTATCAAAGTACTTAGTTTGAGAAATTTTTATTCTCTATTGTCTTCTGGCACTTTTCTACTCACTTCATCTCTTGTTGTTACCAACATAAGTGCCTGCTCCACTCACTTTTCTGAATTAAAAATTCACCCCATATACCGGAGCATACTCAATTCTCAATCGTTTCTATGTTATATGTTTGTGTTGAGAATATTGGCTATTAACCCATAGAGGCCCGCTTCCCCTGGAGTCGCCCGCGACTGTTGAGGCCCGCATCGCCCGTCATCGCCCGCGGCCCCCGAGAAAAAACGGATCATGTTTACTTTGTTATTGCAACGAATCACTTCGTTTTATTCTAAACCGGAAACGTCGTAAACGTAATGCGATCGTTCTATTTCCGTTTCGTTTTTACCGCACGTTTATATCGTTGATAACAAGTGAGTAATCGAATTCAGAAAAATGGCATTCCCGTACGTTGCGTGGCGCTAGAAATGATGTTTTGGAGAGTGGTGTGGACGATGAAGAGGATTTTGGAAATGAAAGCGATATCGAACTAGAAAAAGAAGATGTAAACGATGGTGGGGATGGACAAGACAAGGCGTTAGCACCCGATCAAGGTGATTCGGACACTGAATCGGAGTCCGAGATTGACGAAAATGACGGGAATGGGGGTGCGGGGAACGAGTTTTTTTTTTTAATACTTTTTTCCCAATTTATTGAAATCAAAACATGTCATGTTATATATCATTCGAAAGCAAATTTATCTGGCTATAAAAAGGAATTAAAATTATAATTTTATGTCATTTGGTTCTCGTTTAATAATTTTTTAACTTTGTGTTGGTATTTTTTTGTTAAGAGTTATGCCCCTTACACTGGGCCTCGGGGGAATTTTTTTTAGTAAACACCGGGCCTCTATGGATTAAGCTTAACTGCTGGCCAGGTAGTTTCGCGATGGTTGTGTGGCGAACCCGCGGTCTCCAGAAGTCGGTGAGAGAGAGCTCTAGAAATGACCTGAGTTTGATACGAATATTTTTGTATTCTTGGATAGCTCATATGGTAGAGTCACGCTCTCACCGGCCAGGCAAAGTTGTCGTACCAATAAGGTCGCATTTTCAAACCCCACCACCGCCGCGAAAATTTTTATTCTCTATTGTCTTCTGGCACTTTTCTACTCACTTCATCTCTTGTTGGTACTTAGTTTGAGATCACCTAAAAGTCTCATCCAAACACAAGCACAGGTCCCCACTAAGACGAATACACTCAAATGTTTACAAATCATATATAATATGTAAAAAAAAACCCCGAATACAGTGCATAACAGAGAGATGATTTACAAGGAAAAAAATATCATCTCCCAAAACTCTAACTATACATCCGACTGTTTCCCTCCCAGCCAAGGACTCCGGCCAAGGTCAGGACAAAACCAAGCAATCTCATTCCAAGACAAAGACAGAAAGTATGTTGAAGATAGAAGATGTTGGATAGAAGACACAGAAAGTGCCTCTGCCCACTATGGGAGGTCAGGAACCCCATCCAGCATGAAGGATAACACAAGTAGTAGCCCTTCAGAGCCATGAGCTGTATGGAACCGGAGTTTATCACAGTACCTACAGCGTGAAACAGGCAAAAATAATTGCTTGCTACACATTGGATAGGATGCTAGTCTATCTCAAAATACTTTCTGCCAAGTCTTACAGAGTGGGTTAAAAAATATAATCTCTCTAATTCAGCCGAGATTAAACCCTGTCTCTCTATGCAGACCTGCCCAGTTGAAATGTTAACAATTCGTAGTTTTCAGAGGGAAGAAATAGAAGTTACTAGAATTAACTTTACAAATTAATATGTTACCCTTATCAGTATTAGATATGCCTTCAAAACCCTGAATAGATGCTTTGTGGTACCAAAGTTTTATTTTTAACACATTGTATTGAATCAAAATTGTCTATTTATTTCTGCTGTTGAAGTAAACAATTCGTATTTTTACTAAACGTTCGTAGTCGTAGGCAGGTGTGCTTGATGTGTGAAGCGTGCGCTGTGACTTACATGGCAGCCCTGGTTCTCATCAATCCCTGTCACCAATCTGTCACTGAGATCAACCTGATATTGACACTCGTGCTTCTCGTATTCTGTCTGTTTCAGCCACACAGTCTCCAACAATAGCGGCTCCTCTATCTGTCAAAATAAAACATTTGATTTATTGGACAGTTAAACTTTACATTGCTAACTAACAACACATGTAAAAAATAATTGAAAATTATTTCTTTCTTCAGTAAGTGAGGCCTCAACTTTACACCAGATGGTTAAGTTCTGGTGCAACTACTCTCTCTCCTCTCTCTCACACACACATATATTCCCTCTCTCTCTCTCACACACACATTCCCTCTCTTTCTCAGTCATTCCCTCTCTCTCCCTCTATTGGAGAGGGTCCCTCTCACGGATTGGCGGAGTCGTAATAATAAGTTCATGTGTTCGTAGCCTCATTGCTACGAAGTTTTTATTCTCTATTGTCTTCTGGCACTTTTCTACTCACTTAATTTCTTGTTAATATCATTATTTTCTCTCTCTCTCTCTCTCTCTCTCTGTTGCTTCTCTATTTCCCAAATTTCTCATCATTATTGATACAAAAACAAAAAAGCATTTCCAAGTCTGATTACACACACCTGATACCAATACAATAAACACAAACATATACACATTCCATACTTGTGGTGTTTGAATTTCAGACATCTCTTCAACACCGTCCTCCATATTCCATGTGAAAGATGGCAGCTGATGTACCGTACACGTCTGCTTTTGTCGTCTGTACACGTCTGCTTTTGTCGTCTGTACACGCCTGCTTTAGTCGTCCTGAAAACGTCTGCTTTGTTGATCCCAATTCCAACCCCTGTACTGTGTTGCTTCACTGGAACTGTTTGGATGAATCAAAATTTTCATTTAGAAGGATGAACAAATAGAACTCTGAAATCCAGTGTACATAATTCCCTACATATCAGTCACTCATTGCCATGGTTAAGACACTGCACTGTGACCAGGAAAGCCCGGGTTCAAGTCCCGCGTCAGGCACTCATTTTTTTTCAATGGTCAAGATTAACTATTCCCAATTTGCTCACTTTCTAGTCTTGTCATTAAGTCTCAACTCTGTGCATCGACGATAATCACGACTGTGAGTGTGGTGAGGACAAATGGACGTGCCTAGTAGTAGAGGCTTTTGTTTTGATTTTATTGATTTTCTGTCAAATACAATTTGGTCATTAATTTTTAAAATATTTTCAGGCAGAGAATTTCAAATTCGGATGATGCTTGGAAAAAACGTGATAAGATTCGAGTCGTGACTGCATTTTACATTGTCATATATTTTGAAAGATGATCTTTGTAAGGGAAAAAAGTCTTATGATTAAAATTTAAAAAAAAAAGACTTGTGGAGAATCTGCAATATTTGGGGAGAAATAAAGGCCATTATGAACATGTACTCATCTTTTAAAATTATTATACATTCACTACTGTATGGTGGAAATTAGCATCGATCAAAACAAGTCTTATGAGTCACCAACAATCAAAATCGATCAGGCAATAAAGTTTGCAATGCGTGCAAATAAATCCGGCAAGAGGGTGGCCAGATAGCGATTCCCAACGTCAAATAACCAGATTACAGGTACCATCATTGTGCCATAGCAGATTTTATAAATAATCATTTCAGTCAATTGGTGATAGATTTAGCCATAATTAAAGGTTTCCAAGTTACTCGAATATCAATGTGTAAAAAAGTTTAACCATTTTGAGAATTTCCAGCATTTCTGTGCTCGTTGGCAAAAAATTTAACCTGAATTCTACGGAGCAATTCTGACCTCCAACATTAATTATCATTCTTTTTAAAAATTGAAAATTTATTTGGATTTGACCCCAGGGTGGAGTAAGGTTATCTTAGGGAACAACTTTACTGCTCAATAATAATAATAATAAAAAAATAAATAATAATAGTAAATAATGAATGTATATAGCGCTTAAACATCCACGTTAATCATGCTCTGTGGCGCTTTATATAAAGTTAAATAAAACAATTTAAATCACAACACTACATATTAAGCATGAATACAGTAACAAAATCTAAAAACATCTAGATATTTCATAAAAAATTAGCCTTCCGGAACAACCCAGTCTTCAGACATTTCCTGAAATGCCCTACAAGCTCAAGTCCAAGCCTAATCTGACAATTAGTGTTGAGCGGAAGTCTCGATGATACCTCAAGTCATCGGCCACCAACACTCAAAACTTCCCGAACTCGATGACCAAGGAAAAGTCGGGAATTCCCGAGAAGTAGCACTTCAACTGAGCTTTGGATGGCTTTTTTGTATTAAAACTTAAAATAAATTAAATAAATTCACTTTGTATAATAATAAAACATTGATACCTATAACCATTTTGATCTATTTACGACGTTTGTGTTTTGTTAGCTGTTTAAAATATGATATAACGTCAATACCCAATACCAATGACTAGGTATTGAATGAAAGCACCGATGACTAGAGCGATGCTCGAGACTTTTTTGAGTCTCGAGACTCAAAAAAGCATCGAGACGCAAAAAAGTATCGAGCTTCGCTGGAATCATCGCCGACGAGAGAGGGGTGAACAATGCAGATAGTACACATTGTTAGTAACGCGTGCGTCGCTCGCGCAGTATAGTCTCGAGACTCGGGACTCGGGACTCAATACGAGAAGCATCGACGACCAAGATTCTCGAGACGAGAAAAGCATCGAGAACTAAGTGGAGGTCGGGAAGTTCTCAGTCGTCGATGACCTGACTTCTCAAAACCTAAAGCATCGTTGACCTTTTGGTGACCCGGATGCCCTCCCCTACTGACAATGTGCGGCTATATAAAAGAAGTCTCCCCCCTCCAAAACCCCCTACTATCTAGAACATTTCATTATAAATAATCATTAAAAAAAAGTTTTCCCCCTCCCAGAACCCCTACAAAAAAGAATACTGGGGATGTAGGAGCTTTCGGAAGGCCTCCCCTTTTTCATTTTCAGCGCCGGGTTTTGAAAGTCTTAAAATTACGATGCTCTTTTATTTTTTAAATCAAAGATGTTCCTGTAAGGCCTAAGGTAAGCCATGACAGTGACAGGGATTCAGGGATCTCGAGTTCAGTTATGATGATGTTGTTTGCCTTGTTTGATGAGGGTGAGGGGTCCCATTTATCTCGACATTATCAACAAACTACAAGTACTAATCAATGCAATTGCTGCTTAATTGGCAGAGAGTGGGCCGTATAATGAGATTTTCAACAAACAACAAGGATTGCAATATTACCAAATAACTAATCAACATTCACTTTTGCAGCTTCAACAACCGACAATCCATTTTTTCCGTGAAGTACTTGAAGTAAAGCAACTTATGATGGGCATTGGTTGATATTCAGTATTAGCTACTACAACTCGCAAGTTTCGTACTATATAAGTACATTTAAATGTGCTGAATCTGTCATCTTACAAGGGCTAGACACTAGTGCGGGGCGGTCCTTGGTAAGCTTAAGGACCACGGTCCTACGGTCCTTGGGAAATGAAGACCGCAAGGACCGGTCTCTAGACCGGTCCGTTCATTCTTGAACCGTTAAAGACCGCTACACGATGAAAACCGTGGCCTACAGGAGTAAAACACACGGAGTAGTCACACTCATTTCAAATTGTAACCTAATTAGAGAAGATGGGTGATGCCTTCTTTATTTGCTCACCGTACTTCATTGTTACTTCGATAATTTAATAAAATTTGAAATTTATCCCCATTAACGGAGATAATGGCATCGCCCAAGGCGTTGATCGAGTTGTTCGTGGCGTTGATACACACACGCAACTCCTACCCCCCCCCTCCCCCCCCCCCCCCCCACACACACATTAGAGGGCAGCGAGCATTGAAGAGTAAGAGAGAGACGTGAAGTTATAATAAGAGGGGGTGGATGAGGTGATAAGAGGGGTCGATGGTGACTTTTCGCCAGATCTAACAAACTCAGCTACCCATTCATTGCTGAGTAGACAGGGATTCAGAAAAAAATTGACTGCACCCGGGATCGATCTCTGGCCCTTTGCGTATAAAGAGAGTGCTCTATCAACTGAGCTATCGGGGTCCCCAAATATTCTATTGGACCTTTTAAAAATACAGACGTTATAACTGTTTTTTTTGGACGGAAGAAACTAATGAAACTCATATTACTTGATTAGTTAAAACACCAAACGAAATTTTAATATTATTGTATTATTTTAAATGACAACAATGCGATAGAAAGGAGTGGCGACAAGAGATGGACAAAAGAAAACAAAAAATCAGACTTGCAACTTGCTAGGTTCGACACACACACACACACACACACACACACACACACACACACATCTTTAGTAGTCACATACATTTCAAACAATAACCCATTAGAGAAGAGGGGTCATGCCTTCATCATAGATCATTGTCATTGCGATCATTATGGTGTAGTAAATTTTGAAATTTACCCCGTCCAAGGCGTGCGCCTCCTGTTCCCCCCATCTCACACACGAAAGGGCTGTTTGCGGAGTGGAGGGAGGTGGTCGTCTGCCTCTATGGTCGTCTGTGTCGTTTAGTGTATGGCAAAGGGGGGTGGGTGCGATTAATTAAGTGGGATGGGTGGTGATTGGTGGAAGATAGGCAAAGGACCGAGGCAACGAATCGCTGGGGAAGTAGTATGGCGCGAGACCGTTGAAAGGTGATAAGAAGTGAGGACCGCCGGCGGTCTTCCTCTTTGGGACTGGACCACGGTTCACAGAAAAGACCGTGGGACCGGTCCTCGGTCCGGTCCTCAGCGCGGCACTACTAGACACTACAATTTGATGCTAATTCTTTAAAGTAAAGCTCTCACAACATAAGCCCGCCAGATGAACGTACCGACACACAAACTATGTGTCATCTTAAATGTTTATAGGCTAGTGGCATGGCAGATCTGCAGATCGAAAGGGTCCCGAGTCCCGGTTTGAGCGGCGCATAACTGAGTCCTTGGAAAAGGCTCTTTATTAACAACCTCTCTGTATAAAATAAGTAAATGACGTGAACAGAGCTGTCGCTGTCTGAAAGGAAAATTGTAATACATCGCCTCGCCTGTTTTGCCGTTGGCTAGGGACCCCTTGAAAAGCGCTTTGAGCACATTTAGTGGATATTGCTCTATATAAATGCTCGAGTATTTTGTTTTATTTAGCGAGAACTAATCACTCACCTGGCGGTCTGGAATCAAAGAACAAAGAGCTAAGTGACTTCAACTTCATTCCTTCTTTTCCGTCGTTTTGACTTCGTAATTTTAATGATTAATACTAATACAAAGAGGACACCAAACAGACGCCTTGTAATGTATGGAAACCTAGTTCCGTTTGACTGAATACTCACTTCAAGTAACTCGAAGTCTCCGATTCAGATTAGATCTTTCAAAATTTCACCTCACACCTAGTTCATAATGAATTGAGTTATCAGACCTGCCAATAAGTTCACGTTGATTTGGATGAATGTTTTACTAACATAACTCCTGCTGTCCCAATTATGTTCCTTTATCAGAGTATACCAAAGAGAAATACGGTTTAAAAAGCAGAGGAATTTTTAAAAAATCCTTCCGTGTTTAAGTAAATATTTTCTTCTAACATTTGCATCGTTTTCTCAATCGGATGACAGTCGGTCCACATACTTCAATACTCTTCAACAGTCGTAACCGTAACGTCACTTCCTTCCTAATGACGCGTGGTAACTTAGTAACACTAGCTCTAAACTATCAGAATAATGGCGGACGTCCGTATGAAATATTTCTCCGGCGAGCATAAAAGCGTATTCAAAGGAAAAAAAACCCCCCATAAATTTGGACATGTTTTGACTTTTACACATTCTGATCACAAGGTATATGAAAAGTTCTTACCAGCATGAAGAACAAAAAGTAATGATTTTCTTTGTTTAGAACCAAGATGGCCGCCGTTGCCGGGCGGCGTGACATCAGACTACTGAATCCAATTACGCTATATATTACCTACGTCATGTTTGTAAGGCTAGTGGTGTGACACTCGCTTTCGGATCGAAAGGTCCTGTGTTTGAGCCTTTCTCGGCAAATAGTTGAGTCATTGGAAAAGTCTCTGTACTTACATTCTCTCACCGTATCCAGGTGTAAGATGAGTACTGGCTGTTTATAGCGTTGTCTCTATTCGGAAAAAAAAAAAATATCGCCTAACCTAACATGTAGGCGCCATGTCCCGTTCTACATGTTACGTGTTGCTGTTGGTCAGGGATCCCTTGTAAAGCGCTTTGAGCTCGTTTAGCGGATATTGCGCTATATAAAAGCTCAAGTTTACGCCATGGATGTTATTGAGTTGCATTCGTAAAATTAATAATTTTTTTCGAAATCTGTACTAACTATCCATTTAGTCATTTGGAAGGTCGAGTCATGTAGTCGATATTTCAAAAATCGATTACTACCCACCACATTAGCAGACTTGCCGTTAGATGCTAAGCGATTGATTGCAGTTGATGAAGCAGCCGTAGCAGTAATAATGTTTTCTTCCGGAGTTCTTTCCCTTAGACAATGCTCTATCTTATTTTCTCTCATAATATTTTGCAATGTTTATAGAAATGTAATTAGAT
>NC_088365.1:53600997-53612140 GCF_034508935.2 Berghia stephanieae | reverse complement strand
AATTTCCTTTATTCTTTTTGAAAAAATTTTATCTTAATCCTTTTCCAAAGAAAAACATAAAAACAAATACAGTGTAAGATGTGAGGGTTACTTCTTACTTTGGGAAAAAAGGGAAAAAAAATGCCAAGAACGTAAAATATAAGGTTTGGAAGTTTAATCAAAGAGAAGTGACTTTTCTCCAAGGAAGTGGGGAAAAACCGGAAAATAAAAAATAAGAAGGGCCAGAAAATTTTGGGAAAAATCAACAAAAACTTTGGAAGCCCAACAGGACAAAGCCGCTTCACGCCCGAAGTGAGCTCTAAGGGGGGGTCATATTTTTAAAAAAAAAAAAATAAGAAAAAAAAAAAAGAGAAAAAAAATTTTAAAGTACGAAAAGCACGATCAAGGAATGTGTATTCTAAAGGAAGTTTTAAGCCCCCCCCGACTCATCAAAAAAAAGCGGTTTAAAATGGAAAAATATAAAAAAAGTTTTTGTTTGATGCCCGGATGGGTCCGTGGACATGTGTATGTTGGTATCGAGGCGTGTACGGGTATGATGATGGGGATGATATGAGATGATGTTGAGGGGATGTGATGATGTGTGATGATGGAGATGATGATGATTGATGGATAATGATGGGGATGATGATGTATGATGATGTATGATGATGATGATGTGATGATGATAAATGATGATGATAAAGATGATGATGATGTTGATGGGTGATGATGATGATGATGATGGTGATGATGAGATGATGATGATGATGATGATGATGATGTGATAAATGGGATGATGATGATGATGATGATGAGATGATGATGTTTGATGAGATGATGATGATGATGATGATGAATGATGATGATGAGGGGGATGATGATGATGATGATGATGGGGATGATGATGATGGATGATGTGATGATGATGATGATGATGATGATGATGATGATGATGATGATGATGAGGGGAAAAGATTGTGATGATGATGATGATATGGGGATGATGATGATGATGAGGGGGATGATGATGATGATGATGATGATGATGATGATGATGATATGATGATGATGATGATGATGAATGATGATGATGGGATGATGATGAGATGATGATGATGATGATGATGGGGATGATGATGATGATGATGATGATGATGATGATGATGATGATGGGGATGATGATGATGATAATAATAATAACAATATATCGGGTTTGTACAGAGGTGGAGGAAAAGATGAGTTAAGGTGTGTGTGGGTGTGGACGGAGGAGGGGGTGGAGGGAAGAGGGGTGTGGAGGGAGGAGTGGTGGTGGAGGGGAGGGGGGGGGGGGGGCTGCTTGGGTGTAATCTATAACATCAAAAATATTGGTTTACCCTCTTGTAAGTACTTTATTTGGGCATTGGGTTGTGTCAATACAGAAATGGGATGGCATTGGGACAGACGAAAAGTCGTAGAAATACGATTATTTGTCTCCAGCTACAGATCTGTATATGTCTCTTTGACTCTAAAAATCTTGTTGAAAAGGAAAAATTTACCTTTTTTGAACAACATTAGAACTTTGGAACATTTTTTGGATAATGCTGAGGGGAAATCGTTTATTTCTAAAGCTTTTTGAAAATGTATGTTTCTTCCTTTTTTTTTCCAACTTTGAAACTAAGAATTTTTTGAAATTTCAAGTAGGAAGCTCTGCATTTGGGGCAGATTGCCAACTGGTTAATTTAAAAATTTGTATTTTTTAGTAGATAAAAAGAGTAGCCGCTATAGTTGACATCAGAGATCAACAACATTTGCCCTGACAAGGATAAATAACACGCTTAAACTTTTAAATTATCTAGCATCTGGCATCAAATTTCATTTCAAAAATTTTGTGTGTGTATGTATGTGTGGGTTGTATGTTTGTGTGGGATGACTGTGTGTGTGTTGTGTGTGTGTGTTATGTGTGTAATAAAATTGAGATGAATCGATTAAGCAGAATTAATATTATTGACGAAGAGAGAAAAAGGGGTCGGGTGTTTGTGTGTGTGTGTGGGGGGGGGGGGGGGGGGGGTGGTTTTTTTGTTTTTTTCCAAAACCAAACCCCCCCCCCCCCCCCCCCCCCCCAAACCCCAAACCAAAAACCTGATTCCTTTCTCACCTGGACTGCTGGTCACTCCCTGGTTCCACCACCACTACCTACATACCGTATATTCCTACCTGCCCAGGTAATCCCGTGATGAAGCAGGGACACGAACCCCAAACCATGAAGAACAAAAACACGAACATCTAAAGCAAACTTTCACGTTTCTCCAAAACAAACGACTTTTCCAGCCTTGGTGAATGATAACGTATTTTGTGCGGCTATGTGGTCTTGTGGTATGACACTCGCTTTTGGATCGGAAGGTCCTGAAGTCGAGCCTCGCTCGACGCATAGTTGAGTCCTTGGAAAAGGCTCTTTACTCAAATTCTCTCAGCGTACTCGGGTGTAAAATGAGCACCTGGTCGTTAACAGCGGGGAAAAAATGTAATATCGCCTAACAGTCAACATGTCTCGTTCTACATGTTAAGTGTGCTGTTTGCGAAGTCCCAGGTTTGAGAAATTTTGCCAAGGACGAGTTTTCTGGCCAAATTTTTCAAAACAATATGGGTTTTTTCCAGAGTACGGCAGCTTTGTCGTTGAAGTCCCAAACTGTGACTGACAACGACCACCTCGTTATACGATTCCCATTTCCAAAGGCAAACGTTGATGACACGGAAGAGAAAATAAATACATGGAGTATTTTATCTTAAAACACCGTTTGACCAGTGAACTCTTTGTACTCTGGGAAAGACACGTATTGAAAAATTTGGCCAGAAAACTCGTCCTTCACATTATCCATCGATTGAAATTACACTCATCTTGGCAAAAACTAAACCTGGGAATCATTTGAAGACATCGAAAAGTCCCGGTTTGAGAGTTTTTGCCAAGATGAGTGTCATTTAACTTAAATCGATCGATATTAGAAGGACGAGTTTCTGGCCAAATTTTTAAATATGTGTCTTTTCCAACGTACAGCAGTTAAAACGGTTGAAAATAACCTTTAAAGACTGGAGAAAGCTTCAGCTCGCCGCGCCGTTATTTGAGGGGTTTGTTTGATGTTCACGTATCGTTAGGGAAACGGACCCTGGTTTATCCCTGGTTAAAATACTCGAGATATGTTTATTGTTTGTCTATCTGTCTATCTATGTCTGTCTGTCTCTCTATTTCTGTCTGTCTGTCTGTCTGTCTGTCTGTCTGTCTGTCTGTCTGTCTTTCGGTTTCTCTCTGCCCATCGCTCCCCCTACTATCTATCTATATCTATCATCTATTATCTATCTACTATCTATCTATCTATCTATCTATCTATCTATCTATTATATCTATCTATCTATCTATCTATCTATCTATCTATCTATCTATCTATCTATCTATCTATCTATCTATCTATCTATCTATCTATCATCTATCTATCTATCTATCTATCTATCTATCTATCTATCTATCTATCTATCTATCTAAACTATCTATCTATCTATCTATCTATCTATCTATCTATCTATCTATCTATCTATCTATCTATCTATCTATCTATCTATCTATCTATCTATCTATCTATCTATCTATCTATCTATCTATCTATCTTATCTATCTATCTATCTATCTATCTACATCTATCTATCTATCTATCTATCTATCTATCTATCTATCTATCTATCTATCTATCTATCTATCTATCTATCTATCTATCTATCTATCTATCTATCTATCTATATCTATCTATCTATCTATCTATCTATCTATCTATCTATCTATCTATCTATCTACTATCTATCTATCTATCTATCTATCTATCTATCTATCTATCTATCTATCTATCTATCTTCTATCTATCTATCTATCTATCTATCTATCTATTATCTTCTATCATCTATCTATCTATCTATCTCTATCTATCTATCTATCTATCTATCTATCTATCTATCTATCTATCTATCTATCTATCTATCTATCTATACTATCTATCTAACTATCTATCTATCTATCTATCTATCTATCTATCTATCTATCTATCTATCTATTATCTATCTATCTATTCTACTATCTATTATCTATCTATCTATCTATCTATCTATCTATCTATCTATCTATCTATCTATCTATCTAATCTATTCTATCTATCTATCTATCTATCTATCTATCTATATCTATCTATCTATCTATCTATCTATCTATCTATTATCTATCTATCTATCTATCTATCTATCTATCTTTCTATCTATCTATCTATCTATCATATCTATCTATCTATCTATCTATCTATCTATCTAATCTATCTATCTATTTCTATCTATCTATATCTATCTATAATCTATCTATTCTATCTATCTACTATCTATCTATCTATCTATCTATCTATCTATTACTATCTATCTATCTATCTATCTATCTACCTACCTACTATCTATCTATCTATCTATCTATCTATCTATCTATCTATCTATCTATCTATCTATCTATCTATCTATCTATCTATCTCTCTCTCTCTCTCTCTCTCTATCTATCTATCTATCTATCTATCTATCTATCTATCTATCTATCTATCTATCTAATCTATCTAATCTATTATCTATCTATCTATCTATCTATCTATCTATCTATCTATCTATCATCTATCTATCTATTTGTCTGTCTGTCTTTTTCCATCCATCCACACCTGTTCTCCCTTACTTCTACTCTTTCAAATCTCCACACTATACATATTATAATAACAAAAATAATAATAATATTTCCATATCATTATAACGTCTGTGTGCGTGTGGGGTGTCTGTGTGTGTGTGTGTTTTGTGTATCTGTGCGAGTGTTTGGTTTGTCTATCTGTAGGACGTCCCCTTCTATTTGTCCAAGCAGTGACAATTTGTAAAGCCACTAAGACCCAAGAGAGCTCCTCTACTACAATAAGATCTTTTGTCCAAGGCTGACCTCCCGCAGAGGTCAAATACCTCCGTCCTCCAAAAAGCAGTCATGCTCTTCCAAATCCCACAGCGAATGACCCCAATCCAATCGATCCAATCCATGCGTCTTTAGATTTTGCTAAAAATTTTATGGATGACCTTTTTACATACAGATAGAATGCGCTTGGCTAACAAGCTCACAATATTGCCATCCGGAAATATTACGGACCAACACACCAAAACTATGTTGTTTTTTTTTTTTAATATAAAAAAAATTGAGCTTTATATAGCGCAATATCCACTATAGTCTGGGTAATACAGTTAAGTGAGAATTACTCATAAACGTGGATGGCAAAATAAAACAATAACAACGACCTGAGTGACGTCAACTTCATTCTATCTTTATTTATATAAAGAGTTGTCAACGATTTGGCATCTCTGGATAATCGAATACAGACATGTCACTCGTACAGACTTTATCGTTTTGTCAAAGAGATTGGAGTGTATGTTGTGTGTGTGTGTGTGTGTGTGTGTGTGTGTGTTTATGTGGTGGGAAAGGGGAGGGGGGGGGGAGGGTGTGGGGTAGTATGTGTGTTTAGCACGCTTTTTTAAATTTCCCTATAGTTGTAGAGTTAGTTATAATTCTGCCGTACCTGGAATAAAAAAACTCATATTTTAAAAATTTGGCCAGAAAACTCGTCCTTCAAATATCGATCGATTTAATTGAGCCTCATCTTGGCAAAAAACTCTCAAATCTGGGACTTAAAAGAAGACTTCGCGAAGAATCCCAGGTTTGAGAAGTTTTTTTTTGCGAAGATGAGGGTCATTTTAAATAGATCGATATTTGAAGGACGAGGTTTTCTAGCCAAATTTTAAAATATGGGGTTTTCCAGAGTACGGAGAGGACACTAGGGAGGGGGGCATTGGGCATTTGGGCATTGGGCATTTCATGGTTAGGGCTAGGACTTCATATAGAAGGTGGGTTAGGGCCCGTCCGTCCTACTGGCTTGTCTATGTTTACATTGGCTTTATTCCCTCATTACCTCTGCTCTTCTGCTCCTTTCATCTCCCATCCATCCATCCATCCATCCCACCCCCCCCCCCCCCCCCCCCCCCCCCCCCCCCCCCCCCCCCCCCCCCCCCCCCCCCCCCCCCCCCCCCCCCCCCCCCCCCCCCACTCCAATCCCTGTCTTTACAATGTCCACCTGTCCAGGTATGTACGTCTAAATGTGCGTGTGCATGTATGTGTGTGTGTGTGTGTGTGTGTGTGTGTGTGCTCTGCTCCGGCGGCTGGCATATCGTATGTTTACTGATGACCCTCTCTGAAGAAAGGCAGTATGTAAGTACGTGTGTGTATCTAGCACGAATGCCACGTTGGAATGTGATCCAATCCAAGTATTGTTAGATAACTAAAAGATCGTATGCGCTTCGCTAAAAAACTCACAACATTGCCATCCGGAAGTATAAGGGACCAACACACAAAACGGTGTGTAACTTGAACGTTTATAGTCTGGTTCGTCATACAGTTTACTGAGAATTACTCATAAATGCGGATGACATAAAATAAAACAATAACAAAGAGCTGAGTGAAGTCAACTTCATTCTATCTATTGATGAGCCTCTCTGTGGATAGGCAGTATGTACGTAACGTGCATCCAGCATGAATGACACGATCGAATGTTATACAAGTATTGGTAGATAACTGATAGGGAACAAAACTGTGATTTCAGAATACTGGTTCCTATCTCCTAACGGTCAGGTATTCATCTTACACCTGACTACGGTGAGAGTAAAGAGCCTTTTCCAAGGACTCAACTATACGCCGAGCGAGGCTCGAACCCAGGACCTTCCGATCATTATCATTATCATCATCATCATCATCATCATCATCATCATCATCATCATCATCATCATCATCATCATCATCATTATTATTATTATTATTATTAGTATTATTATTATTATTATTATTATTATTATTATTATTTATTATTATTATTATTATTATTATTATTATTATTATTATTATTATTATTATTATTATATTATTATCATTATTATTATTATTATTATTATTATTATTATTATTATTATTATTATTATTATTATTATTATTATTATTATTATTATTATTACTACTACTACTACTATTATTATTATTATTATTTATTATTATTATTATTATTATTATTTTTTTTTTTTTAATTATTATTATTATTATTATTATTATTATTATTATTATTATTATTATTATTATTATTATTATTATTATTATTATTATTATTATTATTATTATTATTATTATTATTATTTAGAAAAAACATTGAATCTTTCTCTAATTTGGCTCGCCCAGCTTCGAGAAAGCTGACAGGGCTAAACTTAAGTACGGACAGGTCAAGTCATATAAAATATACACAATGTTAAACGTGCTATAAATAGAACAGCGACTGAGTTAAAATAGAAATAGAAACGGGGACATTTTTACGAGTTGAAAGAGCTTGACCAAAATTTATTTTTTTAAACATATCTTAAATTTTTGGCCAGAAAATTCGTCCTTGAAATATCGATCGATTAAAATGTCCCTCATCCTGGCCAAAACTTTCAAACCTGGGACTTGCGAAGTCTTCTTTGATGTCCCAGGTTTGAGAATTTTTGCTAAGATGAGGGTCATTTTAATCGATCGATATTTGAAGGACGAGTTTTCTGGCCAAAAATATAAAATACGTTTTTATCGGGGTGGGTACGACAGAATAGGTCCGTCTTCTTTTCTTTTGTTTTTATTTTATGTTTATATTTATGGTTGTATTTATTTTTCTCATTCAAACCAAAGTTTATTTCAATTCATTAATTTCATGGCAATCGCAATTTTTTTTTTTTTTTTTTTTTTGGATTATGTTCTATTTTGTTTTGGTTTGGCTTGAGTTTTTAAAAAAATATATTTAAAGTAAATGATATAAACAAAGTCGGTGATAAAAACCATTCAGCCTTATCAAATGATGAGAGAGGGGGATGGAGGGAGACAGCGAGAGAGAAAGAGAGAGATAGAGAGAGAGAGAGAGAGAGGAAAGAGAGAGAGAGAGAGAAGAGGGAAAGATAAGAGAGAAAGAGAGGGGGGGAGACAAAGAGGAGGGAAAGAGGAGAGAGAGGGGGGAGACAGAAGAGAAAGAAAGAGAGAGATGTAGAGAGATAGCAAAAGGGGGGGGGGGGGGGGAGGAAGAGAGAGAGAGAGAGGAGAGAGAGAGAAGATGGAGAGAGATAGCAAAGGGGGGGGGGGAGGAAGAGAGAGAGAGTCAGAGAGAGAGAGAGAGAGGAAGAGACCAAATGAAAATAACACACACATTATCTGTGGCCAGTGAAAGAGTTATGTCCCTTGAGTGGCAGACGTGGCACTTTTACAGCCAAAAAGGTCTCCACTTTGGCGGGTTTAAACAGCCATAAATTTAAATGGCCGTTTTCGGCGTGACTTAAGGAGTGTGTCCTCAATAACCCACAATGTCTGGACAATAACAGGTCTGACCGTAGCCTTCATAAACTCATAGCCTGACTGTAGCCTTCATAAACTCATAGCCTGACTGTAGCCTTCATAAACTCATAGCCTGACTGTAGCCTTCATAAACTCATAGCCTGACTGTAGGCTTCGTCTGACCATAACCATTGTGTGTTTGTGTGTGTGTGTGTGTATGTGTATGTGTGTGAGTTTGTGTGAGTGTATGTGTGTGAAAGGAAGAAGAAAGAAGAAGAAGAAGAAGAAGAAGAAGAAGAAGAAGAAGAAGAAGAAGAAGAAAGAAGAAGAAGAGAAGAAGAAGAGAGAAGAAGAAGAAGAAGAAGGAAGAAGAAGAAGAAGAAATTCTTGACCACAGGTGTCAGCGTGTATCACCCCCCTCGTCAGACGATGCGAGAGTTGGAATGTATGGATTACCATCTGCCATCATTGGACAAGGGCGTTAATCGACTTGACAACACCACTGTCCTACTCTGGTTAGACACTTATTGGAAAATTTTGGCCAGAAAACTCGTCCCTCAAAAGTAGATCGATTACAATGACCCACATCTGGCCACCAACTCTCAAATTCAGAAATTCACGAACGTCTTCAAGGAACTCCCCAGAATTGCGTGTCGTTGGCAACAGGAGGGTCATTCTATTCCATCGATATTTGAAGGACTAGTTTTCTGACCAAAATTTCTACCTACGAGTTTCAGAAGACAATAGAGAATAAAAAAATTTTTTTCGCGGCGGTGGTGGGGTTTGAACCTGCGACCTTATTGGTACGACAACTCCGCCTGGCAGGTGAGAGCGTGGCTCTACCGTGTGAGCTATCCACGAACACAAAATATTCGTTTCAAACCAAAGTCATTTCTAGATCCCTCTCTCACCCACTTCTTGAGATCGCCGATTCGTTCGCCACCATCGCGAAGTAATTTTGACCAGCAGTTAAGCTTAATAGCCAATATTTCATCACAAACATATAACATAGAAACGATTGAGACATTGAGTATGCTCCGGTGTATGGGGTGAATTTTTAATTCAGAAAAGTGAGTGGAGCAGGCACCTATGTTGGTAACAACAAGACATGAAGGTGAGTAGAAAAGTGCCAGAAGACAATAGAGAATAAAAAAATTTTTTTCCGCGGCGGTGGTGGGGTTTGAACCTGCGACCTTATTGGTACGACAACTCCGCCTGGCAGGTGAGAGCGTGGCTCTACCGTGTGAGCTATCCACGAACACAAAATATTCGTTTCAAACCCAAAGTCATTTCTAGATCCCTCTCTAACCCACTTCTTGAGATCGCCGATTCGTTCGCCACCATCGCGAAGTAATTTTGACCAGCAGTTAAGCTTAATAGCCAATATTCTCATCACAAACATATAACATAGAAACGATTGAGACATTGAGTATGCTCCGGTGTATGGGGTGAATTTTTAATTCAGAAAAGTGAGTGGAGCAGGCACCTATGTTGGTAACAACAAGACATGAAGTGAGTAGAAAAGTGCCAGAAGACAATAGAGAATAAAAAAAAATTTTCCGCGGCGGTGGTGGGGTTTGAACCTGCGACCTTATTGGTACGACAACTCCGCCTGGCAGGTGAGAGCGTGGCTCTACCGTGTGAGCTATCCACGAACACAAAATATTCGTTTCAAACCCAAAGTCATTTCTAGATCCCTCTCTCACCCACTTCTTGAGATCGCCGATTCGTTCGCCACCATCGCGAAGTAATTTTGACCAGCAGTTAAGCTTAATAGCCAATATTCTCATCACAAACATATAACATAGAAACAATTGAGACATTGAGTATGCTCCGGTGTATATGGTGAATTTTTAATTAAAAAATTTTTATTCTCTATTGTCTTCTGGCACTTTTCTACTCACTTCATATCTTGTTGTTACCAACATAAGTGCCTGCTCCACTCACTTTTCTGAATTAAAAATTCACCCCATACACCGGAGCATACTCAATGTCTCAATCGTTTCTATGTTATATGTTTGTGATGAGAATATTGGCTATTAAGCTTAACTGCTGGTCAAAATTACTTCGCGATGGTGGCGAACGAATCGGCGATCTCAAGAAGTGGGGTGAGAGAGGGATCTAGAAATGACTTTGGGTTTGAAACGAATATTTTGTGTTCGTGGATAGCTCACACGGTAGAGCCACGTTCTCACCTGCCAGGCGGAGTTGTCGTACCAATAAGGTCGCAGGTTCAAACCCCACCACCGCCGCGAAAAAAAAATTTTTATTCTCTATTGTCTTCTGGCACTTTTCTACTCACTTCATGTCTTGTTGTTACCAACATAGGTGCCTGCTCCACTCACTTTTTGAATTAAAAATTTACTACGAGTTTATGGCAGATTCTGACGTCACACGTTTAGACTTAGTTTGGCCGTTAATTAAACTACCTCTCTCTAGAAAAACACGGATTTTAAAATTTGGCCAGAAAACTCGTCTTTCAAAAATCGAGCGATTTAAATAACCTCATCTTGGCAATAAAAACAAAAATAAAACAAAAAACCGCTCAAACCTGGGCCCTCTCACTCCTCCGTCTCCTACTACAACTCCAACTTATCCTCCACAATCCCCCCCCCCCCCACCCCCATCCCGTCTCCGCCCAAACCCCAGCCCTGACATCGTGGATATTATGATAGCAGATAGATGATGTCCTGACATGACAGGTCATCCCCCCCCCACGTGACCAGGGCCCGTTGTCATCCCATCCAGGACGGT
>NC_088365.1:53588212-53598398 GCF_034508935.2 Berghia stephanieae | reverse complement strand
TAATATCATAAACGTTATTTGAAGTTCATCTCACGCAAGGCTGAATACCTGATCATACAACTAACGCAAGGCCGTTTTGTTTAGTAGTTTTATGACTAATACGGCGTACCAGAAAATCGGTCAATGTTTTCACAGTAACCCCCCCCCCCCCCCCCCCATGCAATTTTGTCATGAAAGAAAGAATGTTTTAATGTCTATATACTCATGAAAATCTGGTATGCAGGCAAGCCCCGCATGATGATCGCTCCCGATAGCTCAGTTGGTAGAGCACTCGCTTCTCACGCAAAGGGACCGAGTTCGATCTCGGGTGAAGTCGAGACTTTTTTCCGACCATCTTCCTCTATCAGCTTAGTAGGGATTGGGTTGCCGGGTATGTTAGATCTGGCGGAAAGTACTTTTCGATAGACCAACGCCCTATCCAAAGGGGAGCAAGACTTTGCTACTGTCCGTTTAACGCTAAGAAACCGGGATAAGCTCCATGGGCCTAATGAATATGATGGTAGGGAATGTTGGCCACGCTACATCGTTTCACAGTTTTGTTTCTTTGGGTCATTAAGTTCCTCAAAACACAGCAAAAGAAAACCCGCAACAGGAATTATGTTGATCCTCGAGGACGAGCGTCCTATCCAACGCATAGCAAGCAATTGCTATTGTCCGTTTCACGCTATCGAAACCGGGACAGACTCGGTTCCATAGGCCTAATGTCTCTCAAGGACTATAATATTCTTTAAAAAATAAAACTTGTAAACTCGGCCAAAACAGCATGTATTTGACTATCAATTCAATGTTAGGCACCAAAACAAAACAAAAATATAAAAAATTGAGCTTTATATAGCCAAAATCCACTAAATTTGCTCAAAGCGCTTTTAGGTTGGCATTCAAGCACTTATTGTGGTGAAAGAATGTGAGTGAAGAGCCTTTTCCAAGGAAAAAAAAACTCAACATTTCGATACCCACACGGTGACTCGAACAAGGGATCACCAGATCAGAATAGCCCAGTGTCATATCACCCACCACTCACTTACTCCGTCGCCTACGTAAACTAAAGGCCTGATAATGACCCAAAAAGTGCTTCACAAAAGAAGACTTAAACCTGAGCTTTTATATAATAGTGCAATATCCACTTAACGTGCTCAAAGCGCTGACCAACAGCAACATGACGCCTGTTAAATAATAGTAAACTTTTTTCCAATATAGACAACGCTACAGGTACTCAATTTACACTTGAGCATGGTGATAGAATGTGAGTTAAACGGCATTTTACCAAGGACTCAACTATGCGTAGCTCAGAATGGTGCCATACCACAAGACCACATAGCCGCAGAGGAAAGACTGTAGTATAGACACCTCGAATCACTTACCTATTATAGTGTGGCACGATATCTCGTGTCTCGTTTAGTCACAAGCAATATGTATGCGCGCGTAGTCCGTGGTCGGATGGATTACTGTGACATGGAAAAATCTGCTCCTTACATTGTATCCTTGGGTAAGGCACTTAACACGCATTACCCCACCCGACTTAGGTGTAAATGAGCACCTGAAGTGACGGTTATTATAAGAGTGTTAGAACGAAAAAAAAAAACCTAACAATGACTGGTACTGTATGAAATGGAAATATGATTTCATATGGTCTACTGGGGGATGAATGAAACATTATCAAGCGCATTGAGAATGGTAGATCCGTGGAATAAAATGTTTATATTCTAATTGCTTTTACCTCAACGCTGAAACATTGTTTTAAAAAGCCATGATCAGTAATTATCGCCATGCAGGTAGGACGGTGTTATCTTTAATCCCAAAAGCCCAGACCGTTGTATTTTAAACAAACAATCCTTTATTCTTCTTTCTTCAACCTTGCTTTATTTACTTAGTTATTATTATGCTTACATGTATCCATCCTTCATTAAATTAACGTTAACCCCAAGAGCCTGAGAGTATCACATTTTAATGATAATTATGTCAGCGCGCTCCGATAGTTTCTCTGCTTGCTCGCACGTCGTGTCGTGGAGTTTCCCTTCGTCAGTCAAACATCACTGATCCCGACGATGCACTCTGGGTCCATTATGTTTCATTAACAAAACGCATGTCTGACACGCTTAATTTTATGATTAACCCTCTCCGTACCAGCCATTTTTTGGAATTTTCCCCAAAACTTCACACCCATCGAACACAAAAACAGACATTTCTTACTCAAACGAAAAGCAATAAAAACATTCTATACATAATTTTGTTCAACAATATGAGCTCTATTACAGAATGTCAAGTTTTCATAGTTAGAGCAAAGAGAAATTAAATCTGGAAGAGAAAAGCGACGGTTGCATCGTAACAAATGTGACGATTTTCCTATAGGTGTAAGGAGAGGGTTAACCCTTGATGGTCGAGAGTTGGGTTTTGCCTTATCATAACATCAATACATTATTCCCATTTGCCAAACAATATGTTTGACACACTTAATGATTAATTAACACTTAAAGGGCGAGAGTCAAGTCTGCCCTATCATTACATGAATACATTCTCATCAATTGCCCAACGTCACTCGTGTCCTTGTAATTGTTTTTGCCATCCACTTGTATGAGTAATTCTCACTGAACTGTATTATCCAGACTATAAACGTTCATGGTTACACAGAGTTTTGTGTGTTGGTCCGTTATATTTCCGGATGGCAATGTTGTGAGCTTTCTTAGCCAACAGAATCTATAGATAGTTCGAAGATGACGTCAATCAGGTCTTTGTTATTGTTTTTTGCCATCCGCGTTTATGAGTAATGCTCAGTGAATTGTATTAACCAGACTATAAACGTTCATGGATACACACAGTTTTGTGTGTTGGTCCGTTATACTTCCGGATGGCAATGTTGTGAGCTTTCTTAGCCAACTGCATACTATCTAAAAGCATAGGGCTGGAGTACAGTCGATCTATTCCTGCAAAGCTTTTGCTTTTAGCTTTTAAGGGTTTTACGGCGCTTGCAACACATTTAGGTTATATCAGCGCCAGTAAAAACGAGGAGAATGGGATAGTAAAAAGTTCTAGAATTACAATTAAATCTCCCAAGAGAAAGTAAGACAAAGGGGAACTGGGAACAAATAGGGATCAGGTGTAGATTCCAATAGCATACCACCACTGGACTTCGTTTGAGATCACCTATAAGTCTGATCCGAACACAAGCACAAAATCCAACAAAGAGGAATACACTCAAATGCTTACATTATACATTCAAAATAACAAATATAATAATAAAAAAATATAACAGAGAGATGATTTATATGGAAAAAAAATATCATCTCCCAAACAATAACTATGCATTTGACTGTTTCCCCTCCCAGCCAGGACTCTGGTCAGGGCCAGGACAAAACCAAGTAATTTCATTCCAAGACAAAGACAGAAAGCATGTTGGAAAACATATAAGGGGATAGAAGACACAGTATGTACCTCCCTGCCCACTATGGGAGATTTTCTGCAAAGAATTCATAGTTAATGTTAATAATATTATATAAAACGACATGTCTAACACACTATTTCACAATTAATATGAATTCATCACGCAACAACCGACATGCAATGACAAAGACGACAACACACTGCTATAGTTTTGCGCATGAAGGACACACAAGGTTGCTTGATTAATCTCCAAACTATGCACTGAGTGAATTTATTTAATGTTTTCCTGCATTACAGATGATAGAGATAGTAGATAGCACGTTGAGTGTGGGAAATGAAAGCATGATATCATGAGGTTGTCAATTATAACAATATCTTAATTTCAAATTTGATTTTTCCTTGATAAGACACTCTAACTCACGCAGCCCCCCTCTCACCTCCCCTCCCCGAACACACACACACACACACACACACACACACACACGCACGCGCGCGCGAAACTCTCTTTCCTCTCTATCTATCCATATCTCTCTCTCTCTCTCTCTCTCTCTCTCTCTCTCTCTCTCTCTCTCTCTCTCTCTCTCTCTCTCTTCTTTCTTTCTGTCTGTCTTTCTTTTTTTCTTTATTTCTTTCACTTTCTCTCTGTCCATCTCTCTCTCTCTCTATCTCTCTCTCTCTCTCTCTCTCTTTCTTTCTTTCTCTCTCTCTCACTCTATATTCTATTCTCTTCTCTTCTCTCTCTCTCTAATTTCTCTCTATTATTTCCTCGCTCTATCCCACACATACACACTTTCTTTTTCTCTATCTTCCTTCCTTTCTTTCTCCGTCCATCCCTCTTTCTTTATGACTGGATCTCTCTTTGTCCTAAATTTAATTTTAGATTTTATTATCATCGTCCACCTTTTGACATTCACGCACATCCAAAAAAAGAAATTAGATAATAATTTGCGTCTTTTATTATCTATAATTTCATGCGTTTTTAACATTTATAACAATATTTTCTTCATAAATATTCTGTAAACAAAGAGTCATATTATATTATAATTCTATTAATACATTTATGATTGCTCATCCAACGCGTTGACAACCGGGTTAAGTGTTGACAAAGGATGAGCCGGTTTTCACAAGTTTATCATAAACAAATCGCAAGATTGTTGCGGTATTAAATAAAACATTACGGTAAGGGTATATGTTAGACTCACCTTCGTGTGCTCTGTATTAACTCGTTGATATTTTGGCTTATTATAATGTATGTCGCTCAGTCACTCCTATAATATTATTATTATTATCATCATGAGATGGAGCGAGAGAGCAGCTCGTCACTGAGCAAAGCAAGACAAGTGGTGCAAAATTTAATTTTGGAAAGGAGCCGAATTGCCATTTTGGCTTTTTTAATGCTAAAATCCAACATAATTTTCACAACAATTTTTTTTGGGTTTATTCCTTTTTTTTTTCTTTTTGTTGTTGTTGTTGTCTTTTTTTTATGTTTGTTTTTTTCTTTTTTCTTTGTTTTTTTTTTTTTGTTTTTTTTTTTTTTTTTGGGGGGGGGGTGTTTTCTTTCTTATTTCAAAAAAAAAATTGTTGTTTTGTTTTGTTCTGGATTTGGTTTTTTGTCATTTTTTTTTTTTTTTTTTTGTATTTCGTTTTGCTTTACATTGTTTATTTTGTTTGTCTCTTTGCTTGTTTTCTTTTGTTTATTTTTTTTTAAATTTGTATCCTATCAATTTGAATTTATATTCAAGAAAATAAAGACGTCTCCCCATCTATATTTTATACAATCATAAAACGGGGGCAGGCTGAGGGGGAATGGACGCGTATGTATGTAACACGGGCTTCTCGCGTGGAACCGAACCCCACTTCAAACACCTACTTTTATTTCTCCTTGGACAAGATCAATACTCCCCCAATTTACTCACCTGTTCAATATGAAAGATCATTTTGACATCAGATCAAAGTTCATATATTTATACGTTATCAGAACTGCAAATAAGTGAACGTTACATGAGACTTTTGGGGTTTGATTGCTCTTTGATTGTTTGTTTTTGTTTCGTTTTGTTTTTTTGTTTTTTTTTTTGTTTTGTTTTCTGGGTTTTCTTCCTTTTTTTTTTTTTTACTATTATAGATCGTTGGGAAAAAATGGAGAAGAAATTATTTGGAAATAGGCCGAGATACATTTGAGGAGTAGAGGGGAGCCGGGAGGAATGAGAAATTGAAGGAATATTTTATATGATGATGATGATGATGATGATGATGATGATGATGATGATGATGATGATGATGATGATGATTATGATGATGATGATGATGATGATGATGATGAGGGAAAAGGGGACGTATAGAGGATTGAGAGAGAGAAAAAATGGGTAATTGTTTAAGTGCCGTACAAGCTACTCATGTGTCCTATGGGCTAGATCTACATGTATTATATAGTTATTGTATGGAGTCTCCATGGTGTCGAAACGGCGGTATTGTTGGAGGAAATGTGAGTTGATTTTACTCATTTTATAATGCTCTGAATTGTGAATTTATTGAGAGAAAGAAAGAGAGAGAGGGAGAGAGAGAGAGAGAGAGAGAGAGAGAGAGAGAGACTGACTGACTGATAGAGGGGAGGGGCAGTGACAAAAAAATATGGATCAGTTGACTATATTCACAATATTTATTTTAACTTACTCATGCTCAATCATAGATATTTTTGCTACCTTTCAAAATTGGAAAAAAAGATGTATTTAAAATGAGCATGTGCAACGATATTTTTATTCAACTATCATTAACATGTAAAAACTAAAAACATTAGCTTATATACTACGCCTATAATTTGTCTCAGAAGAATGTAATAAATAGACATGAGGTAAAAGGAACCCCGGGTAAACTACGGCTACAGTCGGTGTTAGTGTTGAATGAGTTAACAAGTAAACTGCCGTACTCTGGAATGACAAGCATTTGCGAAGTCCCAGGTTTAAGAGTTTTTTGCCAAGATGAGGGTCATTTAAATCGATCGATTTTTGAAGGACGAGTTTTCTGGACAAATTTTTAAATACGTGTTTTTCCCAGAGTACGGTGGTTTACTGGTTAACAACAAAGAAAGTGATTGAATGGATTGGTAGAGAATGAGAGATGTTTTTAAAAGGATATTAATAGCCATATTATTTTTCTAAAACTTATATAATAAATAAAATAATAAATAAAATTCCCTTTATTCATCCCGAAGGGGAATTTGTCTTTAGGGTCTATTCCAAGGGAAGACTGGAATAACCCAGGCGTCAGCCGCAGTGCAGCAAAGATCGTACCGCTCAGCCACGCTGCCCCCGAATCCACTAAATGTGCTCAAAACGGTTTACATGGGTTCCCTGACCAACAGCAACAGACGAGACAATTAGGCAATTAGGCAATATTACAATTTTTTGTGACAGAGACAACGCTGTCAACGGTCAGGTACTCATTCTACACCTGAATACGGTGAGAGAATATGAGTAAAGAGACTTTTCCAAGGACTCAACTATGTGCCGAGCGACGCTCGAACCCAGGACCTTCCGATCCGAAAGCGAGTGTCATACCAGAAGACCACAAAGCCGCACTACTGTTGCTCTTTTAGTAATCATGAAAGAAAGTTTGAGCACATTTGAAAAAATAAAACTAGATATAACTGAAAAGAGGGAAAATAAAACACATAAAATCTGGAAGAGAAAGGGGTGGCTAAAGAAAAGAAAATCGATAAAGAAAAAAACACGGGGATAAAATCTAAAGTTAAAAGAAAACAACAAGCGACAACTGAAAACAACACAAACAAAATACACGTTTTTATGTGTAATACAAGGTTGTCTGATGACGTCATTTTGCGGTTTTTGGCTTGGATAGGATAGGATGTTGAGTTCCTTGGTTCTAGACGAAAGCATTACCATTTATCACGCAATGACTAATGAATGCCTGCCATGCAAAGAGAGGGGAAAATGTTCATTGACTCATCGCTTACTCAAGCTTTGGGTTGGAAATTAATCCTGGGCTGCATCAGCGAATGGTGAGAAAAAGGTCTTTGTTAACGATAGCTGAGTTAAATCATTCGAGTTTGAATCACGAATTTCAATGTTCAAATCCCGTTGCCCGATAATTTAAGTCGCGGTTAGATCTACCCGTATTTATTAGCAGGTCTGATAGGACCCATTATTAGGCCCTCTCACCGTACTCAGGTGTAAAATGAGTACCTGGCTGTTCACAGCACTGTCTCCGTCCGAAAAAATGTATGATCGCCTAACAGGCGTCATGTCCCGTTCTACATGTTAAATGTTGCTATTGGCCAGGGACCCCTGTAAAGCGCTTTGAGCACGTTTCGTGGATATTGCTCTATATAAAAGCTCAATTTTTTTTTTTCATTAAAGAAGGAGCGAATTGACGCCACTCAGCTCTTTGTTATTGATTTTAGCCAGCAATTTTATGAATAGGTTTCACTACCTTGTAGCAATCAAACTATAAATATTTAAGAAGACACACAGTTTTTGTATTGGTACGTTATATCCAGCTGGTGGATGTTGTGAGTATTTTAACTACGCGCATAGCATAAATACTTTGTTTTGTTTGTTTTTTCTATTAATTAAATCTGTAATTGATTTTACATAATTATTACCACCATTATGATTATCATTATTTTTATTATCATTATTATTATTATTATTATTATTATTATTATTATTATTATTATTATTATTATTATTATTTAATATTATTATTATTATTATTATTATTATTATTATTATTATTATTATTATTATTATTATTATTATTATTATTATTATTATTGTTATTATTATTATTGTCATTGTTATTATTATTATTATTATTATTATTATTATTATTATTATTATTATTATTATTATTATTATTATTATTATTATTATTATTATTATTATTGTTGTTGTTATTATTATTATTGTCATTGTTATTATTATTATTATTATTATTATTATTATTATTATTATTATTATTATTATTATTATTATTATTATTATTATTACTGTTATTATCATTATTATATTCGTTGTTTGCCTTGCTTTATTATTGATTTTACTTATTTGATTTGTTGGAAAAATATATTTATATAGTTACATTGGCAATTGCCTAAAATAAACGTTTTTGAACTTTAATGTAGAAGTTAAATAATTATTTTTCGGTTCTTATCCGATTTTTATTTTTTTAAATAGCTTTTTGACGCCTGATGCGATCGTGTCCACAATGGTAATTTTTCAGGTCAAATGATTAGATTTAAGAATCTGTCTGTGAAAAAAAAAAGAATACATTTTGATAAGTAACTATATAGAGAGATCAATGGAGGGATATATTAATAATAATAATAATAATAATAATAATAATAATAATAATAATAATAATAATAATAATAATAATAAACACAATAATCAAAAACCATTTTAAAAAAACGATGACAAGAGCAATGAAAATACCATCACCAATGTCACAATCACCACCGTTCATCTTCATCAACATCATCAGTCAGTCTCCGGTGTGGGGTAGCCCTAACTCGGAAGACAAGGAAGTCGCGCACTGTCGTAATTTTACTCGACAGAAAGCACCCTGTTATTGGCCAAGTAGTCATTAAACAGTTTGCGCCATTCACATCAGAAATCTACAAATCTTGCTTTACACGTAAAATATAATAACGGGTTTTACGACAGTTGCGATACATTTAGGTCATTTCAGTGCCAGTCAAAATGAAGAAGATAAGATAGTTGAACAATTCTAGATGTAAAATCAAAATCGCACAAGAAAAAAGTAAGACAAAGGGGAATGGTGGTACTGACCTAGATTCCAAGCGCACACTATCATTGTACTTCGTTTGATATCACCTAAATGTATCATTCAGACACAAGGCCTTGAGTCGACTTAGTGGAATAAACTCAAATGTTTACAAATCATGATATTTCCAACATTGTCAGCATTTAATAATAATAATAATAATGCTGAAAACTTATAATAATGGTAAAATCTATAACAATTCATTACTGAGAGATGATTTAAAAGGGATAAAAATCATCTCTCAGTAATGAATTGTTATACTCTATGTTGGAAATATCATGATTTAAAAGGGATAAACTGGGTGGGGATCCTGACCTCCCATAGTGGGCAGGGAGGTACATACTGTGTCTTCTATCCCCTTATATCTGTTTTCCAACATGCTTTCTGTCTTTGTCTTGGATTGAGATTACTTGGTTTTGTCCTGGCCCTGGCCGGAGTACTAGCTGGGAGGGGAACAGTCAAATGCATAGTTATTGTTTTGGGAGATGATGTGTTTTTCCTTGTAAATCATCTCTCTATTATATATTATTATATTTGTTACAATTTATAATGAAAGCATTTGAGTGTATTCCTCTTGGTGGGGGCCGTGCTTGTGTCTAGATGAGACTTATTGGTGATCTCAAACTAAGTACATTGATAGTATGCTCTTGGAATCTACATCTGATCCCTGTTTGTTCCCAGTTCCTCTTTTTCTTACTCTTTCTTGGGTGCTTTAATTTTAATTCTAGAACTTTTTTACTATCCCATTTTCTTCCTTTTTACTGGCGCTGATATAACCTAAATGTGTTGCAAGCGCCGTAAAACCCTTAAAAAAAAACAAAAACAAAAGGGATAAAAATATAATTTCCTTAAACTATAACTTTGCATTTGACTGTTTCACTCCCAGGAAAGGATTCCGACCAAGGAAATACAAAACCAAGTAATCTCATTCCAGCCAAGACAAAAACAGAAAACCAGTTGGAAAACAGATTTGGGGGGATAGACAGAAGACAACGCAAGCACTGCC
>NC_088365.1:53583503-53586003 GCF_034508935.2 Berghia stephanieae | reverse complement strand
GTTTTTGTTGCTGTAGTAGTATCGTATGGCTTGGCTACACTTTTAGTTGAAATTTGTTAGGCCGCCATTCTTTAAATTTGTACCCTGCTCTCGGGAATGTCTCACATGCTTGTCGCTGGTCAATGATGTCTATTTGGGTCTGTTCTCTCGACACCTCCTCGGCAGTTGCGGCAGACTTATATGATTCTCCATATTTTTTTTTTTTACGATCTCATTCATGACGCCTACTCGCCTATCTTCGGAGTTTTCTGCCAAGGTATTCCATTTTGTCCAAAAACTTTTAGTTCAAATACCTGTAGATTAAAAGACATTATCCTCTACTATCTAATTTGCCTCAATTCTGAAAAGAATTTAAAAGCCCAAGATTGGAGACTTTTCAACAAGTTGAGGAATATTATTTGATGTAAAAGTTTTCTGGCCAAATTTAGTCTTGGCTACCCTTTTCACTGAACTTTTTAAACCCGCCATTCTTTAAATGTGTACCCTGCTCTCGGGAATATCTCGCATGCTTGTCGCTGGTCAACGAGGTCTATTAGGGTGTGTTCTCTCGACACCTCCTCGGAAGTTGCGACAGACCTATGATTCTCCTTTTTTTTTACGATCTCAGTCATGACGCATATCCGCCTATCCGCATGTCTACGGAGTTTTCTACCAAGGTATTCAAATTTATCCAGAAACTTATAGTTCAAATTCATTTCGATTAAAAGACATATTCCTCCACTATTTACACTGTCTCAAATCTGAAAAGAATTTTAAAATCCCCAGATCGGAGACTTTTCAACAAGTTGAGGAATATTATTTGATGTAAAAGTTTTCTTGGCTTGGCTTGGCTACCCTTTTAGCTGAAATTTCTGGACGCCATTATTTAAATTTGTACTCTACTCTCTGGAATGTCTCATATGCTTATCGCTGGTCAACGAGGTCTATTAGGGCCTGTTCTCTCGACACCTCCTCGGCAGTTGCGGCAAACCTCTTTGATTCTCCATTTTTTACGATCTCAGCCATGACGCCTATCCGCCTATCCGCTTGTCTTCGAAGTTTTCTGCCAAGGTATTCCATTTTGTCAAATAACTTTTAGTTCAAATTCCTATCGATTAAAATGCATATTCCTCTACTCTTTAAACGTTCTCAAATCTGAAAAGAATTCTTAAATTCCCAGATTGGAGACTTTTCAACAAGTTGAGGAATATTATTTGATGTAAAAGTTTTCTGGCCAAATTTAGTCTTGGCTTCCCTTTTCACTGAAATTGGTTAGCCGCCATTCTTTATATTTGTACCCTGCTCTCTGAAATGTCTCCTATGCTTGTCGCTGGCCAATGAGGTCAATTTGGGTCTGTTCTCTCGTGACCTACGATTCTCCTTTTTTTTTTACGATCTCAGTCATGACGCCTATCCGCCTAACCGCCTATCTTCGGAGTTTTCTGCCAAGGTATTCCATTTTGTCCAATAACTTTTATTTCAAATACCCATGGATTAAAATACATATTCTTCTACTCTTTAAACGGTCTCAAATATGAAAATGATTTTTAATTCCCCAGATTGGAGACTTTTCAACAAGTTGAAGATTATAATTTGATGTAAAAGATTTCTGACCAAATTTCTTTTAGTGTTTTGTCAGATCAAATCAGAATAGTCTACTTTTAACTTTAACTGTGTCAGTAGATAAAATAAAGATGTACTTTAAAATGTGTACTACAATTCTTATCATCTTCATCTTTATCATCATCATCATCATCACCACCACCATCATCATCATCATCATCATCATCATCATCATCATCATCATCATTATTATTATTATTATTATTAATATTATTATTATTATTATTACTATTATAATTATTATTATTATTATTATCATTATTATTATTATTATCATTATTATTATTTAAATGGCTAAAAACATTTTAAAAATTGAGAATAAAAACATCCTGATTGATTTAGCGGATCAAGTATTGCAATAGACATGTAATATAAATGCAATTAATTCGGATAACGCAAATACAATCTCCATAATATAATATTATATATCCAAGATTCAAGGTATATCATTGGGCAATAACTTTTCATATCTATGGGGAAGTGTCATGGTGACAAAGTTAAGATAGAGAGAGAGAGAGAGAGAGAGAGAGAGAGAGAGAGGGAGACAGAGAGTGGGTGGGGGGGGGGAGGAAGAGTATGCGTGTGAAAGGGAGAGATAGAGAGAGAGAGAGAGAGAGAGTGATAGAGAGAAAAACTGAGAGATAGAGAGAGATGGAGAGAGATAGAGTGAGAGATAGAGAGAAGTAAAGAGAGATAGAGATATATTGATAGAGGGAGAACAAGTTGATGTTTGCGATTATCACAGTATTGTTATAGATATGACGAAAATGACGTCACTCAGCTCTTTGTTATTGTTCTAGTCGGTTAGTTTTACGAGATGTTCTCACTAAAGTGTATTGATGCTGTGCGTTTACTTTAAAAACTCATAACAATGCCAGCCGGATATTCTGTACCAACA
>NC_088365.1:53573503-53576003 GCF_034508935.2 Berghia stephanieae | reverse complement strand
ATATATCGGTGGATTTAACTCCCTCCTTACCTCCTTACAAGCCATTTTTAGAATTTCCCCCGAAAATTCACACCCACCCAACACAAAAAATAGACTTTTCCTAATCAAAAAAAAGTAACAAGTGCATTCTATACAGAATGTTTATTCAGCAAAATGATGTCTACAACACAATGTTTAGTATTTATAGCTGAAATTAAAGCATTTCTTTACATTTTGTGATGTACAAGAGAAATTAGAATGAAAAAAAACTGTTGGTTGTATCGTAACGAATATGACGATTATATTATCGTTGGTAAGGAAAGGGTTAAATGACCCTCGTGTTTGCAAATACTCTCAAACCTGGGACCTCGCGAGATTGAGTGAGAGAGAGAGAGAGAGAGAGAGAGTGGGGGCGGGGAGAGAGAGAAAGAGGGAGAACGATAGAAAGAAAGAGAGAGAGAGAGAGAGAGCGAGAGAGAGAGAGAGAGAGAGAGAGAGAGAGACTTTTTGTTTTCTTTTGGCTTTCTGAACATGTGAGTTGCGCAGGGAAAAACATTACTGACAATACTATGTATATATATAATTTCCTTATTTGTATCTGGACACCGTGAAATGAAATGCGTGTTTTATAAGTCCCAAATCTTCACGTGCCAGGGTCACCGAGTTCCTATCTGACACTTGCCACAACGTCATTATTAATATCATGTGTTATATACCAAATCATTGCACCTTTTTTATTGCCATGAATGTGATGAACAGGTTCTCACACTGTTGGTGAATACGACCGAGCCATCGTTAACTTATAGCCTGACACTGACCAAAAAATGACGTTAAAATGCCAGTCTTTGGCCGCAAAAGAAAACAAATCGTGAGTTGTATTCAATAGTTCAACCAATGGAATCACTTGTTTCCATGAGCACTACTAACGACAACTCATTAGGCGGTGCAAACACCACATAATGACGTCAAAAGGCCAGTCTTTTTAGGTTTCAGTGTCGGGCAAAAACTTACCGATGGCTACGATATGAGCCTAGCCTGCTTCTTAAACATTGAAGCTGACACTGACCAGAAAATAACCTCACAATTCAAGACAACTTCTGCCTGAAGAAAGCGTATATCTAGTTAATTGCATTAAGCTGTTTTTAAGTTTTTGTTTTTAAGGGTTATACGGCGCTTGCGACACATTTAATTTAAGTCATTATATCATCTGCTGACTCTTTATTGCTTAACGTAAACAAATTTTTCAAACAAATTTAACAGTAAATGGAATAGCATAAGTTTTAAAACTAGATCCAACCCCTCATTTGAAATTTTTTTTAAAGAATCTGAAAGTAGAACTTTTTTCCCTTACCTGTTAGTTCGTTGTTTATTTTAATTTGTGCATTGTTTAACTATTGATTGTCACTTAGTTTTGGGGGTTTTTTTCATAGCGCCCTGAGCACCTTTGAATGGAAGTGTGCGTTTTATACATGCTTCATTATTATTATCAGGGCCAGTAAAAAGAAGAAAAAAAAAGAAAGAAAATAGGATAGTAAAACGTTCTAGACTTAAAATTAAAGCACCTAAGAAAAGATAAGACAAAGGGGAATTGGTTTAAATAGGGAACAGGGGTAGATTCCAAGAGCATACCACCATCAGTGTACTTGGTTTGAGATCAGCTAAATGTCTCATCCTAACAAAAGCACAGTTTTTGTTGGGGTTTTTTCTTGTTTGTTGTTTTGTTGTTGTTTTTTTTTTGTATTTATTTTTTGTTTGCTATTGTTTAGTTGTACGTTGTGTTTTATATTTTGGTTTTGTTTTGGTTGGGGTTTTTTTTTTTTTTTTTGTTTTGTTTTTAATTTTTCGGGTTTTTTGTGGGTTTTTTTTTCGGGTTTTTTTTTTTGTTGTTGTTTTTTGTTTTTTTTTTTTTAATTTTCATATTTCTTTTTTCATTTTTTTTATTGTTTTTGGTTTTTTGTTTTGGTTTGTTTTGGTTTTTTTATTTAAATGTATTTGAAGAAAGTTATCGGTAAACGACTGTGACGCTATGAATCACATTATACTACTAGGGAAGCATTCCTAAAAGAAGACGCCCCTCAAAAAATGCAACGAACCTATTTTTCTCAGCTCACGACTGCGCCATGATATTGTAACTGTAATTTTTAAAAAGGACATTTTTTTTTACAACAAAAAATAAATAAATAAATAAATAAATCCATCCAAAATTGAAGAAAAGTCTTCTTTTTTTTTTTTAAATAGAAATTTTATTTGGATCGGACTTAACCCCGAGGTTAAGCTGTATTTAAGGGCGCATCTCTATAGTCTTATTTATCTACAAATCTGGTGACACGAATTGTGCTTTCTGTATGTCTTGTGGTATCAAACTCCGTTAGATCGTAGCCACTGTCACATACATAAAGCCTCGCACTAGAAACTCTAACCGTAGCCGTCGTTATGTTATAGCCTGATACTGAAATCCAAAAGGACTCGCAGTTTGACGTCATTTTTAGGTTTTTGCACCGTCTAGTTAGTTGTCGTTAGC
>NC_088365.1:53559770-53568403 GCF_034508935.2 Berghia stephanieae | reverse complement strand
CCGATTCAGATAAATATTTTGCTATTACCTGTATCTAGCGTGGGGATGTCTGCATTAGGCATTGAATTTCTAAAAACAAAACAATGATAAAATAAATTTAGTTTAAACTTTATATTCATTATTTCTAGCATAATACTAGGGTCGTCCAAACAGAAAAAAAAACATTAAAAAAATATGAGCATGACTTCTGAATAAAACAAAAAAATAACCATTCAAAAAATATCATATACTGAGAAAACCATTCTCTCCCCCTACCCCCACCCCCCCCCCCCCCCCCCCCCTTTCCCATACGACACATAAAATGGTTTTTAAAAATGAAAATGACGCATGGAGAACAAATAATGAAAAAAATAATATAGCATAATACTTACTCCATAAGTATAAACGCTCTTTCCTGTTGGTCAAGAAACTGTTCATCTGAAATACGTTTTGCAATAGAAGGCAGTTCGTCAATAATAATACCGAATGTTTTCCGTAAAGGAACTGAATAAGAAAAAAAACCCCCACAAAAAACAACACCCCCCCCCCCCCCAAAAAAAAATCACATCAACAAACAAACAAGAACAAAACTTAAGTTTTTATATATTGCAATATCCCTTTTCTTTCTTTGTTGAAATCCGACAAAACACCAGATCGACGATGTGTGTCATGAACATACATGAGCATTTTTATATAGCGCAATATCCATTAAACATGCTCAAATCGCTTTACAAGGGGTCCATAGCCAACAGCAACACTCAACATGTCGGACGAGACGTGACGCCTGTTAACGGCCAGGTACTCATTTTACACCAGAGTAGTGTGAGAGAATGTGAGTAAAGAGCCCTTTACACGGATTCAGCCATGTGCCGCTCAGAGCGGGACCCGAACCCAGGACCTTCCGATGCAAGGATGAGTGTCATACCACAATACCATATAATAGCGCACATTTTGGTCAGGAAACTGTTCTAAAATCAACCGATTAATTAATATGGTCCTCCACTTGGCAAAAGATCTTTAGCCTGCAACTCCAAAGACATAATATCCTTTTCTACAGAGCTTCTTCTTTTTCTTCTTCTTCTTCTTCTTGCTTAATTTGCAAACCACCTCTTGTGTATTGTCGCAAATGCAGATGTTTTGATATTTTACGTGCGATAGTAGAGAATGGGCCTATTTCTAAACTGTGAGCAGTCGTTGATGCGGGACTTTGTCGAAAGCCTTAGAAAAATCGAGCAGCATACAATCGACTTGGTCACCGCTGTTTAGGCTGTCAACTAGTCCTTAAACAGTGGTTATCAGTAACAGTTGGCTATCACACGATTTGCTTTTATGGAAGCCGTGTTGATAATCTGATAACACATTGTTATCCTCTAGGTGGCATATGATATTGCTGTGATAAAGTGTTCGAGTATCTTGCTGCAGAAGAACGTTAGCGAGACAAGCCTATAGTTAGATGGTTTACTTCTGTCTCCTTTCTTAAATATTAGGGTTATGAGAGCTTCTTTCCACCGATCTGGTACTTGTCCCTGCACTAGTGATGCTTCAAAGGTTCTTTGTAAGTACTGGGGTGATTTCAGCAGAACATTCTTTCAGAAGTTTTCCTGGTATTTTATCAGGGTCTGTTGCCTTTAAGGTTTGAGTCTTTTTGACATATTTTGGTTATTTGAGATAATTTCTAACCAAAATGAATATTAGATGCTTTTCATGTCGAGCATTTTGTGTATAGACAAAGTTCTGATAGATTTTAAGATCATTCTGATGATTAGAAGATTTGATTTTCTGCCATTGTATTCACAAAGTAATTGGGTTCCAAAATTTGTTGTTTGATTCGATGAAACTTAAGCAGTAGATCGGCCTTATATCCAAAAGGTAACAAGCAATTGTTAATGCCCATTAACTGCTGTAGAAATCATGATAAACGTTGGCCTATAAGCTTCATGGCTCATTTGTAAGTAATCCTTTAGAGCCATAGGCCAATGAAGCGGGAGTTTAGCTCGGTTTCAATAGCAATAAACGGACAGTAACATTTGCTTGCCACCCTTTGTAAGAACGCTAGTAAAGATCGTAAAGTACGTTCTGTCGGATCCTCTTAGATCAGCTACCAAACCACTGCCGGGTGGACAAGGGGCCAGAAGAAAAAATAATCCCGACTACTCCCGGAATCGATATAAGAACTGAAATATCGTGACCCCCATAATGACCCAAAAGGATTCCTTTTCTTTGGACTTCTATTCTAACTTACCTTCTTCAGGTGTTGGACATAACTGTTCTTCATCTAAGGAAAATTTAAAAAAGGGAAGAAAATACTAGTTTTGATGGTAACTTTAACATGACTTGATTTAATATCTTCCGCTTGCAAAGTCGTCAAACACCGCAGCTTAACCCTCTCCTTACCAACCATAGGAAAATCGTCACATTCGTTACGATGCAACCGACAATTTTCTCATTCTGATTTCTCTTGTTCATTACAAAATGCAAAGAAATGCTTGATTACAGCTATAAATACTAAAACTGTGTTGTAGACACCATTTTGCAGAACAACATTCTGTATAGAATGCACTTGTTACTTTTTTTGTTTGATTAGAAAAAGTCTATTTTTGTGTGGGATGGGTGTGGATTTTCGGGGAATATTCTAAAAATGTCTGGTAAGGAGAGGGTTAAACTGTTTTTATGAATTATAAAAACACTCCACTCGTCTCCGTTTAGTTAGACCGCACATCTTAAATTGTCTAGCCATTTCTATGATGTCAACTGTATAGAATATTTTAAAAAAATTGTTATTAAGTATAAAGGGCGAATGTAGTTATTGGTCTACTGAGGGCAAGTACCCTCGTTGGACATTATATCTTTATAGTATGTTTAGAACTAGTAGTAGTAGTATCGTTCGGCTACACTTCTATGTTCAAGGTATCAATCCAGGTTCGGAAGTCATCATCACATTTGCTGATGGTTTCAAATCCCCCTTCCAGTATTGTCTCTGGGCAATCTAGTACGAGGTGGTTTGCATCTTGTGGTGCTTGTTTGCACTTTGGGCAAGTTGGTGCTTTTTGGAGCCCCCATTTGTGCATGTGCAGTTTAGAACTATAAAATGGTAAACAAGAGGACCGTGTTGATAAAGCACGGAACTTACAACTACTTGAAGAGTTCAAGGTTTCGAACCGCACTGTCTGTCGTATTCGAAAAAAAAAACACACACACACAACAAAACATCATATTTTTATAATTTTTTTTTACAGAAAACACGTCCTTCAAATATCGATCGATTAAAATGATCTTCATCTAGTCAAAAACTCTCAAACCCGGGACTTTTTCAAGAGTCCCAGGTTTGAAAGTTTTTGACAAGATGAGGGTCATTGTAATCGATCGATATTTGAAGGACGTGTTTTCTAGCCAAAATTATTTTAATGTGTTGCTTTTTTCACAGTAGGGCAGTGTTGGCGTCTCTTTTTCAATTTGATCAAGACAGTATGTTCCTATATTGTGGCGCTGCACTGCGACTGACGCCTGGATTGCCCGGTCTTATTCAATATAGACCATCAAGACAATTTCCCGCCACGATTAATAAAGGAATTCTTTTCACCTTTTCACAATTCACTTTGATCAACCATTATTTAGCAAGGAGGCGGACAAAGTGGCCGAGTGGTAATGGTCCTAGGTTCGAGCCCCGCTTCGTTATTTTCCATGGGCCAGATTTTAAACCCTCAAAGTGCTCACTCTGGATAACAAGGGCGATTCCTGTTGACATCAGACGTCTGATGGATTATATATATTCCTTCACGCATCAAACGATTTCAAAATATGTAACAGCAGTTCACTAAGATAAAAAATATCAACAATTTTACAAACAGTGAAACGCTGAAAATTGAGCTTGAAAACATATCAAATAAATGCTTTTGCTTCATTTAACTAAATTTAAATTTTCAAATCAGACATTTCTATATAATGGCCACTGACCTGACTGTTTATCTTTCAACAAAAATGATCCTTTAGATCTGAAAAAAAAACACACGATAGAAGCGTCAGATAAATTTTACCAACGGCACTTTATTTCATTTTATTCTTTTATATGAAATTTATTGCCACAGATAAATCTTTCGTTAAATTATACTATCATTTTCCGTTTTCTCTCTCTGAAAGATGATATGACTTAAACGTGTAATCGCTGTCAGTCAAATACTTATTAATAAACAGATCAGCAATTGACTACGCAACTCAGAGAGGCAGAGAGGCAGAGAGAGAGAGAGAGAGAGAGAGAGAGAGAGAGAGAGAGAGAGAGAGAGAGAGAGAGAGAGAGAGAGAGAGAGAGATTTTAAATAAAAGTGTGACATTAATCGCAAAAAGCACAATGAAAAAGTAAAAAGCCAGAAACCTAATAAAGATCACTTATTTCAGGAGTGGTCAATACTACTTTAATTAATTTATCTTCTTTTTTTTTTCTCTTTCTAAATTTTGTACATAATATAAACTCTTTCGGATTGCTTTACCTAAATATTACAATGGGATAAATGCTATATTTAAATGCTTATATAGATAGTTCGAAGATGACGTCACTCAGGTCTTTGCTATTGTTTTTTTGCCATCCGCGTTTATGAGTAATGCTCACTGAACTGTATTAACCTGACCATAAACGTTCCTGGATACACATAGTTTTGTGTGTTGGTTGGTCCTTTATACTTCCTGATGGTAATGTTATGAGCTTCTTAGCCAAGCGCATACTATCTATACGAGGACTGGCTGACATTTATAAGTACCGCTTGCCCATAAATCAAAAATATATTTTAGGTACAATCATGAAACTTCACACGCGCACTCTCAAACGATAATTCTGCGCTCATGTGCAAAACTAATTCATGTGACGTCATTTGTGTTCATAACTGAGTGACGTTATAACCTTACTAAGACAACGCGGTTGAAAAAATGGCGACACATAATGAACTTCCGTCAAACAGCGCTCGGTCACTGAATTTCTCACAGCAGAAGAAGGATGCTGCGCAGCAAACATCCATCACAGAATGAAGTCTGTTTATGGCGATATTTGTATAATGTTCGAAATTGAATAAGAATTTTCAAAGATGTCCCAACAGAGACAAACGTGTTTGATCGCAAGCGACCAGGTAGGCCACTTTCTGCATCCGATACGAGTAATCAAGAAGCGGTTGACCGTATGATTAGGGCGAATCGAAGGGTAAAACAAAAAGACATCGCTGATGAAGTTGGGATTTCAAAAGAACGAGTACACCATATCGTGACATCTCACTTGGGTTACAGAAAAGTCTGTACAAGTCCAAAGACAGCTAACTTCAGAAATGAAAGAGCAGAGAAAAGACATTTGTACCCGTCATTTGAAAAGATATGACAAAGAAGGAGAGACTTTTCTGCGACAATTGTGACTGGTCATGAATCTTGGGTCCACCACTACGACCTGGAAACCACCGTGAAGTCAGGTATAAATCTTCTCCAAGCCCAAGAAAATCCAAAGTCATTGTCTCTGCGAGAAAGGTATTGTTTTACCATTTTATGGGACACGAAGGTATAGTTCACATGGCATTTCTTTAACAAGAGCAAACAGTGAACTCTGAACAATGTGTCCTCAAAACTAGACTCGCACGGGTTCGAGGTGGAAGTGATTCGAGATTGATGTAAACTTTGCAAGTGGACAAATTATTAAAAGCGCTTTGCGTTTCTACGTGAGGAGGATTTTTGTTGATAGTAACCAACTTTGCTTTTGGTGGTTAGTGTATATGTAGCCTTATGTTAATACTCCCCCCACCTAAAAAAAAAAAACAACAACAAAAACAACAAACAAACAAAAGCAAACAACCTAAGGTGTAGGTTGTGATGGCCAAGAGAAATGTAGCATTGACACACTGTTTGAATTCACCATTTTTTTGAAAAAGTTTTTTTTTTAATGCGTACTTTCTGTGTTGAATGATGAAGTAGGCAGTCAGTGATGCAATTAACACCACTACAACGATGCACGCCAGTGCAATGATGAAATAGAATGCAATAAAAGCTGGGTGTGCCTCATTATCGCTGGATTCGTTAGTGACGTAGGGTACAACTTGTGTTACAGGGATGGAGGCATCGGATAAACCAGGAATTGGAGTCCCTGAAGGATCTGCTTGAAGGGCCTAGATGGATGGTAAGGTAAAATAATAGTATGTGCACGTGTTTGTAAGTCGAGAGAGGAACACACACACACATGTATACACACACACACACACACACACACACACACACAGAGAGAGAGAGAGAGAGAGAGAGAGAAGAGGTAGATAGATAGATAGATAGAGATAGATAGAGATAGAAAGAGAGAGAGAGAGAGAGAGAGAGAGAGGGAGAGAGAGAGAGGGAGAGAGAGAGAGAAAGAAAGAAAGAAAGAGAGAGAGAGAGAGAGAAAGAGAGAGAGAGAGAGAGAGAGAGAGAGAGAGAGAGAGAGAGAGATAATGGCAAAGTAAGGTGCTTGAAGTGCTGGTTGAGCTTTTATATAGCGCAATATCCACTAAACGTGCTCAACGCGCTTTACAAATGGTCCCTGACCAACAGCAACACATAACATAAAGAACGAGACATGACGCCTATAAGGCAATAATACATTTTTTTTCCGACAGAGACAACGCTGTTAACGGCCATGTACGTATTTTACACCTGAGTATGGTGAGAGAATGTGAGTAAAGGGCCTTTCCCAAGGACTCAACAATGCGTCGAGCGAGGCTCGAACCCAGGACCTTCCGATCCGAAAGCGAGTGCCATACAACTAGATCACATAACTGCACCGAATTTTATCTATATTATAATAAGTCGTTATCTCCCCTGATCATCGGATTTTCGCACGCTTTTTGGCTTCTTCCTAGAACGTGCTGGAATCCACGTATACTGTAATGAGATTAGAATTAAGGTAAACCTTGTCTTTGTGCCACATTAAGACGACATTGAGTCGAGATGATCGTATGCAAAGTATTTAGCTCGAAACATTCAAATGATGGAGTGGTGCTATGAATATTAATAAATTAGTGACTCATCATCTCAAAACGGTATTATGTCGTGATGAACAAGATACTGAAAGGTCAATTTTAAGCTTAACTGGTCAAGAAAACGGAATTTCGGTTTTCTGCACTTTAAAATACTATATTTTTTTCTTCAATAATGCACTCATGGACTCAACCCAAGTCTGATGTTTTTGGTCAGAGATTCTATTCTCAGCACTCCGATCATCCCGACTTAATACCGTTTTGAGGCGGCAGGTCACATTAATCTTACGGCAAGAAGCTGGTTTTGCGACAAGAAATTCTTGGCCTGGTCAACGTTGCCCACATTAAGTGACGTGTCATCAGAAAGAACAACTACCAAAGCAGCTGATCTGTAATTTTAAAAAATGAAACAAACTCATCACATACGTTTTTCTAAATGGCCGTCGTTAACTATAGAGAATAACCAAGAGCTTATACACTAATATTATATTATATTACAGGTACAGGGGTGCCAAAAGAACAACTCGGATAATCTAAAACAAGTCTTGTATCCTGTAAAGCGCTATGATAATGATAATAATAATAATGATAATAATAATAATATATAATAATAATAATAATAATAATAATAATAATAATAATAATAGTAATAATAATAATAATAATAATAATAATAATAATAATAATAATAATAATAATAATAATAATAATAATAACAATAATAATAATAATAATAATAATAATAATAATAATAATAATAATAATAATAATAATAATAATAATAATAATAATAATAATAATAATAAATAAAAGTAATGATAAGATCTATCTATCTATCTATCTAATTTTTTTTTTAATTAAAAAATAACAACTCCTGATGGAGCAATACTGTTTCAGACTTGGTACTCATTTTACACCTTAGTATGGTGGGAATATTTCTGTAGAAAGTCTTTTTATAGGACTAACTTTTGCGCCGTAAAGAACGAGAATCAGACACTCGTTCTAAAGGTAAGCTCTATAACATTAGGCCACAAACCGCAGAATTTATTATATTGCCTTATGTTTGATGGTTTAATTTCTGTGATGTTGAAAAAAAAAATTGAAATTTTGATTTGTTATTGTTATATAATCAATAATACAATTTGATAAAAGATCGTTCGTGCATCTTTGACGTCCTTGTGAGAAAATAATTCGTATACTATACCGGTGCCTGAATTTCATTTGTTCCATGTTCATTTAGTTCTGTATCATCATGAAAAAAAGATAGTGATAGAGCAGAAAAGTGGTGACGTCACATCTTTTCCTCTTCCGGCTCCAAACTCCTTAGAAGTGTGTATGTATCCAGTCATTCGGAGGACTAATAATGAATAGGTACATATAGAATCATAAGTTGGCATATCTATTTTAGTAGCAGGATGTATAGGCAGATTCTTAGGATTACAGGACGTAAAAGAGCGAGGATGGATGATCTTTATTGACGACCAGCATATATTTAGACTAGGAAATATAATGCCATCACTCTGAAATCAGAATGTCAATGGCACGAAGTATGTATCCACTCCTCAGAAAGAGTGGTTTTACACTTCCAATGAGATTGGAACCAGGGTATTTTTACATCCCTATTGAATATAGGGGGGCGAAGTGGACGAGTGGTTAAGGCATTGCACTGTGTTCCGGATGGCC
>NC_088365.1:53547520-53549670 GCF_034508935.2 Berghia stephanieae | reverse complement strand
TTATTATTATTATTATTATTATTATTATTATTTATTATTATTATTATTATTATTATTATTATTATTATTATTATTATTATTATTATTATTATTATTATTATCATCATTATTATATTATTATTATTATTATTATTGTTATTATTATTATTATTATTATTATTATTATTATTATTATTATTATTATTATTATTATTATTATTATTATTATTTATTATTATTATTATTAATTTATGTTGACATTTTGACAAGAATATTTTCACTTCATAAACCGATCGATTAAAGTTAAGCCCAGAACTTGCTAAACATTGCAAAACCGGAGACTGCCAGAATTCTTCAAAGAAGTCGCGAAATTTAAGAAATGTTTATAAGTTTGATGATCATTTTAATATATTTATTGTATTGTATGATATGGAGGCGCTCACTGTCTGCCGAATTGAGGATGCCAGGCCTCACCTGGGAGAGTACCAAGAAAAAAGCCAAGAACAGAAGCATATTGACGGATACTCGTAGAGACGGCCCTATTTTCAGGAGACTACCCAGAAAAAAGCCAAAGACAGAAGCAGATGTGGCGGACCCTTTTAGAGACCCTATGTCGTGATACTACCAAGAAGAAAACCAAGACAGAAGCAGATATGACGGACGCTCGTAGAGGTCCTAGGTTCGGGAACCAACCAAGAAGAAAGCCAAGGACAGAAGCAGATGTGACGGACGCTCGTAGAGGCACTTTGTTCGGGTCATTTTAATCGATCGATATTTGAAGGACGAGTTTTCTGGCCAACTTGTTGAATTGAGCGTTTTTTTAGCTTTTATATTGCGCAATATCCACTAAATGTGCTCCAAGCGCTTTACAAGGGTCCCTGGCTAACAGCAACATTTAACATTTAGGACGGACATGGCGACTGTTAGGCGATGTTACAATTTTTTCCGGGACAGAGACAACGCTGTTAATGGCCAGGTACTCTTTTTACACCTGAGTACGGTGAGCGAATGTGAGTAAAGAGCCTTCTCCAAGGACTCAACTATGCGCCGAGCGAGGCTCGAACCCAGGACCTTCCGATCCGAAGCGAGTGTCATACCACTAGACCACAACATAGCCGCACGAATACCAGATTTTCCAGAGTTGGTCAATTAACTGGTTGTGTCAAGGCATGTCATATATTATACTACTGTATGAAGTAAATTATGTTTTATGGCCAAAACGTTAAAAGGCCTTTTTGACTGAGTTTGGCAATGCAGCTAAACAGTACACATAATAGTTACTTGACAGACAAAGTGGGTGAAGGTTGACGTTTAACCTAGAGATTAACCGATCTGTCTAGGAGTTGTCTTGTTCCAACACGCTTGAGCCCGACTTAATTATAATATTTTTTTCAACTATGGAGACTTCGCGATTGAGCATGGACGATCGTGTTGTTCTTTTTATTTTTTCAAATCTAAACTTATGGAGAACACGCAATAGTTTCATTGAAATTAAGGCTATTTACGAACAAGCCACCCATTCATTACAACTATTATAATACTGGAGTGTGGAAATCAGGTAGTCTTTTAGAACTGAGTCAAGTGGTATGTATTGTGTATAGTGCCTTACCTACTTTAGCTGAGGTTAAAGTTTCAGTCGTCTGGTCACTGACCACACTCAACAACGCTTGACATCTGCGACAAGACGAGACACCACAATCGCATATTCGACATTGTACGTTGATTTTGAGACCAATGTTGACACTATTAAGATCATTTTCGTTTTTTTAAAGTTGTTGTTAATTTGCTGTTTTTGTTATTTGTTTTGTATTGTTTTGTTGTTGTTTTTGGGGGGTTTTTTTGTTGTTTTGTTTTTTGTTTGTTTGTTTTTTGTTTGTTTTTTTTTTGTTTTTTTTTTGTTTGTTTGTTTTTTTTTTTTAAGGGAGGAGGGAGGGTCTCGTTTAAATAAAAATGAATTTTATCTTCTTCACAGCGGGTGTGAAAGCAATGCCCACTTTACTCAGTCAGACAACAATATGTAAGGCTTCGGCTCGAAACGGGTTTAGTAGATTTCAGGTCACATTGGTTGTTTTTTATGATGATGATGGTGATGATGATGATGATGATGATGATGATGATGATGATGATGATGATGATGGTGATGATGATGATGATGATGATGATGATGATGA
>NC_088365.1:53535020-53540020 GCF_034508935.2 Berghia stephanieae | reverse complement strand
GTCAAATTACGCGTCCAAATCGATTTATGGTAGGCCCGATGTGTGCTCGAGGAAAATAATTAATTATCTAATTCCGACAATAGGGACGCAACATAATCATTGATATCATAATACAGTATAATCGGGTTTTCCCGCCAAATCGAAAGAGTATAGATAGAATGCGCTTGGCCAAGGAGTTCACAACATTGCCATCCGGAAGTATAACGGACCAACACACAAACTCTGTGTAACCATGAACTTTTATAGTCTGGTTAATACAGTTTAGTGAGAACAACTCACAAACGCGGATGGCAAAAACAATAACAAAGGCCTGAGTGACGTCATCTGCATACTACCGTATCTATAAGAAAATACGTTTACTATTCTGACATTTGAACTAAATTGGGACCCAAAAATTTGAAGTGAAAGTATGCTGTCTTTTGTTTGTTTGTTTGTTTGGTTTTTGTTTTTGCTAAAAAGGTGTTTTGTTAGGGTACGGCAGCCTTGTAAATGATGTTTATTATGGTTTTCAATCTCCTTGTAAAACGATATATATATATATATATATATATATATATATATATATATATATATATATATATATATATATATATAAAGATTGACGAGTGGAAATGGTAGAGGAAATCATTGTTGTTATCATATTATAGCCGTATTATGATTATCACATTGTTATCTATGTACTGCTTTTGTTTCATTAGGGGGGGGGGGGGGGGAGAGAGAGAGAGAGAGAGAGAGAGAGAGAGAGAGAGAGAGAGAGAGAGAGATAAGGCAATAAGATAACCACGTTATGTATGGTAAATTGTGGCTTCTGTGTGTGTGTGTGTGTGTGTGTGTGTGTGTATGTGCGTGTGTGTGTGTGTGCGTGAGCGCGCACGAGTGTGTGTTTGAGTGAACCCATATAATCACCAATTAGAATTCCTGCCAATGGATAATCCTTTTAAAAATATCTGATTTGAGGATAGAATTTTTGACAATTTTGACAACTTGGGGGGATTCCTTTAATCAGCAAATTTTATAGTAACAGTATTATATGTTTTCTGCCCAGAACGTTGCCCAAGGACCAGAAAATAAAAGAAAGTTTTTTGGGTTTTTTTTTTTTGGTTTTTTTTTTTGTTCGCTTTTTTGTTGTTTTTGTTTTTTTTTTTGTTTGTTTTTTTTTTTGGTCTTGTTTTGTGTTTGTTTTTTTTTTTAGTTTTTTTTGGGGGGTTTTGTGGGGGTTTTTGGGGGTTTTTGGGGGTTTTTGGGGGTTTTTGGGGGGGTTTTTTGTTTTGTTTTTGTTTTGTTTTGTTTGTTTTCTTTTTTCGTCAGTTTTCGGAAGAAGAGCGCATTTGATTATCGCTAATATGCTCTATAAACATTTTAAATCGCCGCTTAACCCTTTAACTTTACTGAAACAAAACCAAACAAAACCGTCAATGGGGAAATGAATGTTCCAGATTACAAATGTATAAGTAAAGATTAGGGGAAGGGGCTGGGCAAATTCGATTGGTGAACAATAAAAAGTCAAAACAAAAGTGTCTGTGATACAGTGCCTCGGCAAAAAGGTCGATGCTGACTTCCAATGGTGGGCAAAGAGATCCTTCACCGTGTCTTCCATCCCCAATATCTGCCGTTTTCCTTTTCCACACCACGAAGTCACGGTGAAGGATCTCGATATTGAATAGAGGCAATAAATAATATTGGAAAACGAAATTGAATAAAGCGGGGGGGGGGGGGGAGAGGGGGAGGAGGGGTATAATGGGGTCGGGAGGGGGGAAGGGGGGGGGGGGGGGAGGGTTATTTGGCCTTTTGAGTTTTGAGCTTGAATATATATATATTATTTACACGATATTGAATAGAGGCAATAAATATTGGAAAACGAAATTGAATAGATGGATTTTATTAAACATTTCTCTTGCATGATTAAACCGTCATCTATCGAGCCCATTCCAAGAGACATAACTTACATATTACATGGCTCTTGTTACTGACAAACGCATCCCGTGAGACAAAAAATCTACAGAAAAACAGACTGAGACGATTTGCAGGAACCCAGGTGAAAAAACAGACGTAATCAACTTCCTGTTTACCTACCACTTGTCTGGAACAACCAGCCATCAATTGAATACATTTAATGTGTCTGTGTGTTTGTTTGCTTGTGTGTGTGTGTGTGGTTGTTGTTGTGTACTATTTCTGTGTGCGTATGTGTGTGGGTGTGTTTGGTTGTATGTGTGAAAATAACACAGTTAATTAGTGAAGTCGAGAGATTATGTGTAGAGAGAAAAATGCTTGTATTTTTACGACAGTGCCAGAGAGAGAGAAAAACACGGGTTTGGAAAACGCAAGAAAAAGCACCGTAAACAAAAACCCCAAGAAAAATATAACATACAAAAACACATAGCAATACCCCCCCCCCCCCCCAAAAAAAAAAAAGACCAAAAAAAAAAAAATAAATAAATTTAAAAAACCTCCCCCTCTCCCCCCAAAAAAACAACAAAGAAAAAAATAAAATTTCTTTCTCAGTTAAATGTTAAATTTCTTTATTATTTCTTTAAGAAATGCAGCATGAGGAGACAGTTTAAGTAATTTTGATGTGACTTCGATTCTTAGATTTACTTTAATCTTTTCCAGTTCAGGCAGGTCCTGATACTTAAGTTGGTAGAGCACTCGCTCCACACGCTGCAAAGGAACCGAAATCGATCCCGAGTGAAGTCGAGATTTTTTCTCTGACCCCTTGTCCACCCAGCATTGTTTTTGGTAACTGGGTTTGTTAGATCCTGGTGGAAAGTACTTCTGATAGACATGTATTCCATCCAAAGGGAACCAAGCAATTACTATTTTTTTTTAAACAGGATAAACTCCGGCTCCATGAGGCTGTTGGCTCTGAAGGGCAACTTTCCAGTGATATCTTCCAAATTTAGACTTAAAATAGAATTTCTTTTCACTTCTTATATTTCTTTTTTGGAGGGGGAATAATAGATTCACGTACATAGTAAAAAAAAAAACAAATTATATTTCTACCAACGTGGCATCATGTTTTCGCAGAATAATAACTGAAATCTGTTAGAGGATTAGGAAATAGTCAGTCAGTAAGTCAGCCCTTTTCAGAAGTTCGTACAGAAGAAGTAATCCCTCGCATAATAACTTAGTAACGGGTTCTAAACTATCGGAACAATGGCGGACGCCCTTATGAAATACTTCTCCGACAAGCATAAAAGTGTATCCGGAGGAGAAAAACATTATCAATCTGATCTTCCTCTTCATCTTCTTCGTTCCCATGTCAATCTGATCATATTTTGACTTTTACACATTCTGATCTCATGACATGTGAAAAGGTTCTAGCAAGCATGAAGAATAAAAAGTACACTTTTTCTTTGTTTAGAACCAAGCTGCTGGTTGCTGGGCGAACGTGACATTAGACTATTGAATCCAATTGCTGGCTGACCATTGCTATGACCAGCCAATTTTGTTCATTTCCTGTCCATGTTATTTTTTCCCCATGTATGACAATTCTCAATTATCTAATCTTGCTCACCCCATGATATCGGGTGAAATGACCACAGGACAAGTAGCAAACCCTTCTTTGGGCAGTTTTTAGGAGATGGTCTTGAGCGTGAATCAACGTCTCAATCTCTTCCCTGATGTCTGCATGTGTTCTGTGCTCAAAGTACGAGACACACACTAGTTTGTTGGGGTTTCTTTTGTTTGGTTTCTTTTGTATTTCTTTTTTTTTTTTTTTGGGGGGGGGGGGGGGGTGTTGTTTTCTTGTTGTTTTTTTATGGGTTTTTAAAAATGTTTTTATTGTTTTTATTTTGTTTTTGTTTTTTGTTTTTTGTTTTGTTTTTTTTTTTTTGTATTTTTTTTAGGGGGGGGGGGGCTGTGTTGCATTGTTGATGTTTTTCTTTGTTGTTTTTTTTTTCTTTGGGGTGGGGGGGGGGTATCATTATGTGTTTTTGTATGTTATATTTTTCTTGGGGGTTTTGTTTAGGGTGCTTGTTATGAGATATTCATTTTTTGTTGTTTCTGTTTTGGTTTTGGATTTTTTTTTTTTTTTGGGGGGGGGGGGGGTTTATTTGTTTGGGGTTTTTTTGTGTGGGATTTTAAAAAAAATTTTATTTGTTTGTCAGTTTTTGTAGCATTTATCTCATTTATAAAATCTCGTCATTCGGTCTCCGCAATGAGCGTCCAAATGATTGACATTAATCCTATAATCGTCCTGCTTCTCCGTATACCGATCAAGATTCAACATTCAAGGCAGTTTGCAAATATATAAAACATATATCAAAACATAGAAAACCGGAACTAATAAATTACTTTATAATATGTGAATACGTTATTTTTTAAAAACAAAACATTCCAGCCGATGTGCACTTATATGCAGGTCTGATAGCCTAATGCAGTGATTGATGGGCTTGATTCAACATTATTGAAATGGACTTTATTTTGCGTTGGTTTGAGAGTATTTTCATTATAGATAGTATGCGCTTGGCTTAGAAGTTCACAACATTGCCATCCGGAAGTATAACGGACCAACACACAATAGATAGTATGCAGATGACGTCACTCAGGTCTTTGTTATTGTTTTTTGACTCCGCGTTTATGAGCAATGCTCACTGAACTGTATTAACCCGACTATAAACGCTCATGGATACACACAGTTTTGTGTGTTGGTCCGTTATACTTCCGGATGGCAATGTTGTGAACTCCTTGGCCAAGCGCATACTATCTATAGCAATTATCCCATAAAGATTTGGGCCATCAGACCTGCAAATAATTGCACGTCGATTTCAGCCATTTCTGCTGCTGGGTGCATTCATTTTCAGAAATCTTGTTACTTCCTTTACTGTCATATTTCCCCTATATCATTTGAAAGCAACGAATAACCTATGCAAAAATAAAAGCCGATAAAGCTAGATAGGTAAAAGACATTCAAGGGACATGGACCCTCTTAACTTCTTTCGCCAAGATTAGAAGGTCATGTTACTACTCCAACACAAGAAGAAGAAGATGATGATGAGGAT
>NC_088365.1:53527607-53529920 GCF_034508935.2 Berghia stephanieae | reverse complement strand
AAATTACCGCCCTGTTTCTAACTTGCCCTTTCTTTCAAAAATCCTGGAAAGAGTGGTACTAGAGCAGCTAAAGAATCATCTAGATTCAAACAATCTTATCGAGCCTTTTCAATCAGCTTACCGTGACCATCATAGCACTGAAACCGCCCTTTTCAAGATCGTGAATGACTTGCTGATAGCAAGTGATAATGGTAATATATCTATCCTTACGCTGTTAGATCTATCTGCGGCATTCGACACAATAGATCACTCAATCCGATGTGATAGGCTTTATTCTGATTTTGACATCTCTGGTACTACTCTTTCGTGGTTTAAATCATATCTCACCAATAGATCACAGGCAGTGAGTGTAAATGGCAAAGTTTCTAACGATGTCTATATAGAATATTGGGTCCTGCAAGGTTGGGTTTTAGGCCCTATCCTTTATACCCTTTATACTTTACCATTATGCAGTGTAATACGCTCCCATTCTGTTAATTACCACATATATGCTGACGACACGCAGCTATATAAATCTGCTTCTCCTCGTGATATCTCCTCTCTTGTCTGTCATTTAGAAAATTGTTGTGACTCCATCAAAAGTTGGATGCTTTCAAATAAGCTATTGTTGAATGAAGACAAAACTGAAGTTGTTTTGACAGGAATTCAGCAAAAATTAAAGTCTTTCCAATTTTCAAATCCTACTCTAACTATATCTTATTCTGATATTTCTATTTCTGAAAAGGCTAAAAATGTAGGTGTCATTTTGGATAGTTCTTTGTCTATGGATCAGCATATAATGTGAAAATTATGTACTATGAGCTCCGTAGAATATCACAGATGAGGTCGTTTTTACCTTTCAACACCTTGAAGATAATTGTCTTTGCATTGGTCTTGTCACGTCTTGACTACTGCAATTTACTGCTTGCTGGTCTCCCTAATAACAAAATAAACAAGCTCCAGAGAGTACAGAATTGTGCGGCTAGGTTAGTCCTGGGAAAATCTCATTACGATGATACAAAGGACATGCTTCGAATCCTCCACTGGCTGCCATTCCGGGCTAGAATTGAATATAAAATAGCCCTTATCTGCTTTGGTGTATCTGAGTCTTCTGTCCCTCTTTCCATCCAACCATACGTACCTCTGAGAAATCTTAGATCCCACGATTCAAAATTGTTAGCATCTCCTAACACTTATGAAATTCGGACCCACGATTTTGAATGATCTCCCTCAATCTGTGAGGTTCTGGAGCTCAATAGACATTTTCAAAAAAGCCCTGAAAACATATCTTTTCAGGAAATATTTACTTAATTGAATTTTAAATGTATTGTATTTAATGTATTTAAATGTATTTATATTGATGATGTATTGATGCCCTTTTATGCTCTTAATTGTTTTGATACTTTGGTTGATTTTTTTTAAAAAGGGCTTTGAGGTTTTGACGAGGGGCGCTATATAAATATGCTTATTATTATTATTACATATGTTTTCAGCAAGGTAGTGGTGGAAAACGTGGTGTTGTGAAAAATAATGCTACTACTACTACGTTTTCCACCACTACCTTTTTCTTACCACACCTCTCAGTCTATCCTTCCCTTAGTTTCTCTCATTCACTCGCCTCTCACGTTTACCTACACTTATTGATTACCTTACTCATCCTTTTAGCCTTTCGCCCTCTTTTCCTATTTTCACCATGCCTCATACATCTCCCAAGCAACTCTTGCGCTCTTCCTTACGGGACATTCTTATGTTTCTTTCCACTTCCCCCATCCACCTATCTCAAGTAGGCTACACTCTCGCCCACACCACCCTATATAAAACTCGAGCTACGAGTAGCAGCAAATTAAATTTCTTATTGTACTGCCTTAGGAAACACACGGCCCCTTAAGGATTCGTTTCACATTTCCACCCTTCTTTAGGCTCTCTTACCTCATCCCAGTTCTCTCAGTTTCTGGAATTAGAATCTACTTGTGCTATGCAACGACTTAGACTTACTACAGACATCCTTCGCAAACTATTACACCACATCGACACATCCTCCACATGCTTGAGGCATCGTACTTATCATAACCATACACTTTAAAAAGCAATTAGGTTATTCACACATCCATGTAATCAACATTACCATGCAAGCTTAAATGATGTCAAAACCAGTAAATTGGATGCTCTCTTTCCTAACAGAATTACACATCTTGACGATTTCCCTTCTCATTCGGCAACACTACCATTGGGTGGATTCACCCATTGAACCTTCCTCTGGCCTACCAGTCCCGCATTGAGTCGGATGTACGTCGCTTCGTGCGTATTTTACGCTTGAAGTATCACTTCAAGGAC
>NC_088365.1:53517607-53522607 GCF_034508935.2 Berghia stephanieae | reverse complement strand
GAGGCCTCATTGCTGCTTCTCTCGACACGAGGCTGGCTTTTCGGAACCCTTATGCAAAACCCTTTCGGGATATTCCCGCGCCCTTAAAAAATCGAGCATTCAATCAAGTTGAAGCGCAAATTCATCATCTTCCAGAAAGAGTCTCCACAAGCGGAGTATCTGACTGAATGGGATGGAATCTTTGCACTTCACCGGATGGGATGACCGATAGAGCAGGTAGCTGTGACTGTCCATTTCCTTGTAGTGTACTATTGTCCGTACTGCCGTGCTGGTCAATACAGCCTTGATGTCCAAAAAGTTCACCTCAGAGGTTGAAATCTCATAAGTATACTCTATGACGGGTGGAAGGAGTCCATGGCTAGGATGAACCCTTTCAACTGGCTGTGGATCAAGGACCTAACGCCGAAACAGTCGTCAATGTACCTTTTGAACAGCTCGGGGGCAGGTCCACTGTACTGGCGGAAGAAAGTTTCCTCAAGGTATCCCATGAAGAGTTTAGCATATGAGGGACCCATCTTGGTGCCCATCGCAACACCTGAGATCGGATGGAAAAATACATCATTGAACTCAAAAGTATTGAGTGTGAGCACAAGTTCGGTGAGCCTCACAATGCTGTTGCTGGAGATCCTTGGTAAGGAATGGCGATCGACAAAATGCCTGATGACACGCAGTCCGTCAGGATGCGGTATGGATCTGTACAGTGCCTTCACGTCCAAGTTGAAAATCAGCGATGGACGTTCATCCTGGAATCGAATTTCGTCACGGACACCAAGAGCAATGTTAGTATCCTTGATATACGATGACAGGGTGGGAACTATACGCTGAAATAAAGCATCGAGGAACTGCGATACCTTCTCGGTGGGGCACGAGATAGCCGACACAATCGGCCTTCCAGGTGGCGCATCAGGCAATTCCTGGATCTTGTGTATCTTGGGGAGCATGTAAAAACATGGATTACCTAGGTCGCTGGGGTCGTGTTTAAGGACCTCTGCTCTACTAGGTAATTCTCCCTGCGATACCAAAGACTGGATTGTCTGGTGGACTCTGGTGTTGATAGCAAGTGTTGGGTCCGAAGTCACTTTCTCATAAAATATATGGTCACTCAATTGCCTGTGGCCCTCAGCTCTATAGAGCTTATCGTCCCAAACAACTACGGCCCCTCCTTTATCAGCCGCTTTGATCACTATGTCTCGACGTGATCTAAGTGATCGTACGGCAGCCCATTCAAGACGGGTGAGGTTAGACCTCTTGATAGGTGTGGGTTGTAGTGCCTCGATCTGTCTAAGACAGGTCTGGATAAACAGGTCGAGTGTAGGGGACTTGCCAGTACTAGGAGTCCAGTTTCTTTTACGTCGTGAGAAAGCGGCAAACGGGTCCTCAGGGTCAGGGTCATATTCATGGTCACGTTTATCGTCCTTGAAGTGATACTTCAAGCGTAAAATACGCACGAAACGACGTACATCCGACTCAATGCGGGACTGTCGGCCAGAGGAAGGTTCAATGGGTGAATCCACCCAATGGTAGTGTTGCCGAATGAGAAGGGAAATCGTCAAGATGTGTAATTCTGTTAGGAAAGAGAGCATCCAATTTACTGGTTTTGACATCATTTAAGCTTGCATGGTAATGTTGATTACATGGATGTGTGAATAACCTAATTGCTTTTTAAAGTGTATGGTTATGATAAGTACGATGCCTCAAGCATGTGTCGATGTTGTGTAATAGTTTGCGAAGGATGTCTGTAGTAAGTCTAAGTCGTTACATAGCACAAGTAGATTCTAATTCCAGAAACTGAGAGAACTGGGATGAGGTTAGAGAGCCTAAAGAAGGGTGGAAATGTGAAACGAATCCTTAAGGGGCCGTGCGTTTCCTAAGGCAGTACAATAAGAAATTCAATTCGCTGCTACTCGTAGCTCGAGTTTTATATAGGGTGGTGTGGGCCAGAGTGTAGCCTACTTGAGATAGGTGGATGGGGGAAGTGGAAAGAAACATACGAATGTCCCGTAAGGAAGAGCGCAAGAGTTGCTTGGGAGATGTATGAGACATGGTGAAAATAGGAAAAGAGGGCGAAAGGCTAAAAGGATGAGTAAGGTAATCAATAAGTGTAGGTAAACGTGAGAGGCGAGTGAATGAGAGAAACTAAGGGAAGGATAGACTGAGAGGTGTGGTTAGAGAAAGGTAGTGGTGGAAAACGTAGTAGTATTAGCATTATTTTTCACAACACCACGTTTTCCACCACTACCTTGCTGAAAACATATGTAATAATAATAATAATAAGCATATTTATATAGCGCCCCTCATCAAAACCTCAAAGCCCTTTTTAAAAAAATCAACCAAAGTATCAAAACAATTAAGAGCATAAAAGGGCATCAATACATCATCAATATAAATACATTTAAATACATTAAATACAATACATTTAAAATTCAATTAAGTAAATATTTCCTGAAAAGATATGTTTTCAGGGCTTTTTTGAAGTCTATTGAGCTCCAGAACCTCACAGATTGAGGGAGATCATTCAAAATCGTGGGTCCGAATTTCATAAGAGACCTATCACCAAAATACTTAAGTTTAGTGTTAGGAGATGCTAACAATTTTGAATCGTGGGATCTAAGATTTCTGAGGTACGTATGGTTGGATGTAAAGAGGGACAGAAGACTCAGATACACCAAAGCAGATAAGGGCTATTTTATATTCAATTCTAGCCCGGACTGGCAGCCAGTGGGGGATTCGAAGCATGTCCTTTGTATCATCGTAATGAGATTTTCCCAGGACTAACCTAGCCGCACAATTCTGTACTCTCTGGAGCTTGTTTATTTTGTTATTAGGGAGACCAGCGAGCAGTAAATTGCAGTAGTCAAGACGTGACAAGACCAATGCAGAGACACATTCTTCAAGGTGTTGAAAGGTAAAAACGACCTCATTTGTGATATTCTACGGAGCTCAAAGTACATAATTTTCACATAATATGCTGATCCATAGACAAAGAACTATCCAAAATGACACCTACATTTTTAGCCTTTTCAGAAATAGAAATATCAGAATAAGATATAGTTAGAGTAGGATTTGAAAATTGGAAAGACTTTAATTTTTGCTGAATTCCTGTCAAAACAACTTCAGTTTTGTCTTCATTCAACAATAGCTTATTTGAAAGCATCCAACTTTTGATGGAGTCACAACAATTTTCTAAATGACAGACAAGAGAGGAGATATCACGAGGAGAAGCAGATTTATATAGCTGCGTGTCGTCAGCATATATGTGGTAATTAACAGAATGGGAGCGTATTACACTGCATAATGGTAAAGTATAAAGGGTATAAAGGATAGGGCCTTGAACCGAACCTTGCAGGACCCAATATTCTATATAGACATCGTTAGAAACTTTGCCATTTACACTCACTGTCTGTGATCTATTGGTGAGATATGATTTAAACCACGAAAGAGTAGTACCAGAGATGTCAAAATCAGAATAAAGCCTATCGCATAGGATTGAGTGATCTATTGTGCCGAATGCCGCAGATAGATCTAACAGCGTAAGGATAGATATATTACCATTATCACTTGCTATCAGCAAGTCATTCACGATCTTGAAAAGGGCAGTTTCAGTGCTATGATGGTCACGGTAAGCTGATTGAAAGGGCTCGATAAGATTGTTTGAATCTAGATGATTCTTTAGCTGCTCTAGTACCACTCTTTCCAGGATTTTTGAAAGAAAGGGCAAGTTAGAAACAGGGCGGTAATTTTTCAAATTTTCAGGGTCTAAATTATGCTTTTTTAAAAGAGGAGTGACGATTGCTTTTTTGTAACAATCTGGTACAGCCCCAGACTGCAACGAGTTATTTATGATTACATTAATAGGTTCTAAAAAACAGTCAAGACATTTCATTAAAAGATTAGTTGGTATCGGGTCAAGAGAACAAGATTTGGGTTGTGAGGCTAGGATAATTTTTTTCACTTCATCAGATGATACATGATTAAAAATACTATAATTAGGGATATGTCTTGGGGATCTAACATAGTCCGAATTTCCCTCATCGTTTTTAACAACTGAATGAAGATTTAATTTGTTTCTTATAATTTTCACTTTGTCTGAAAAATACTTGGAAAAGGCGGTTGGGAGGTTTTCTTCAGGTATATCTTTTGGTAAATTATAATTATCAACTGCATTCTTCAGTTCATTAACTGTTTGAAAAAGAGCACGTGTGTTTGTACATGTTGGAATTTTATCGACAAAGTAAGTTTTCCGTCCGTTATATATGGTCTCCTTGACTATGGTGACTTGATCTTTATAACGTTGACGATCCTCGTTAGTCTGTGACTTTCGCCATCGCCGTTCAGCAGCACTGCGGCGTCTATTTGCAGCCATTACTTTTTCCGTCATCCATGGAGCAGTTTGTCGTATTGTCATCTTTCTTGTGCGCAATGATGCATGATGGTCAAGAATCTTTCGCAGTGTGGCAGTAAAGGAATCAGCGCTAATATAGCGCTATACCTCCAAGACACCAGACTCGAAGCGCTTAAATTACAAATTACTTTGGCTGAAACATAATCATTCACACACACACAAGAACACACACACACACACACACACACACACACACACCACAACACAATCCAAACCTATCTTGCTTCTCATACCATCTCCTGAAATCGAAACAGATATGTTTTAAAAATAGACAAAGATTCTTTTTTCACGAATGCTCTATGGTAAGGCGCTCCAAACAGAGGGTCCGAAATGAGAAAAGGATCTCATTCCAGCATTTTTCCGAATTCGAGGGACAACTAGATTGGTGAATTACTGGCTGAACGTAAGGGCGGGGTTTTCAATTTCTTTCAATTAATTCCGAAAAGTAAGAAGGGGCAGTACCTTCAAAACAACGATACACAAAAACACAATCTTTAAATTTATTCCTTTCTCAACAGGAGCCAATGCAGGTCAAAAAGCAGAGGTCAGACAGAATCGCATCTAAGTTTCGTGAATACTAGTCTGGCACCGCTGTTTT
>NC_088365.1:53497607-53512607 GCF_034508935.2 Berghia stephanieae | reverse complement strand
CAAGGTTAAACTATTTGACTCTTACAAATGTTAAGAACAATAGAAATTCTAAGAATGAAAGTGAATCTAATCTGAATAAGACGTCGACTTGCATCAAAGCTGCTTTTGCTTGACAAATCTATACAGGGCTGTCATGTCTTTTCTTAAACTCAATCATATTGCTCAGTTTGTGGTGGAGTAAGAACAATGTTCACAACATCTGGTTTGTGTTTATCTGTAATGTGTAAAACGTTGCAATAATAGAACAGGCACTTAGCTTCGATTAATTGCAACTTCGGTTAATCGCAACATTTTCGCGATTATCCGGAGTGAACTGTATTATTATTATTATCACTACTATTCTTTGCTTTCCTTCAGTGATTTTATTAGTTAGTTGATTTGTTTATTGGAAATATTATTTTCATGTATGAATTATATTCGCAATTGCCAAAAAAAAAATAACCTTTGAATTTGAATTTGAATTTGATAAAATCAGATGACGTAACACCGTATATCAATTACTATAAAGTTACACAAAAAAACTCTCAAAGAAATTGCTATGCAAATTATCATTTTATTGATGCTTAGCATTAATTTGTTTTCACTGGATTAACCATGTACTTACGTCGGGCGTTGGTGTAGTATTCTGCAGAATTAAGTGAACAGTAAATTATTAGTATTACAACATGAACATGTATATATGTATGTATGAATGTATGTATGTAAGCATGTATGTATAATGACACTGATGAGAAAAGGGTAAATTACAAAGCATGTGTCTCAGTTAATTGCCATCTAGAAAACACATCCCCTCCCTACATTACAAAACTCCTGAAGAATTATTCAACAACCCTGTCTTTGCGTTCCTCCAATGATACTCCCCTTTTCGCTATCCCACGCATTCGTACAAAGGCGGAAACAGGGTCTTTTCTCATTTTGGTCCGTCTGTATGAAACACCACTACACAGATGTTTCGTCCAAATCATTGTCTGTGCTCAAGATATCCTTGAAAACAGTTCTTTTTTGGATGTCATGTATTTTCTTTGATACTGTTTTGTGTTGATGTAAAGCGCCAAGACCCATATAGTTGAGGATACCGTTCACTCTAATTATTATGATTATTGTTTAGGTAAATTCCACTGCTCATACCTATGTACGACCGAACATCTTCTGGACCAAGTTTTAAATAATTGATGACAACAAAAAAGCTCTTCTATAGGGAGGGTCATTGTCAAACTTGGTCCACATTGACCGGCGGGCCGTCCAAATTAAACGGCGGGAAATGGATAGGGCATGCCATTTTATATAGAAACAAATCTGTTCCAAAGGAATCGTCCCAGTAAATGGAGTCCCCAATACAGTCTTGGACATTCAAACAACAAAATTAATATAAGACATGATTGTGGTTTTCCTGCAGGTCAACATCTAAGCAGCCTGATTGTTTTCAGATGAAAATATTTGCAACACCTGAAAATTTCTGTGAAAATCATAAAATTCAGGACTTCTGCTGATCTGCGGAAGATTACCATCACTCAGATGTATTATGATTATCAAAGAATATTAGAGTAACCAAATTGAGTAATCAAACACTGAGAAACAGGCGTAGACGAATACCAACGTACATCTATCAGTATTATCGAATAGACGCCAGCGCGCAATGGTAACTATTGAATGCCCGCTCGTCAGTCCTGACCAATAGCTATGGCCTTTGATTAATTTGATTACATCTTGTTTGTATTATTCAGATAAAAATGCGTTTCTTGTAGTGTTAAAATTTACTATTCTTACACTTTAGCTTTTTAAAATTCTGCAAGTATTCTTGTAAAACTTGATATCACTTTAAACGCGTAACTATTTTGGTAGTTTGTCATTAAATAATCCAATATGAGGACCAGCTGCACATTTCTATTTTTATATTCTCTGGCTTGTGCTCTTTTTCAAGATCTGTGTGAATTCACCACGGGCAAACACCCTTCTAATATTATCTGAATTGTATTCTTTTGAGATAGTTGGTAAGAGATTGTGTGTATGTTCACTATACATAAGTTGGTAGAACACTCGCTTTACATGCAAAGAGACCAAGAGCGATCCCAAGTGCAGTCGACATTTTTTTCCGGCTTCCTCCCTCCCCTTCCACCGAATATTGGCTGGGTAACCTGTTCTGGGTTCTTGTGGTATGACACTCACTTTTGGATCGGAATTTCCTGGGTTCGAACCTCGCTCGACGCATAGTTGTGTCCTTGGAAAAGACTCTTCACTCACATTCTCTCATCGTACTCAGGTGCAAAATGAGTACCTGACCGTCAACAACTATGTCTCTGTCGGGAAAAATTGTTATATCACCAACCAGGCGTCATGTCTCTTTCTGCATGTTACGTGTTGCTGTTGGTCATTGACCCTTTGTAGAACGCTTTGAGCACATTTAGTGGATATTGCGCTATGTAAAAACTCTAGAATGTTTTGGTCAGACTTAGCGAAGTACTTTGCGATTTACTTACGTCCTATCCTAAAGATATCAGGCAATTGCCATTGCCCGTTCACGCAATATAATCCTGGATAAATTCCGACTCCGTGGATCTAATGGTTCTGAAGAGCTACTCATTTTACATCTGAAGAGAAATATTTCACTAGCATTTATTCTTGTTGCCTTGTTTATGCAAGTGTTTGATCCTACTATTTCACATGCTATTTTAAGTTGAATATTAAGACCACCAAATTAGGATTGATTTACGTATACTCATGTCACTTACTACAGTTTTTGGAAACCCACTTGTATTATCGAAGGCCAGGGAAAGAATGCAAGCAAATGCCTGTAGGTAAAAGGATCAATTTTAAAATTATGAAATAACGTTTTTTTCTTTGTGAATACTTTTATTTTCATTAACCAATTTTAATTTTACACTGAGTTTTCACAGAGTGCATTCACTATTTTACCAAATCATTTAAGTCGATCCATAAATGGAGGGAGAGTGTATAATTTCATGTGATTGAATCAGTGGTAAAACCTATTCATATTGACCCAAATGATGAATGGTTGTCTTAACAATTAGAGAGAAGGTTAATGATATGGATATCTAAATCTGTCACTTCGGTATTGTTACAATCACAATTGCCATCACCAATGAGGAAATCGTTACCAACACCATCACCATTACCAGTGCCACCATTGTAACTATCGTTGCCATCACCTGGGTGGGGTTACTGACCTCCCATGGTGAACAGGTAGATATTTACTGTGTTTTCTATCCCCTTATATATTATATTCTCCAATTGATTTATTTCTTTGTCTCGGGATGCGATTACTTGGTTTTGTCCTGACCCTGACCGGAGTTCTTGGCTGGGAGGGTAGCAGTAAACTGTATGGTTATAGTTTTGGGAGATAATATATTTTTTTTCCTCGAAAATCATCTCTCTGTTATGAAATATTTATTTTTTTCCTATTTTGAACACATGACTTGTAAACATTTGATTGTGTTCCTCTTAGTGTGGATCTGTGCTTTTGTCGGGATGAGACCATGCACAATAATAGTACGTTATGGAATCTCGATCTGTTCCCTGTTTGTGCAATTGGGGACAGCGTGGCCCAGTGGTTCTGTTTTTATTAATACCCGAAAGGTACTGAGTGGATCTACTTCCGCTGCGCGGTGTGGCCATCACGATCGACACCATGGTGACCATCGTTACCACCATCACCATCACCATCGACATCATCGTGACCATCATTACCATCACCATCACCATCAACATCGACACCAAGGTAACCATCGTTACAAATCACCATCACCATCATCAATATCACCACCACCACCAACCCCACAACCAGCGCTTTGTGAAAAAAAAAAGATGCAGGAATGGGTATGCTAGGAATCAGGATGCAATTGAAAAACTGTGATTCCCAGTAGCTGTTTTTGTTAGCACGGACTGCGACATAAAGTTTGAAAATCTACCAATCAAATGTGTCATTATTAACCAGTTACCTACAATACCCGGTAAAAATGCATTTTTCACAATTTGGCCAGTAAACTCATCCTTCAAATATTGACCCTCGTCTACTCAAAAGCTCTCAAACCTTGGATTCCTTGCGGACTCGCGAAGTCCCAGGGTTGAAAGTCTTTGCCCATATGAGGGTTATTTAAATCGATCAAGATTTGAAGAAATTTTGGCGAATTCTCTGGCTAAATTTTAAGATACAATTTTTCCAGGGTAGAGTAATAAACTGGTTAACAGATGAGCCCATTCAGAAATAAGCATCTTATCACATAGACATCATCTCTGGCAAGTAGCTATTGGCTGATTTCATGGTCCATCCAATGATTATTCATCATTATTCTAGAAATCTGTTTATCATTAAGTCTGTCTTCTTTATTTTGTATTCTAGAAATCATTTTCATCTTTATTCTGATACTCTAGAAATGAAAATGTCATTCATCTTTATTCTGTTACTCTAGCAAGTATTATGTCATTCATCTTTATTCAGACTAAGAAGAAAAAAAAAGAAAGAGACCATGTCCAATGATAAACATCATGTCTAAAGCACAAAGAGACTCAATTAATGATGGTATACTTACCATCATTAAATGAGTATATTTTGTGCTTTACTCTGTGAAAGTTTTTTTTTTTTTAATTTAAAAACTTGTTGATTTGTGAATATGGACAATTTCATTTCAAAGATACATAAAACTGAAAGAACATTTAATTCATCTGATTAAATGATCATTAATAATTTTAACGTAAACTCAAATCAAACTTGTACATGGACGAATGTTTGAACGATGGTCAGTCATTTATGTTACTGATTACCGTGTATATTCAAGAATACCAAAAAAACTTGTTTAATTTGGTAAACATTTCAGAAATCAGACGATAACCATTGACAAAATTGTAGAAAAAAAGAGATGGAGTGACGTTATCCAAGGGAAACAATTAATGACATATGTTAATGTATTGTACTGGTTATGCCCCTCATTATTCAATACATTTAACGAAAATACAATATGACTATTAATATTATTATTATTACTATTATTATTATTATTATTATTATTATTATTATTATTATTATTATTATTATTATTATTATTATTATTATTATTATATTATTTATTATTATTATTAGTATTCATTTAGAAAGTTTCCATATGATGGATTATATCAGGTAATTTAGAATAAAATTTAACACCCGACTCAAAATAATATTATATCTGTATGACAAAGATACCCAGAAATAAAATTGAAACGCAATACACGATAGTTTGGTTAAGTGTGTTGTGCTTCATTGAAGAAAGGCATTTTTTTCCTAAATAGAGATGAAGGTCAATTGATCACTCTTATTTTAATACACTTTCCGGATTGAGTTTTAATCCAACTTAACATTATGTAGTGGTCGTGATTCTTTAATCAGATTAGAACTGTAAAGAAATTAAGAAATGTATTTTTAACTCACCAGAATTGCAAAGAATTTCATATTGATTTCTTGTTTAATTATTGTTTCCAAAGATGATGGTTGACGTATTAACTGGCCCAAAAGACTTCACAAGATGCAAGTGAGGGTTTGCTGCGGGGTGTTGGAACGAATCATACATGTAATTGATATTGTCATGAATTTTTTTAAAAATAAGAGTGAAATAAGAGTATCAATTATGAATCCATTGCCCATTACAACTCAAGGTGTAGAAGTGAGGGATTTCCCAGTTGATCGTTCGTCTCTAAACTCATGGCTTTTGAAGACATAATATCATATTATAACATCTACTTTTGTTCATATCTTTACATTTATCAACCGTTTGGTTATCATCCTCATCACCATTATCATAACTAAGGTTATGTGGTGTAGAGTTATGATACTCTCCTTTAGACAGGAGAGTGCCTTACTGAGTGGCGCGTTGTTGAGTCTTTAGAAAAGCCTCTTTACATTTTTTCTCGCACCGTAACCAGGTGTAAAATGAGTACCTGGCCGTTAACTGCGTTGTATATATAAAATTTGTAACCCTGCCAAAAACGTTTTATTTTTTATCCTATATTTTACGTGTTGCTGCTGACTAGAGATTATAAAGCATTTGGAGCATGTTTAATGAAAAGTGCTCTACTTAAATATGTAAATATATAAACACGTTTGTATTATCATCGTCATCATCGTTATCATCATCATCATCGGCATCGTCATCACCATCATCATCATCATCATCATCATCATCATCATCACCATCATCATCATCATCATCATCATCATCAGCAGCAGCAATATTAATTCTTTGAGACTTTAGGTTGCTAGCAAACTGAAGAATAACATTGACCAAAAATGTAAGATCAGAAAATCAAGACCCTACATGATGCCACGTATTTTTTTTTTTTTTGTTCAAACATTCTGTAAGTTTTCCATTATGTGTACTTATTCGCAGGTCTGATAACCCACATGTTGTGGTCTCCTTGTTATCATGGAGATACGCCCACACCAAGGTTATATGGTGTCTACTAAAACAATGTTAAATCAAACCCATAATCGCATTCGGTAACCCAACCTTCAAATACGTGCACGTCGATATCACTAAAGAATTCGTAGTTTACCAAGTGCAGTGTGAGATTTCAAAATCAGACATTACAACAATGGACAGAGGAAAATAGTCGTACATTACAAGATGAAGAATAAAATTACAAATGAAAATTGAAAATTAAATTGTTTTTAAAAATGTTCTCTTACCTTATTCAACGAATGACTGATTTCAGAGCTGGAGAGAGATGCGTTCACTTACCAATCCAATGAATAGAATGAGCATCACATCGGACATGGCAATTTAAATAGAGAGTGAGCACATCTCTATGTTTGGACTTTCGCTAATCCAAACAAACAATTAACAGACCTAAAGCAAACATGCGTCATTGAATATAAAATGTACATCTCTTTACAATCGGGGTTCGATCCTGTTAATATGAGCATCGTAATTTATTATTTCATTTTCAAATAGAATAGCAATGGCGATGCGACTTGAGCTTTTCATGATAAAGCCCGATGTGTATCCCTGCTTATTTAATAATTGGTGAAAAGGTCTTGGGTTTGTGCCTATAACAAAGTCGTTAAAACAGAAAATTATAAATAGAAGAGATTTTATTTCACAATGATAGGGTTAAGACATCGTTTTATTGGACACACACACACATGCACACACATATACACACACACACACACACACATATATATATATATAAATATACATGTGTGTGTGTGTGTGTGTGTGTATGTATAAACTACCAATTAATAATTACAGTATAACAGGTGTATAATCGAGAATTATTTATGACATAGAAATAATATTCATTATTGCACGGAAAATGGAAATATGGATTTTTTTCTTTGTGAACCCCCCCCCCCCCCACACACACACACAAATAGAGAAATAAATAACAACAAAAATCCTCTAAAAAATAAAGATGAAAATTAAACAAGAACACTAACTCAGACCAAACATTATCAGAAAATGCAAAAAAAAAATCAAACAACGATATCTAACTTCATGTGATTACGGGAGAAAAAAGATGTTACAATGTTTTTTCTTAGTCTTGATCTTATACATAGTTGTTATTCTATGGCGAGTCTAAAATAAAACGGGATATAGTACTACCGTAGTCTGAAAATGAAAGAAGTCCCAGGTTTGAAAGCTTTTGTCAATATGATTTAATGTAATCAATAAATATTTAAAGGACGAGTTTTCTGGCCAAAATTCTAATACATGTTTCTGTGAGAGCACAACAGAATATAGAAACAGAATATAAGATAATATATATATATATATATATATATATATATTATATTTATATTTATATATATCGTGGATAGCTCCTACGGTAGAGTCACGCTCTCACCGGCCAGGCGGAGATGTCGTACCAATAAGGTCGCGGGTTCAAACCCCCATCACCGCCGCGAAAATGTTTTATTATCTATTGTCTTCTGGCGCTTTTCTCCACACTTTATCTCTTGTTCTTACCAACAGAATATAGATCAATCTATTGAATGGAAGTCCAGACCAATATCAATATATCTCAATTGTAGTCTTTAAAAAGGCCTTTGGCTGTCGGGATAGGGAATTGGTAAGAAATGAACGTAGATTTATAACCTGTCACCGAAACTTGCTTTCATGAGAGAGCAACTCAAAGATAGTGCATTGTTGTTTTTTTTTAAACAACACCAACAACAACAGCATCGTCATCAACACGAAGACATCATCAAGAAAAACAACAACCACAACAGCAACAACAACAACAACAACAAACACATTTCTTTTTTTCATTTTTTTAAAACCCCGGATTAAAAAAATATGTCACATCTACTGGATATATAAAGACCAAGTTATGTGCAATTAAACTGGAAAAAACTACTGTATATTATCGATGCAATATGAAATAGAGTTTTCAATGAATATTAATAACTAATGTGTTAACTGTTGCAGTTTTTCGAAACCCACGCAAGTCGCCTGGTGTTTACTTGGAACCAACTGTTGAATGCTTGATGACGTCAATGCCCCAATTGTATGTTTAGGGTTTAAAATCAAAGACCATGAAAACCGCACAGTTAAATATTACTTATCAAATGATTATTCAACATTGAAACTATTATTGCTCTTAATAATTTCTATTGTCACATCATTCACCTATTATGTGAGTATGTGTGTGTAGGAGGGGGTGTATGTTTTATGTGTGTGAGTATGTGTATGTGGAAGGGGTGTGTGTATATGTGTGTGTGTGGAATGGAGGTGCATATGTGTGCCTATATATATATATATATATATATATATATTATATATATATATATATATATATATTATAAACTACCAATTAATAATTACAGCATAACAGGTGTATAATCGAGAATGTTTAATGACGGAAAATATATCCAATATTCTAGGGAAAATGGAAATAAGGATTTCATTCACTGTGAACCCCCCCCCCCCCCCGCCCCGACCCCCGATACACACACGCAGAGAAAAATAGAGAAATAAACAAAACAAAAACAAAACCTCTGAAATATAAAAGGGAATATTAAACTAGAACACTAACTCAAACAAAAAATTATCAGAAAATGCAACCAAATCAAACAACGATATCTAACTTCATGTGATTACGGGAGACAAAAATGTTCCAACGTGTTTTTTTTAGTCTTTATCTTATACATAATTATTCTATGGCGAGTCCAAAATAAAACGGGATATAGTACTACAGTACTCTGAAAACGAAAGAAGTCCCAGGTTTGAAAGCTTTTGTCAATATAATTTAATGTAATCAATAAATATTGAAAGGACGAGATTTCTGGCCAAAATTCTTATACCTGTTTCTGTAAGAGTACAACAGAATATAGAAACAGAATATATATATATATATATATATATATATATATATATATGTATATATATATATATATATATATATATATATATATATATATATATATATATATATATTGGGATCGTGGATAGCTCGTACAGTAGAATCACGCTCTCACCGGCCAGGCGGAGTTGTCGTACCAACTAAATTCGCGGAGATTTTGTGTGTTAGACCCGCAATCTACAGTAGTCGGTGAAAGAGAGCTCTTGGAATGACCTGAGTTAGATACGATTTTTTTTGGATCGTGGATAGCTCCTACGGTAGAGTCAGGCTCTCAACGGCCAGGCGGAGATGTCGTACCAGTAAGGCAGCGGGTTCAAACCCCCATCACCTCCGCGAAAATGTTTTATTATCTATTGTCTTCTGGCGCCTTTCTACAAACTTCATCTCTTGTTGTTACCAACAGAATATAGATCAATCTATTGAATGGAAGTCCAGACCAATATCAATATATCTCAATTGTAGTCTTTGAAAAGGCCTTTGGCAGTCGGGATAGGGAATTGGTAAGAAATGAATGTAGTTTTATAAATTGTCACCGAAACTTGCTTTCATGACAAATCAACTCAAAGATAGTGCATTGTTGTTTTTTTTTTAACAGCACCAACAACAACAGCATCGTCATCAACATGAAGACATCATCAAGAACAACAACAACCACACCTTCGCACGGGACTTGGATGGATTGTGCGTGGGTTATTGCATCTTGCAATACGTATGGACATTGTAAGACTGGTTATTCCAACTCGCAATACTTTCGTTTTTCGATTTATATCTTTAAAAAACTAAGTGACCAGTGGGGAATCAATCAATTTTTTAGAATTGTGGAACCTAGCTGGTGGTCAGTGAGTCTCGTCTGAAATGAAGTTCAAGCTTCCACAGACGTGCTGAATGAGCCGATGGGTTCCCATTTGTGTTTGTCTTTGCCGGGTGTTGTGTCCTCAATTAAGGCACGTTACACATATTACTCCATTCGACATAGGTGTAAATGAGTACCTGGCCATAAGGACAGCTCCGTCTTTATCCGAATAATTGTAAGACGCCCACATAACGTTGTGTCATTTCCATTGTGTTCTGTGTCTGTTTTCAACCGGGCGGAGTAAATCGTGAAGCGCTTAGGGTATTCGTGGATAATCGCTATATAAGTGGAGTGTTTTATTATCACTTTACGTATCCGATCTGTACAAACCCTACCTCAATAGTCAGTCGACACAGTGGATTATAAAAGTACGGTCTAACTCTCACAGGAAGCTTAAAGAATAGAAGAAAGTTCTTGAGGAAATTATTCTATTGGACGATGGAAAGTAAATGACAGACGTTTTACAATGATATTGTCCTTAGAAGCTGCGAACCCCCCCCCCCCCCCCTCCCTCTTTTGAACACCCAAAATAAGGGATCAAGAGGGAGACCCCAGTTGAACTATTTAGCATGGGAACAAGTATCGTCGGTGCTTGAAACACTTGATATAGAATTGCAAAATATCTTTAAATTCATTTCAGATTGATTTATTAAAGTGAATTGTGTAACAGATAATAACTCACAATTGAAATATTCATTAAAAAACTATTTATTACTGGAAGGGAGTTGATCCCCACGCCCTAATTTGAGATTTACCCAATCCTCTGGAAAATTAAATTAGAAATGAATTGACCCAAAAGGACACTATTTTAAGGCACAAATGTCTGTGACTTTTTCCCCAGCTCCAGGGTTAATATTTTAATCTCTTCTGTGCCAAATGTTTCAAAGTATTTGAAGAATTGAAATTTCAAGTACTTAACTTGATAGGTACGTGGCTTCCTTCTTGCTGACCTTATCAATTGCATGTAATCAAGAGGTGAATAGACGTGAGCATTCTGCAGTTGTCTTTCAACTGTCGCATGTACGCTATCCACCTCATCTGCGTGAAACCCCGCTCCAAGATTTTTTACACCAAAATCGTTTCATTTTTGATGCAAAACAATCTCAGAGCTGTGGCTAACACACGGTTACAGTTTTGATAAGTGGAGTCATTAGAGATCACGGTCATTGTATAAAAATGATCTTTTTTATTCGTGAAACTCATATAAACATGTCGCAAACTCATTAGCAGTGAATGCAACGTCTGTCTCGTTCCACAGACAGGAAAAACAGTCACCAGTCCCTAAATCATAAATTGAGTACTAATTATGCACCTGCAGTTTAGTTTAGTATACAATGCAGAAGCTTTCAGTGCAGGAACAAGTAGCACACGCTGTACACGTTCCTCTCATCCCAACTCATCCACTGCCACACCTCATTAAATATCTTGCTTCGGTCTTCGTCATTTTTCTTCTTGCATTGGTGATACTGTGCTTTACACGAGCATCGACCCCCCATTGAGACTGCCTATTTTCATGATTGAACAGATTTATTTGACTCATTGTCTCATCTTCTGCAATCATAAGCCTTGCCTTGCTCCGTTAAGCGTTTGTTCAAATATTTCTTCGAGATTTTCCTACTTTTGGTTCCCTCACACTTCATCCCCTTCCATCATGCTCTGTCCACCTCATCGTATTCCTCACTGTCCACCTCTTCACTTTCCACTCTACCACGGTCACTGCCACCTCTACACTTCCCACCCTACCGTGGTCACTGTCTACATCTTAACCTTCCACCCTACCATGGTCACTTTCCACCTCTTAACCTTCCAACCTAATATGGTCATTGTCCACCTCATTATACCTCCAGCTGCCCTACCACTGTCACTGTCCACCTCATCTTACACCATACCGCTGTACACCTCATCATCTTTTCCCCTGTCTCTCTCCACCTCATCATTTCTGATCCTCTCACTGTCCATCTCATCACCTTCTTTACCGTTTTCGCTCTCCATCTCACCACTACTAATATTACTAAAATTAAACATTTCTTCATCATTACTAAACGAAATATCCATGTCAGATTGTACATCAATCAATTCCGAGACAGATATATTCATAATGTCCTGAAAAGGCTCAAGGGTTTCTCTGTGCAATTGCACATCAGGTGATTCAAGAAGCTTTCGTCTTTTGGCTTGCTTCTGAGTCTCTAAACCGAGTTGAAGCATTCGTTTACCACGGCTGTAAGGCAGCATGACGTTAAGCAGTTGACATAAGTAAAACAAAACAAGTGAGCTAATTATCTTCAATAATGACAGAGAACAAAAGCTATTAGAGCAATATCAGTCCATGTATTTTAATAACTTTTAGAGAATTTTAAGAATCATTTTTTTTCTTGGGTGTATTTCATTATGCCAACAGTGTAACATTACATTTGAAGTATACCTCTCAATATCAATATCAAGAAATGAAAGTACGATGTTATGATAAATGATAAATTATTAAAAAGATCAAATAAATACATGAGCCAGTCTATGATTTAAACAATGATGCTATTGGCTTAGATTTTTTTTTAAAACTCATCAAGTTGAAGAAAAGCCATTGTTGTAACTGAGACCAATAACCTGACGTTGAAACAATCAAGAAGGAATCACAACGGAGATAGACGTTTTGAGACCGGCAATTTAAAGACCCAATGGACTTGTACGGTTTGATCACATGTCAAATTCGCCAATGAAAAAAATGTTCCAATGTTTTTTCTTAGTCTTGATCTTATACAAAATTATTCTATGGCGAGTCCAAAATAAAACGGGATATAGTACTATCGTAGTCTGAAAATGAAAGAAGTCCCAGGTTTGAAAGCTTTTGTCAATATAGGATTTAATGTAATCAATAAATATTTAAAGGACGAGTTTTCTGACCAAAATTCTAATACATGTTTCTGTAAGAGCACAACAGAATATAGAAACAGAATATAATATATATATATATATATATATATATATATATATATATATATATATATATATATATATATCGTGGATAGCTCCTACGGTAGAGTCACGCTCTCACCGGCCAGGCGCAGCAATGGTACCAAAAAGTTCGCGGGTTCAAACCCCATCACCGCCGCGAAAATGTTTTATTATCTTTTGTCTTCTGGCGCTTTTCTCCACACTTTATCTCTTGTTGTTACCAACAGAATATAGATCAATCTATTGAATGGAAGTCCAGACCAATATCAATATATCTCAATTGTAGTCTTTGAAAAGGCCTTTGGCAGTCGGGATAGGGAATTGGTAAGAAATGAATGTAGTTTTATAACCTGTCACCGAAACTTGCTTTCATGAGAGAGCAACTCAAAGATAGTGCATTGTTGTTTTTTTTAACAACACCAACAACAACAGCATCGTCATCAACACGAAGACATCATCAAGAACAACAACAACCACAACAGCAACAACAACAACAACAACAACATAAACAACAACAATAACATAAACAACAACCTCAACAACAACAACAACAACAACAACAAACAAACTTTCTTTTTTTTCATTTTTTTAAAACCACGGATTAAAAAAATATGTCACATCTACTGGATAAATAAAGACCAAGTTATGTCCAGTTAAATTGGAAAAAACTACTGTATATTATCGATGCAATATGAAATAGAGTTTTCAATGAATATTACTAACTAATGTGTTAACTGTTGCAGTTTTTCGAAACCCACGCAAGTCGCCTGGTGTTTACTTGGAACCATCTGTTGAATGCTTGATGACGTCAATGCCCCAATTGTATGTTTAGGGTTTAAAATCAAAGACCATGAAATCCGCACAGTTAAATATTACTTATCAAATGATTATTTAACATTGAAACTATTATTGCTCTTAATAATTTCTATTGTCACATCATTCACCTATTATGTGAGTATGTGTGTGTAGGAGGGGGTGTATGTTTTATGTGTGTGAGTATGTGTATGTGGAAGGGGTGTGTGTATATGTGTGTGTGTGTGGAAGGGAGATGCATATGTGTGAGCATGTCTTTGCGTACGCAGACATACAATCTTATATTATATATATATATATATAATATATATATATATATATATATATAAACTACCAACTAATAATTACAGCATAACAGGTGTATAATCGAGAATGTTTAATAACGTAAAAATAATATCCAATATTGTAGGGAAAATGGAAATAAGTATTTCATTCATTGTGAACCCCCCCCCCCCCCCCCCGACCCCCGATACACACACGCAGAGAAAAATAGAGAAATTAACAAAACAAAAATAAAACCTCTAAAAAATAAAAGGGAATATTAAACTAGAACACTAACTCCAACAAAAAAGTATCAGAAAATGCAACCAAATCAAACAACGATATCTAACTTCATGTGATTACGGGAGAAAAAAATGTTCCAACGTGTTTTTTTAGTCTTTATCTTATTATTCTATGGCGAGTCCAAAATAAAACGGGATATAGTACTACAGTACTCTGATAATGAAAGACGTCCCAGGTTTGAAAACTTTTGTCAAAATATGATTTAATGTAATCAATAAATATTTAAAGGACGAGTTTTCTGGCCAAAATTCTAATACATGTCTCTGTAAGAGTACAACAGAATATAGAAACAGAACATATATATATAGATATATATATATATATATATATATATATATATATATTGGGATCGTGAATAGTTCCTACGGTAGAGTCACTCTCTCACCGGCCAGGCGGAGATGTCGTACCAATAAGGTCGCGGGTTCAAACCCCCATCACCGCCGCGAAAATGTTTTATTATCTATTGT
>NC_088365.1:53445107-53487607 GCF_034508935.2 Berghia stephanieae | reverse complement strand
GTAAACAATTATAATGTTCAAAGTTCAAAAACGTTTATTTTAGGCAATTGCCAATGTAACTCATACAAGAATATATTTTTTTCAACAAATCAAATAAGTAAAATCAATAATAAAGCAAGGCAAACAACTAAAATAATAATGATAATAACAGTAATAATAATAATAATAACAATGACAATAATAGTAATAATAATAATAATAATAATAATAATAATAATGATAATGATAATAATAATAATAATAATAATAATAATAATAATAATAATAATAACAATGACAATAATAGTAGTCATAATAATAATAATAATAAATAATAATAATAATAATAATAATAATAATGATAATAATAATAACAATGACAATAATAGTAGTAATAATAATAATAATAATAATAATAATAATAATAATGGTAATAATTATGTATTGGTAAACATAGAAAACTACACAGGTTTTATTAAAATAAACAATTACAAAAACCTGATGCGTCAATTTCGTTCTATCGCTATGCCTGTATTTGGTTATATAAAACTATTGATGTCAACAGGATATGAGGTGTAAATACACATAATAAAAAGTGAGGAGAACGTGGGAATTCCTTTCAACATTTAGGACGCGTTGATTTCAAACAATGACAGTACCATGCCAACACGTAGTTAGATCATTCTATATGTACAATGAGTATCTCTCTCTCTCTCTCTCTCTCTCTCTCTCTCTCTCTCTCTCTCTCTCTCTCTCTCTCTCTCTCTCTCTCTCTCTCTCAATCAGAGCAGTATTAAGTGTCGTCAATGACAGAATGAGTGACAATGATTGGGAACTCACAAAGAAAGTGTCTTTTTATAACGCATTTGAACAAACTAACCCCAACCGTCGTCAGTGTGAATAAAGAACTGGCGATAGGCATTGATGGATACTGTAAAACTACTACTACTACTTCTACAACTACCATTAATTGAGCTTTATATAGCGCAATATCCACTAAATGTGCTCAAAGCGCTTTACAAGGGGTCCCTGGTCAACAGCAACATTTAACATGTAGGACGGAATATGCCGCCTGTTAGGCGATATTACAATGTTTCGGCCAAAGACACCGCTGTTAACGGCCAGGTACTCATTTTACACCTGAGTACGGTGAGAGAATGTGAGTAAAGAGCCTTTTCCAAGGACTCAACTATGCGCCGAGCTTGAGGCTCCAACCCAGGACCTTCCGATCCGAAAGCGAGTGTCATACCACTAGACCACATAGCCGCACCATTATTACTATTATTCTACAACCAATATTTCTACTTCTGTAACATAAAACTCAAACATTTATATAGTGTAATATCTACTAAACGTACTCAAAGCACTGTACAAACTGGCCCATACCCAAGAGCAACACTTAACATGTAGGAGGAGACATGATGCCTTATAGGCGTTTTCCACATGTTTTCCACCAAGGTACCTATTTATTTAACGCCTGAGAATTGTGAGAGACTGTGAATAAAGAGAGCCTTTTCTAAGCACTCAACTATGCGCTGCTGGAGCTCCCGGTCATACCACAAGACCACAAAGGCGCACAACAGCAATAGTTGTATTAACAATAATAATAATAATAATAATAATAATAATAATAATAGTAATAGTAGTAGTAGTAGTAGTAGTAGTAGTAGTAGTAGTAGTAGTAGTAGTGTAGCAGTAATGTAGTAGTAGGAGTAGTAGTAGTAGTAGTAGTAGTAGTAGTAGTAGTAGTAGTAGTAGTAGTAGTAGTAGTAGTGTAGCAGTAATGTAGTAGTAGCAGTTAGATTTATCACGATACGATACCGGATAATACTGGATTGTCGTTTTTGATAAAACATTAACATAATTATAGTCACCAGGGTCTTAGCGTTACATATAATCGCCATGTCACAAATTAAACCAATGTTGAGTTTGTCATTGACTGAAACAACAAACCACTTAACGAATATCTAATGTATTCGACATACGAGAATGGGTACCTTGATAATAATAATAATAATAATAATAATAATAATAATAATAATAATAATAATAATAATAATAATAATAATAATAATGATGATGATAATAATAATAATAATAATAATAATAATAATGATAATAATAATAATAATAATAATAATAGTATGATAATAATAATAATAATAATAATAATAATAACAATAATAATAATAATAATAATAATAATAATAATAATAATAATAATAATGATAATAATAATAATAATAATAATAATAATAGTATATTAAGAATAATAATAATAATAATAATAATAATAATAATAATAATAATAATAATAATAATAGTATAATAATAATAGTATAATAATAATAATAATAATAATAATAATAATACTAATAATAATAACAATAATAATAATAAAAGAGCTTTATTGTTCAAAGAAATGGAAATTTATTTTGGTCCTCATTGATGCCAATATAAAATACAGTTATAGTTATATCATAGTCATAGTGGGCGCAGACACGTTCACAAACCACGCTCAAGTCGGTTACATACACATATACATAAACACACACTTGACTCCTGAATCTAACTCATCAATGAAGTAGAAATAAAAATTACTTCACAACAGAGAGGGAAATATGAATAGATAATAACTAAACAAAATCAATAATCATCACTATTATGACAGGAGTGATGATGATCATGACAACTACTGTGACAATGAAGATAATGCTGCTGCTGCTGCTGCTGCTGATGATGATGATGATGATGATGATGATGATGATGATGATGATGATGACGATGATGATGATCAGCATCATCATCATCATGGCAGTGACATATAATTCAAGTATGACATTATAAAGAGGACACATTACAAAGGACATGTATTATATGAAACTTAAATGTCCTTCCGTGTGGAATAAATGAAGCATTGTGAAGCGCATTGAGTATGGTGAAAATATGAAAATTCTCAATATAAATTATGCAATATGTATTCCTTTATAATTTTTGACTGACATGTTCAAAACTGAAAACACACGACCATTCAGTGAAATTGTGTTTATATTTGTAAATCACTGCGTGGAATCAGCGCTATTTCAGTTGGAACTCCCAAGGTACCAATAACCCTCCCTGCTAGCTACCTGCATGAGGCCATTGGAGTTCAACTGGTATCAGGCAGTGCTGTGTCCAATGGGGGCAATTATGGATATTTATGGTCTTATAATATGTCTGTATAGCGGGAAAACAATAACAGACTCTTTCACTTTATTATTTTGATTTGAAAAATCAGTTGTCTTTCTAAACATCAGTGAAAATTTGACATTCTTGTGGTTAATAGTTTTCTTTAGATATCACAAATTGTTGATCTAATTTTAAGTGCTTGTAAATTATGGTGCACTTAAATAAAAAATTTGTTATTCAAAACTCAGCGGCAGTATCTCAAGAATTTTAATAAATATCAAAAGTACATATATGCATCTATGTTCCTGTGCAATATTATCATATTGGCAGTTGATTTCTTGATTTATTCATGGTTTAGTAAGTTCTGTATATTGTTTTTTACCAATTCCGTTTCTCTCAAACAGTTGTGTTGATCATAACAGTAAACTGATATGATTTATGTCTTTATGTGGTAAAATAACATATTTTATTGACCAGTAAAGACTAAAAACTAATATTGTGTATGATGTCAATATCTCAATTTACTATCAATCTGCCTATAAAGTATGACTTCTTTACATGAAAAAAATCAATCACCCAACAAGGTTACTAGACATGCTACAAATATTGCAGTATCAATCATCAATTACAACTAACAATAAGTACTGGTACGGTTAAATTAAACGATTTGCTCAAACAGACGGACATAGTATGTGGACAAAAGAGGATTCAAAATTATGAGGTCATATAGTTTATTCCAAGTAGTAACCTTTTTCTCCTTATTGACCAAATACATTCAAAACGAACACACTGTCCATACTAGCTAGGGAATTAGGGACATAAAACCCCCGAATTGTGCAAATTAGTGATGAAAGCATGAATTTTGTATGAAAAAAAGTTCGTGCTCTAAGGTTTAAATTGTGATATAGAACCACTTTCTCATCACTCCAAGAGCTGAGATATCAGCACTTTAAATCGTGTAAAAATTCACGGTGGTGATGAAACTTGCCGCCTTCACAACGACATTTTGCTTTGATGTCAAAAGGTCACAGACTACGTCATTGGTACCGAGTACACATAATGTACCTTGTTACTTAAATCGAAATCGGAATTATAACTTATCATTTATTCATAACTTACAACTTATCAAATTCATTCATTTACCAAGAGAGTAACATAATTTTTAAAAGTATTTGTTTTTAATCCAAAAGTTTACCAATTTGGTTATTTCAAATTTTACCGGCATTGGAACGCGGAACATGAGATTGTGAAATCGAAGAAATCAAAGTTTTGGTGGTGGAATACGAATACGAGAAAAAACAAAACAAACATGATTTTTTTCCCTCTCATATCTTTTGTATATTCCGATAGCTTTCAAAGAGTATAATCTTTATTTTCTTAATGTCTTATTAAATTAGAATTATTTGAAAATAATAGACTCCCGCTCATGTGAAGATATCTATAACAATGCATCGCATTCTGCGGTTGCTAGTTGCGTCGTCTGCTTTCGGGTCGGCGAGGTCACGAAACGGTGTCTACTTGAACTCTGTCGCCTTTTACCCACTCATAATAATAATAATAATAATAATAATAATAATAATAATAATAATAATAATAATAATAATAATAATAATAATAATAATAATAATAATAATAATAATAATAATAATAACAATAATAATAATAATAATAATAATAATAATAATAATAATAATAATAAGAATAAGAATAAGAATAATAGTAATAATAAGAATAATAATAATAATAATGATGATGATGATGATGATGATGATGATGATGATGATGATGATGATGATGATGATGATGATGATGATGATGATGATGATGATGATGATGATGATGATGATAATAATAATAATAATAATCATCATCATCATCATCATTAGCAGCATACCGAGCACCTAGATATCGCTTAAGCCTTAAGCATCAATGTTAATGTGTCACACTAATTCAATACAGATATGTTATTATTGTGGTTTGCGTAATAATATGGTTCAAATCAAATATCAGGTTGAAAATGTCCGTATCATCATCCTCTTTAACATGACCATCATGAACCGCCTCAACCCCATCACCAACAATCCCGTGATAAAGTCACTTAACCCATTAAATCATGGCGTTGACAATGTACTAAATCTTGTACTAACTACTAACAATTATATAATGGCAAAGTGTAGTATTGAGGTGGATTGGGCAAAATGATTAATTTGTCAAGAGGTAAAAATAAAATAAAATTAGAATGCCCAGCTCTGTCAAAGCGGAAATCTTGTGGTTTAATGGTACGTGACTTTTGTAGCGTAGCGTTCTACCAGCTATGGTGTTAAGACTTTTAACGGATTAGCAAATGATAGTGGCAAGCTAGATTTGTCTGTTGAAGACCGCTCTGAGGATACACTGGAGGTCCTGAAGCAAAATGATACCAAATGGCACAGATTCTGTCGCTCTTGATATACGGCCACAAAAAATCAGAAGGCTCGCTGTGAAAAATGAGAAATCACAAGAAAACTTGTTAAATTATCCCGATCTAAACAATCTCTCATCATCCCACTGTCCAAGGAGGCAGAATATGCGTTTTCCCTCAGATTACGTTATCACAAGAAATAGGACACATTGTATGCTTTGCAACAATAAGATGAAGCTTCCCTCCATTCAATAACGACAAAAGACATGAACGAAAATATCCGCGTGGCTGCAGAAATTATAAACGATGTCCAGATTCTCTCCATATTCTCAAATAGCGATTTGATTGCGCAGGAAGTTCATTTTCTGAAGATTTGTCATGTCCGTTTTATGAACATAAAAAAATGCTGAATATTACCAAAACAAACAAAGGTCTAGTTTTGCTGTTGCCGAAATTGTTTCTTCTTCTTCCTCTTCAAGCAGAAACTTCCCGTGGAAGGCTCAGCAGCAGTATACCCAATTGTTTTACTGGGAGTTCCTAAGTCGTATAGTTGAGGGCAGAAACGACTGAAGATGGTAGTCAACATAAATTTGCCAGGTTTCCTCTTGTTCTGTTGGAGGCCGTGTAATGACACCTGACCTGACCTTTGTAAAATACATTTAGTTTATTCTTCTCTCTCCTTTCCTTCATCAATGGTTCCAAATGGGGTGTCATATATGACTTTGATTTGTTTGAGGATTTTGTTGAACGAATTTTATAGCTTTTTTTTGGATTGATTCTATTTACCTAATTTCGGAGGTGTGATCGGGATCCCATACCTTACCGCTTTACTCGAGTGTTGGTCTAACATAAACTTTATAGCATTTCTCTTTTATGGTTACTTTGGAGCCGAAGAGGTTTCTTCTCAAGAATCCCAGGGTGGAGTTTGCCTTCTTGTATATGTTTGCAATGTGATCTTTCCAGGTCAGGCGATTGTTTATCGTTACTCCGAGATATTTTGCTTTGGTGACGTCTTCTAGTGTGTTGTTGTGTATTGTGTATTATCTTTCTTTTGTTGGTAATTTTCTGGAACCAAGGTCCCGGAAGAATTTCTGAATCTTTCTTATGCTTTATTGGTCTGTACAAGAGGCTGTCACCCGCAAATAGTCTCAGTTGAGTTCCTAGCGACAATCTTTCAGGCAAATCATTGATGTAGATAAGGAACAAGAGGGGACCCAGTACGGTACCTAGGGACACACCTGTAGTACTGGAGCTGAGTCTGACATTGCTCTTTCAGTTGTTTACGATTAGTGAGAAAATCCATTATCCAGTCGTGTGTGGTACTCATGATTCCATATCTCCGCAGTTTAATAGCCAGAGTATGGTAAATGACTTTATCAAATGATTTACTAAAGTCTTATAATATAGCATCTGATTGGAGTTGTTTTATTCATGTTTTCTGTTAGGTTGTTGCAAGTTGTTATTCGTTGTGTTTCACAAAAGCGCTTCTTTCTGGAGTCATGCTATATATAAAACATTCATGTATAGAACAGAGCAAAGAGAGAGAGAGAGGAGAGAGAGAGAGAGAGAGAGAGAGAGAGAGAGAGAGAGAGAGAGAGAGAGTCCATACATTGCCAGAATTAATCAAGATGTATAGCAAAGAATGCTGTGAATGAGGTTGCATCCAGTCGTATGTTCACCCAATCAGGTTCAGAGACAGACTCCAGCCGGTCCTACCAGGCTAACCTCAGGAAAGGAAACGTTTTTTAGCCTTCAATAAGACAACATCTGGTTTTCTTGAACACACTGCCATGGAAAAAGCTGACAACGAGGTATTGGCTTATCTTGCGCCGTTAAAATAATTCAAAGAGATCGGGATAAACTAGAAAAGGCTGCTGTTGAATTCTCTCAAGCCCCCCAAGAAAACTGTGTTCCACAGACATTTGTCTAATAAATATGATTTTTGTTGGATCCTAATCATCCAAAAATGTTAATATACATCACCAAGAAAGTCTTTCATTTTCGAAATTAATAGTTACCAACATCACCATAATCACTACCACTATCACCACCACCACCACCTCATCATCACCATACTCATCATCATCATCATTATCATCATCGTCATCATCATCATCAACAACATCATCATCATCATCATCATCATCATCATCATCATCATCATCATCATCATCATCGTCACCATCACCGCTACCGCGATCACTACCACCTCATCATCATCCCCACCACCATTATCAATACTACTATCTCCATAATCACCTCATCATGATCATCATCATCATCATCATCATCATCATCATCATCATCATCATCATCATCATCATCATCATCATCATCATCATCATCATCATCATCATCACTACAACTACCATCACCACCACCACAACATCATCATCAACATCATCCTGATCACCATCGTCTTCGTCATCATCATCACCATCATCATCATCATCATCATCATCATCATCATCACTACCAAAATCACCACCACCACCTCATCAACATCATCACCATCATCACAACTATTACCACCACAATCACCTCATCATCATCATCATCATCATCATCATCATCATCATCATCATCATCATCATTATCACCAACATCACTTCCACCATCATCTTCACCACGATGACGACAACACAACACAAGTAAAACTAATACCAGCACCATCTCCTCCTCTCCCACCCCCCCCCCCCCCTTCCAGTTCTCATAATACAGCTATACTACCGGCCCATACGGTCCTATATCACATATAGGCACATTGTTAACAATGATAATTATTTAAGCCAAAATAATCAACCGCTTACACGGGCTAAAAATAATATATTTTTAAAGCGCCGAATTGTCAACAAATATTTCCTGGATTACGTCCCTTTGTTTTAATATAGCTCATATAGGCGGATTTTCATCTCCCTATTTTACACTGTTAGAGAAATTTCTCAATGTGGTTCAATATCAACATCGATTAATAGTGGTCTCAAGTTACTTTGTACCAAATTTGGTGCTTTCATCACTAATTTGCACAATTTTACCCTAATTCCCCTAGCTTTACAGGTTATATAGAATCATCTCCTTTCCTCCAAGAAAACACATTTAGTCATTGTCTTGTAAAGTCATCTGATATACCATTGAACTCCAGTCAGTCAAATTTAGAGATAAAACAATTGATTAACAACCAGAGTCAAATCAGTATAACACCACAGGCATACCACAGCAGATCATTTAATTTTTGGGAAATCACTGCCATATATATCTGGACGCTTCAGTCTATAAAAAGTTAACACATTCACTTGTGCACAAAAGGAGAACTTGAACTTACATTATATTATTTATTCAACATGCAAGAATACCCTAAACATTGACACCTATATGACACTATAAAGTCGGCATTTCCTGAGACAACCACACAAAAGCAGTACCGTATACATCTTCAAACTATAATGCCTAACAGTCATAAAAAAATATAATTTTGACTTGAATCGTAAGGGATTTAAGTATAGAAAAAAGTTATCAAGCCATAAAAAGTTGGCTTTCAAATGTGAACAAAACTCATAATATTCAAATCAGTTAAATGCTTAAAAATAATATTAGTATTATTTTCGTCTAATGGTTTATATTTTATTCCTAAACTGATATTTGGACATAATTCATTGCATGGAGTACTATGGAGAGAAAATAAGGATCTCACCAAGTCATGCCAAATAAGAAATTTACAATAAAAAATTCATATCTTTTAAGGTTTTACTGCCGGACAACAAAACTTGGCATGTGTCAAGATCATCATTTTTACTTTATAATGATGCTTGTTTCAATCATTTTCTGCCGCTGGGAATTATATTATTGATATGCGAATTACAACAAATTAATTTCATTGATAGCTCAAAAACCACTAAATTGACACCTCTCTTATGAGCAGCCTTAAGAGGATACATTATTATCAACCATGGCATATGATGAAAGAAACCTTTGCTTTGCTTGTGGGAGGGAACAATTTTCATATTTGTGTTAGCAACTGAGCAATACCATGAAATATTGCAACAATTAATTACCATCAGTGGCATCACAGATTCCTACTGACCGCTACCTGTTCTTCCCATGGACTGACCCCACTAATGGGGTCAGGTTGACCTAGCACTGAAATACCGCTCAGAGGGGAAAATGCCACGCAGTGAAATAAACAAACAGCAAACAAAAAACAAGAGAATTTTTTTAAAGTTCCCAAATCGGATAACTTGGATGTATATTTTCATTGTTTTAAGAAATATTCTACACTTTCAATTAAAGAACGCGAGAAAGAGTAAGACAAAGGGAATTTGTCCAAATAGGGAACACATTTATGTAGATTCCATGAGCACACTATCAATGTACTTAGATTAAGATCACCTAAAAATCTCATATCCCGAGGTCGTTTATACAGAGGAACTATTTTTAATTTACAAAAGAATAAATAAGTCTTTTGATAAACGAACTCTTTAAATAAGCCTCATTGAAACCAAGAATTTGTATATGGAAAAAGAAAATGGATGATGATGATATATGTAGTGTCATGTGCTGATAGCAATTAAAGAGCTTATCTGATTATCTACATATTTAATTTCTTGTCCTTGTTTAATTCTGATCCTCTTTTCTTAATAATCTAGGATTGGTTGAATAGTTTTACATATTGAAATATTCTTATTGTGGTCAACATTTCAATAAAATGCTTTAGGAGAACAGGCATGTGCCCACATGAGCTTTTGAATTCAGAGTTAAAACGGTACTTGGAATAGAAAGATGACACAATAGATTGTTTTGTATTCATTTTTGGTATTCCCGTTTCAGTTGATTTAAAAAAAAATTCCATTTTCTGGGCAAGAATTGCAATATCAGAGTTAACTCTAAGCAAGGCTCCAACTTTATATTATTTAAAATCTATGAAAGACGTACAGTCATTGGTAATGCTTGTCGTGTGAGAGGAATAGAGCATATTCCTAATGACTTGGTTTTTTGGACAAAGTTCTTAAAACAGAGCCACTTATATAATCAATCGCATCTTTATCTTTACAACTGAAACCAGCAACATCATCTAATGATAAATCTGAATGTTGTGCAGCATTTTCTTCGTCATCATTTAAAATGGAAATATTATCATTGTCAGTAGATATAGAGACATTGGCATTTGACTTTGACTCGCTAGTGGCACACTCAAATAGATCGTCTTCTTCATCTAAACAATTTTTGGTTGTAGAGATTGAACTGTCTAGTAGCTCCGTTGTACAGAAGCTGGGCATTTAATGGCGCTTACGTATGCAAATAAACGAGGGTGGTCGTTAAAACCATTGCATCCTCTAATTCGGCTGTGCATGTTTTCTCCATGGTCTTGATTGCACTTCCTTAAACATAAAAAATTCATCAATCTGTCTTTGATTAGAATATTCTCGCTGAGATTTTTTAGTGAATTTAAGGTTAATAACCAACCTTCATGACATGGAAGCAAAACAGTTTTGCCTCCTTTGTTCACAAAAGACCAACTCTTAGTAAAGGACAGATAAAATCAAACATTTCCATTTGTTTGGTAAAGTCTTTAGTATTAATTGCTATATTCTCAGTCGGAGACGTAACAGTACTAGAATTTATGAAATCCCACATATTATTAACAACTTCTAAAAAAATAGCAGTATCGGATGCGCCTTCAGGGAAAAGATTTTTAGCTACAAATGTTCTGAACGCTGCACTGACAGTGTAAGAAAAAATATGAGCAGCCAATGAAACCTTCAATTTTTTAACTCTTGGCAATTTAAAATGCTCATCTGACCATTTTGGAACGAGTCGTATGGGACTTTTGAGTCCAGATCAAATAAAATTTTTAAATGTTCTGATTTAGCAACTTTACATTGACCGTTGTACATAAAGTAAATGTCTTTAGTGAAAAAAATATTTCTTACATTTTTAAGAAGATGGGGTGGATCAGTAACAACATTTATAGTGTCATCACTATTATCGTTAAATGAGAAAAAAAGGTTTAGTTGGAGAAACATTCATCGACCTGATCCACTTCCATTGTGATGACTCTTGATCCATAACGATAACTCGAACAGAATATCCACATTTTGAAACAGCATCCACCGTGTTTCGAATAATTGTATTTAGTTGAACTTATGTTGTGTTTGCAAATGTGATAGCCAAGGATCTGTTTCCACAACCCTCGTACCATTATTAGAACTCCTTGGTTTGCCACTCTGATGTCGTTTGTAGTTGTTGAAACGAATCCGAGTATTCTGTCTTCATTTTTTTAAATAAATGGTACCCTCCTTCAGTGTCATACCATCAATGGAAATTGTCACCAGTATTTTTAGAATCATTTAAACATGCTGCTCTGAGTTTTAATGCTTCTAGAAGTTTTGGGCACAATCCTGGTTCTTCAAGAACGTCTTTATACCTCCTTTGTAATGACCTTGGGTGAGGTAAAATAAAACCTGATGCTCGCAAAACTTTATAGGCTGCTGAGCTTCGAAAATAAACGGACAGGCACATATTCATTGCGTCTTTTTCTTTTGACCAGTTTTGTATTTTTTTACATTTGAAAAGTAGAATTTTAAACAAATTTCTTGGCATTGGTGGCAACTTTGATACGATGGAGGAGATGCATTTTTCTTTAGTTGTCTCTACCTCTTTTTTAGAAGCTAGCTCAATATTCAATGATCTTTGTTTGACTCTTTTCAATTTCTTGTTCAGCTGATATTTTTCTTTTTTTAATTGATCAATTTGGTCGAGAGCTTTTTGTAATGTAATTTTCGTAATTTCTGGTGGACATTGTATTTTATGTTTCGGAGTTTCCAATTCACAAGATTCCGTATCTTCCATGGTTCTCCTTTTTGCAGGTGGTTTCCTAGTACTAGTCTCTGTTTTGGGTGGATTCTTACAATGTACAATTGTTGGTATTGCAGTGCAAATAAGGCGAGAATATGAAATGTCCGAGAGACAGCTGTAGGCTGACACATCAAAGTGAACAGAGCATACTCTCTTGTACTTGATGTTTTGAAGATTCAGATCAACTCGTCGCAAATTGATTATCCAGCGCAGGCATCTATGGAGGGAAAAGAGGAGAAATAGAAGTTATATATAACAGTTCTTATGATTTTTTTCACCTGTCAATAAACAAGCAGAGAATGACAACTGAGTTTGATACTTCTGACTCATACGTATTGTGTCTTTTATTCTGTGCTATCGGAAGTTATAAATTCAACCCAACCCTCCTATCCCGAATCGCTGCTGTTCTCCCGATACAATGATACCTCGTTATAACGCCCACCCCCTTCTATATCACCAACATCGCTTATCACCAAGGGAAAGTTGAGTCCTTGAAATAGGCCCTCTCCCCACATTCTATTACAATACTAGGGAGTAAAGTTAGGGCTTGGTTACAATGTTGTCTCAGTTGCAGGTGCATTGTCTCACCCTATATGCTCACTTGGGCCTTTTAACAAAGTGCTATAAGCCTATTTAATGGATATTGCGCCATAAAAAAGCTCAATTATTATCTTGTAAAGTTGTAGAGATTAGCAATGATTTTCAATAAATTTAATATGCATACATATATTTTGTGACTTATTAATTGAAGCCTGGTTACCAGAAGCTTAAACGTAGCATAAACCTGTTACAATTTGTAATGGACGTTAGTTTTTTGGGAAAAACAAAAAAAAAAAAACTTTCGACAAGATCAAGGTTGTGGGTGGGTGGACAAAACGGTCTGATAAAGAAACCTCAACTGCACCTAGTCATGCAAATTATAAATCCAATATTATGTTGTCAATAACATCTATTTTGTTGTACCTTGCCTACAACTTAACGTTTAGATACTTGAAAACACTACTTGGTCAGATTTCGGCTATATGGTCTTGTGGTATGATACTCGCCTTCGGACCAGAAGGTCCCGAGTTCGAGTTCCGTTCTAATCGGCGCATTGTTGAGTCCTTGGAAAAAAGCTTTCTCTTTGATAATAATATATCCCATTTATAACATTAGTACCTGGTTTTTAACAGAGTTGTCTCTTTCGTAAAAAAAAGTATATCGCCGAACATGTACCTATCAGGTCCTAAAAGTATCCTTAATATTAGCTAGGGACACGTTGCTTGATACCCGAAAGCGCTTTGAGCACGTTTAGTAGATATTGCGCTCATTTAGAACTCATTTTTATTCAATATGTAATAATACGACTTGCATTCATCAAAAACATTGAATAGAAGAATTCTATCTTTAATTATTCAAAAACACACCTATTCATGCAAATTATACAAATTCTTAATTCTGTTAATCATAGAACTAGAATTCTTACCTCTCTCTTTCTTTGATCGAGTCAGGGAATCTGTGCATTCGCACTGGATTTTCTGTTCTTGGGTCCAGTGTTGGGCATGATAGCGTTGTGTTGTTGCTACAATTTATGGCACAACAATACATTTTATGTCTTATTTCGAGAACAAATCTGAGTAACAAAACGTAATGAGTATAGGATCACCGGCAAAATGTCTGAACTTATCAGTTCTGAACAATGCAAATAATGTATGATTCGGGCACAGGCTCTCCGTTAATAAAGGAAACAATAAACAATGAAAAGTAAACATAAATCTGAATGGCTAGTACCTTTTCTATCCACCCCCCTCCCCTCCCCCACCTCATCTTCTTTTCAAGCATTTTAATCCCACCCCTCCCCCACCCCACCCTTGACAAATACCCTCTCTCTACACACTCTTCAATTAACCAATTAAAATTGACCATAATTTATATGCCCCTCCCAATTAGCTGATAAAATGACAAGTCGTATTGTCCAGCAATCGGGAATCGGCGTAATAACTGTAGGTAAAATAAGCTCCTCCTACTTTGATTCTTGATGAATTTTGTGGAGACGATCAACATTTCATTTTGATGTTACATAACTGTCAACCGACATTCCACATATTAATGAGAAGACACAAATAATGAAACTCGCCTCTTTGAACTTGCTGATCAGTCCCTCTAACAGATGTTGACACATACCTAGTATTAGTAGATACTATGTGTGAAATGTGAAGGACGTGCGAAATTGCGGCATCCATCCGTTTGATCTAACAATATAGACAAGTCTATGTCATGTATCGTGCAAGAGATGAACACCCCCCCCCCCCCCCCCCCCTCACTCTCTCTCTCTCTCTCTCTCTCTCTTTCTTTCTTTCTTTCTTTCTCTCTCTCTCTCTGATCAGTCTCTCTCTCTCTCTCTCTCTCTTTCTTTCTTTCTTTCTCTCTCTCTCTCTCTCTCTCTCTCTCTCTGATCAGTCTCTCTCTCTCTCTCTCTCTTCTCTCTTCTTTCTTCTCTCTCCTCTCTCTCTCTCTCTCTTCTCTCTCTCTCTCCTCTCTCTCTATCAGCTCTCTCTCTTCTTTCTTTCTTCTCTCTCCTCTCTCTCCTATCTCTCTCTCTCTCTCTCTCTTTCTTTCTTTCTTTCTCTTTCTTCTCTCTCTCTCTGATCAGTTCTCTCTCTCTCTCTCTCTTCTTCTTTCTTCTTCTCTCTCTCCTCTCTGTCCTCTCTCTCTCTCTCTTCTTCTCTCTTCTTTCTTTCTCTTCTCTCTCTCTCTCCTCTCTCTCTCTCTCCTCTCTCTCTCTCTCTCTCTCTTCTCTCTCCTCTCTCTCTCTCCTCTCTCTCTCTTTCACCGTTGTAGTCGTCATAGTCATGGTAGTAATAGAAGTAGTGATTTTAGTAGTAGTAGTAGTATAGTAGCAGTAGTATAGTATAGTGAGTAGTGTAGTAAGTAGTAGTAGTAGTAGTAAGTGTAGTTAGTAGTAGTATAGTAGATAGTAGCAGTAGTAGTAAAGAGAGTATATAAAGATTATTGATAGTTGAATGGATTGATGACCAAGTTGATCGACCATGAAGTTCATACTTTCATCACACCTTTCATCACACCTTTCATCGCATTTTGTTTATTTATTTTTATCTAATTTTTGCTAACAATAACAACGCGTCTGTTCTGTCCCGAAATGCCAATGTTTACTGTTTTCTCATATAATTTAACGCTGCCAGTTTTCTGGAAACCCCGTATATCGTCAGTCTCTCTCTATTCTCGATTCATCCGATAACTGCTGACCATATTCAATACAATGGCGGCGATTAGCCACTAAAAAGTGTCTTTTGCCCGGTCTGCCTCCTAGTCTGTGGCCATGCTATAATATTATAATATTCGTTGTCGCCATAGAAAATACTGGACTAGAGAGAACAACAGGTAGGAAAACGTCATCAAATGTGGCTAGTGAGAGGTCGAGCGCCGCCATTTTCTTTTATTTGAAACCAGGGACGCTGTGCGATTTAATCACTATATGAATGTCTTTGACTGAACTCGATTAACCTTGATTTGTGGACGGAAAATAGAAAAAAGGCCAGGTTTATGATGATAAACCAAATTAGACATATTAAACTACATTTTTACTTGTACATTAAGACTTGGCTCCAATGATCGGGTTTATATTAATAACATTAAAAAAAACATTATGAATAATTTATATCTCCCTTATTTGTGGGGCGGTTTTGTAATTCGTGGTATCAATTTTATCGTAATAAAGAGATAAGAACCTGAGAGTTATTTTTTCTGACACGAAATTATATTATTACTTTGTAATTTTAGCTCTAAGAAAACTAGTTAGTAAATAAATTTGGTACACCTCTTTGATATGCCCGATATACCGCCACCGTCCATTTGTGTAGAATTGTGAATCTCACCGTCGATGTATTACGCTATTGTTACGCAAGGAATATAACACCTTTTTGAGTAGGCCTAAAAGCTAAAATCTAAAAGTAAAAAATATAATTCTGAGGAATTTGAAAGTCACATTGTTGAAATCAGCTTGAAAAAGAAGAACATTGGTCTTTATTTCAGAAAAATCGATTGAAAACCAACTGTTTTAGAATAAATTTGATTTTAAAAATTGCTTTTGTTTATTTAAACTTTTTTTATTAACTTTTTATCGGCCGATTTTCTTGATTTTTATATAATTCTTTATATCTCAATGAGACGAGATCAGTTATATACTTTGTTTGTTTCAAATGTAACTAGAACATAATTTGACTTTTTTACCTATCAACCGTGCCTGGATAATATATTCAGCAACGTGGTGATTGTGACGCAACTATGCCATGAGCGTCTTAGACTCCTTCCTCACTAGGACAAAACTGTCCCAGGACAAATTTGTCCTGTCCTACTGGAGAAAACTTCTATTCAAAAGGGGTTCCGCACTAGGACAGGACTGTCCCGGGACACACCTGCGCGAATGCATTATTATTTTATTTTTTTACAAGATTCAAAAGTTTATTAGTAGGCAATTGTCAATATAACTCATACAAGAATATAATATTTTCATCAACAAATCAAGTAAATAAAATCAATAATAAAGCAAGGCAAACAATGATAGTAATAATGATAATAATAGTAATAGTAATAATATATAATAATAATAATAATAATAATAATAATAATAATAATAATAATAATAAATAATAATAATAATAATAATAATAATAATAATAATAATAATAATAATAATAATAATAATAATAATAATAATGATAATTATAATGGTGATAATAATAATGTAAAATCTTCTAATTAATAGATTAGTCATTTAATAGTTTGAATTATAAATTAATAATTTAAAAAATAAGTCCTTGGTACAACTCTAATAATTCACATTTTATGAATCAACATAAGATACGACATGACGATAATGATTTTTTATACTGTACAATGGGATATGTTTACATAAGATCAAGAGTAATATTATTGCTGCGCTACTACTACAACTACTACTACTACTACTACTACTACTACTACTACTACTACTACTACTACTACTACTACTACTACACTACTACTACTACTACACTACTACTACTACTACACACCACCACCACACCACTACTACTACTACTACTACTACTACTACTACTACTACTACACTACCACTACTCACTACCACTACTGCTACTACTACACTACTACTACTACTACTACTACTACTACTACTGCTACTACTACTACTACTACCACTACTTCTACTATTACGACTACTACATCTACAACAACAACAACAACAACAACTACTACTACTATACTACTACTACTACTACTACTACTACTACTACTACTACTACTACTACTACTACTACACCACTACAACTACCACCTCTTCTACCACTATCTATACTACACTACTACTGCTACTAACTACTACTACTACTACTACTACTACTACTACTACTACTACTACTACTACTACTACTACTACTGCTACTACTACTAGTAGTAGTAATGGATGAAATAGAGGTTGCATATTTCTGTGCTTTACTACGTGGGAAAAAAAGACAAATTGAAAGAAAAAACAATATTGGGTGCATCCTTTAATGACCCAAAGATTGCTCAAGGGTCAATTCCGTTGACTCTTTAGTGATCTCCGATCTTATCTTAAAATGACTTTCTTGGAATCACCTCATTTTACCCAGGTGCAAATGAGTACCAGTTCGCTATGAAAGTAATCTTTGACGGACTAGCATCATTCAAGAGGATAATAGAAAGTCAGCATGGCTCGGTGGTACGGTCTTTGCTTCGTACCCGAAAGGCATCAGTTCGATCACCCGCTGATGCGCTGTGTTGCCTTGAGTAAGTCACCTCGCCTAGCTCAATTTGCGGCGCTGCACTGCGGCTAACGCCTGGGTTATACCTCGCCCTAGGTCAATTTGCGGCGCTGCATTGCGGCTGACGCCTGGGTTATTCCAGTCTTCCCTTGGAATAGACCCTCGAGAAAAATTTCCCCTATGGGATGAAAAAGGGAATTTTATTTTTTTAAATTTTAAACTGTTATCTGTCTGCTCAACGCTACAGCAACATGGATAAGTTCCGGATTTATAAGCTTAGGAGGCAAGATGGTCCATGGTTAGCGCGTTGTACTCTGGACTCAGAGGTTCTGTGTTCGATTCCTACCGAACCATTTTGTACTTTCTAGAGCAAGAAAATTTACTCCAGTCACTCACTCCATTCAGGTGTAAAAGGGTACCTGTCAAGCTGGGATAGTAATCTGCGATAGACTAGCGTGCTGTTCAAAGGTTTTCAAACAAATACGTTAATTGTCCGCTTCACGCTATTGAAACCGGAATAACTCCTGCAGCATTGGCTACAAGGCTCTAAAGGAGTTAATTTCTCTTACAATGAGTCCAAGTGGCTCAGAAGGACTTACTTAAAAATGTTTTCATTGAAAATTCCCGAAATAAATAACGATAAAGATAATTGATCCCACAAGGTACCGAATAGATGTGCGACCGGTTTTAGACACGTTACTGCTGTGTCACAAAGTATGACACTTCTTAAATTATATTTATAAACATACGTTTTTAAATTGCCGAAAATGTTTATGTTGCTATGCCTTCTGTACGTGGTTTCATCACATAGAATTATTTTTTGATTTTTTTTTGCTTTTTTTATATTCAGAATTGAAATAAATAAATAAATCATAACTGTGAAATTGAATGTAAGCTTCAGTTTAATATACGAAAACAGATAAAATGGACGTTTCGGGTTTCCCCTTCATCAACAACACACGATGAATTAAAAACTACAGACGAATGAGATAATGTGGTAGTGGCGTTGTTAAGATGCATAAACAAAAACATTGATGGGCAGGAAATTGTATGCTACTTTGTGAGGAAGCGCGAATTAAAACAGAGCAATAGAAATTTATAAAAGGTGCGTACTTAATTATGTTAAAAGAGGGGAGGCGGGTAGGAACTGTGTAATGCAGTATAGAAGACAGTGAACTAAAATAAAGTGTGGACTATTGTTGGAAAATAAATACAATGGAATTGGAAATAAATACAAAATGAAAGGGATGTAGGTATTAATATATTAGTGGCTTTAGCAGCAGCAGAAGCAACAGTAGAAATATATAGTAGTAGTAGTAGTAGTAGTAGTAGTAGTAGTAGTAGTAGTAGTAGTAGTAGTAATAGTATATAGTAGTATAGTAGTAGTAGTAGTAGTAGTAGTATAGTAGTAGTAGTAGTAGTAGTAGTAGTAGTATAGTAGTAGTAGTAGGGATGCAGAAAATAAAGACAGGCATTTCAATTTTGACACGGTGCCGCCAAGTCTGGGACTTTTTTGTCCTAGTGCGGAAGTCTGCTATATTTTTCTACTATCACAAACGATATGAACACGGGACTGGGACCGTCCTGTCCCGTTGATTTTGTAGCATTTCACAACGGCTTGGGACACAACGGGACTGTTTTGTCCCGTCCCAATAGGTGCGGAAGATTTCTCTAAATTCTATATGTTACAGATTTTGGGACAGGACTGTCCCAGGACAGGGAACTCATTATCTACTACTTTACTACTACTACTACTACTACTACTACTACTACTAGTACTTTACTACTACTGCTACTACTACTACTACTACTACACTATACTAACTACTACTACTTAATACTACTACTACTACTCTTCTATTACTACTACTACTACTACTTCTATTACTACACTACTACTATACTACTACTACTACTATTACTACTACTATTATACTACTACTACTATACTACTACTACTATCTACTACTACTACAACTTCTACTACTACTACTACTACTACTACTACTACTACTACTATACTACCACTAATGCGGACTACTACTACCAATTTAGGGACATTTTATGAATAACATCAACTATCAATGATAATGTTATGGTGACAGTTGGTGTTTGGTGAATTTTTTCCTCTGGATAGATTAAGTGTGTTACTGACTAAATGATCCATCGCCTGTGTACATTTAATTTGTAAAATTCATGACATACCAAATAGTCGACACAGTGTCATATGAAAGACTTACAATCTCTGTTAACCGAATTTCATATTTAAACGTTGGGGTGGGCCGATAAGTTGTTAACATTATATTATTGTGACACTAGGGGTGCTCGCGTAAACGGAGAAAAACATGTTGATTTATTTATTTTTGCCCTTTCTAAATACAGATAAATAAAACAACCAACGCCCAATCGTTTTATACCTTATTCTTGCTGAAGAGATTTTGGACAGTATTGGAGGTTATCTTAGTTTATCAATATAATAGAATCCCAATCTTGGAGTTGACTTTTAAGTGTTGAATATATGCGGATTCAACTGATCATTTAGACTACAATGTGTTCTTTTTTTAGGGGAGCTGCAAGGTCTGGGCCGGACGTCCGCTTGCTGAAAGGAAATTGATGTGCATTTCGAACCCAACACCTCTCATTTCCAGGTGCATTGATTGCCGCGTAATCCTGTCTGACAGAGATTATTGCATATGGCCTCTCATGCATTATTGTGTCCATAACAGCACCTTCCCGTGGTGTTCCCCGTTTCTACTGAGTTTGTTATGGCGCGACCGAGTCCCCGGCGGTATAACCGGGCTAGGGAGTAGGTGGGACCCCTTCCTCTTAAGGTGCAGGAGACAGAACCCACGATGAGTGGTACACGCTCTGCTCCTCACCCACCCACCTCACACTCATTCTGTAGTGTGGTGTCCTCTGTATGTCCTTACTTTTCTTAATCTACCCCTATAGCTCATACTTGTTTCCTAGTGCTGTAACTTTAACACTTCTATACTCCCTCTTTGGTCGACCTGTGGCCCATGTCTTCTGTATGACTATCTGTGATTGATTGTAATCATGTATCCTTTTTAAAAATTGAGATTTTTAGGGGAAAGGGCTGGTATCCCTTTGTTTTAGGCCCACAGAATCTCTCATCGACACAAATGACCCAGGACGTGACGATCCTCTGTTTATGAAATATGGCCCTTTAAGCAGAAAGAATAACTGAAATAGATAACTACTACTACTACTACTACTACTACTACTACTACTACTACTACTACTACTACTACTACTACTACTACAACTTCTACTACTACTACTACTACTACTACTACTACTACTACTATTACTACCACTAATGCGGACTACTACTACCAATTTTAGGGACATTTTATGAATAAACATCAACTATCAGATGATAATGTTATGGTGACAGTTGGTGTTTGGTGAATTTTTTCCTCTGGATAGATTAAGTGTGTTACTGACTAAATGATCCATCGCCTGTGTACATTTAATTTGTAAAAATTCAATGACATACCAAATATGAAAGACTTACAATCTCTGTTAACCGAATTTCATATTTAAACGTTGGGCTGGGCCGATAAAGTTGTTAACATTATATTATTGTGACACTAGGGGTGCTCGGCGTAAACGGAGAAAAACATGTTGATTTATTTATTTTTGCCCTTTCTAAATACAGATAAATTAAAACAACCAACGCCCAATCGTTTTATACCTTATTCTTGCTGAAGAGATTTTGGACAGTATTGGAGGTTATCTTAGTTTATCAATATAATAGAATCCCAATCTTGGAGTTGACTTTTATAGTGTTGAATATATGCGGATTCAACTGTATCATTTAGACTACAATGTGTTCTTTTTTTAGGGGAGCTGCAAGGTCTGGGCCGGACGTCCCGCTTGCTGAAAGGAAATTGATGTGCATTTCGAACCCAACACCTCTCATTTCCAGGTGCATTGATTGCCGCGTAATCCTGTCTGACAGAGATTATTGCATATGGCCTCTCATGCATTATTGTGTCCATAACAGCACCTTCCCGTGGTGTTCCCCGTTTCTACTGAGTTTGTTATGGGCGCGACCGAGTCCCCGGCGGTATAACCGGGCTAGGGAGTAGGTGGGACCCCTTCCTCTTAAGGTGCAGGAGACAGAACCCACCGATGAGTGGTACACGCTCTGCTCCTCACCCACCCACCTCACACTCATTCTGTAGTGTGGTGTCCTCTGTATGTCCTTACTTTTCTTAATCTACCCCTATAGCTCATACTTGTTTCCTAGTGCTGTAACTTTAACACTTCTATACTCCCTCTTTGGTCGACCTGTGGCCCATGTCTTCTGTATGACTATCTGTGATTGATTGTAATCATTATCCTTCTTAAAAATTGAGATTGTTAGGGGAAAGGGCTGGTATCCCTTTGTTTTAGGCCCACAGAATCTCTCATCGACACAAATGACCCAGGACGTGACGATCCTCTGTTTATGAAATATGGCCCTTTAAGCAGAAAGAATAACTGAAATAGATAACTGCAAGCCAGGAAACAGTAGGTGGCGGGGAATGGGCGACCGTCAATCATGAAAGAGACTGTGGAAAGACAAAATGAAGGCTACTTGACTAAACCCTATAAAAATTAATCTATATGAGGAACATGCATCTGCAGCTCAACTCCTGATGTTATGCAGCTGACAAGGAATACAGGTTAGGGTGGGAAGACAGACCAGAGACTCCCCAGCATGCCATGACAAACAAAAGGAAAGCATACGAGCTCGGACGTCGCCTCGAAAAAGGTCCGCGCCAGACAGTGAGTACCCAGGCTGATCTGCGCGAAAAGTCAGCTACTGGGACAAAGAAATTCCACAAACATTTGAATATTTTACAAATTAACATTTGTGGAATCAGGAATAAAAAGACAGAGCTGAAGAAATTATTAAATGAAAAGGAAGTTTACATTGCTTTACTTCAGGAAACCCTGTATAAAAATAGCGATCCATATATTGCTGGTTATACATACTATACCTGCAAATGTGACGACTGCCGTAGTGTTATTACTTATATAAGAAATGACATCACGGGAGATGTTACTTCTAAACCATCACAGAACTCAACTGATGTACAGAAAGTCACCTTATGGCACCTAAATAAGAAATTTACCATTTACAACATTTACAACCCTCCATGGTGTACTATAAACCTAACAGATCTAAACAGTTCCCAATACAACAACACAATAATTGCTGGTGACTTCAATGGCCACTCTCCACTATGGGGATACAAAAATCTAAACAACACAGGAAAAGAACTAGAAAAGCTTTGCAATACAACCAACCTCACCATTTTACAAAATGCAGACTCAGTCCCGAACCTTCTTCACAGAGCTCATATGTCCCTGAGTCATCCCGATCTAACCATCATCTCCTCTGACCTTTGAATTCTTGTCACATTAAAGTCCTGGATGAAATAGGCAGTGACCATAAACCAATTTTAACACAAATAACAGTTCAAACACAGAAGAAAACATTTGAGCAGAAATCCAAATGGAATTTCAAGAAAGCAAACTGGGATGTTTTCACAGCAACATTAGATGACCAGCTTCCAAAAATTACAGATACATCAAGTGTAGAACATTTAAACGAAGCCCTCACCAAAGCCATTCTTGCAGCTGCAAAAGCAGGAATTCCAAGAGGTAGTCGACAGAATTACAAACCCTTCTGGAGCAAAGAAATTGAAAAAGCAGTAAATGCAAGAAAGGAAACAAGGAAAAACTTAGAGGAAAACACAACCATTAAAAACAAGATTGAGTACAATAAAGCATCGGCAATTGTCAAAAGAACTATTGACAACGCTAAAAGAAAGAAATGGGCAGACACATGCGCTAATATTGACCTCAATCAAAATGGGAAAAAAGCATGGGCCTTACTTAATAATCTTAACAATGAAACCCCGAAAACCAACCCAAAGCCCATGAAAACTACAGAAGGAACAATCGTAGATGACCAAAAAAAAGCCATGATCTTCAACAAACATTTTGCTTCAGTAAACAAGGCATCAAAAAGAAGTGAAAAGGACAAAAATTGATTACAGACCTTAAACATCAAGAAAAGGCCCCAAAAGCTATCTCATATCTGTTCAAAGAGGGCTTTACATGTCAGAACTTCACAGAGCTATGAAAAAACTCAAGTTAAGGAAATCCCCTGGACCAGATAAGATACACAATGAAATGCTCCTGCATCTTAGCGTGAGAGGTAAACAGATGCTTCTCAAACTTATAAATCTAACATGGGAGACAGGAATAGTACCAAGGGGATGGAAAAATGCTATTATAATTTCCAATCTTAAAGAAAGATAAACCACCCGACGAAACGAAAAGTTACCGACCAATATCTCTCACCTCATGTGTTGGAAAGATCGCTGAGAGAATGGTAAATAACCGATTATACTGGTGGCTGGAGACATGTGGCCTACTAAATAAATATCAGGCAGGCTTTAGGATAGGGCAAAGAACAGAAGATCAATTGTTTAGATTAAGTCAAAAAATAATTGATGGCTTTCAAGATGGAAAACATACAGTCGCGGTTTTTGTTGATCTCCAACAGGCCTATGACAAAGTATGGAGGAAATGGTTGTTATCAAAAATGATGGACTACGGAATTGATGGAAATCTCTACTTCTGGATTAAACAATTTCTCAGTAACAGAACAATCCAAACAAAAATTAATAACGGACTGTCAAACAGAGAAGTATTAGAGGAAGGTCTCCCACAAGGATCCTGCCTCAGCTGTACTCTCTTTCTTATTTTTATAAATGATCTACCAGAAGTATTACAGACAGAAAAGGCCCTATATGCTTTAGTTATGTGGTATACTACGAAGCACCTACCAATAGCCTCCAATAGAATAAATGAAGATTTAGAAAGCTTAAACACCTTCTGTGATAAATGGAATTAAAAGTAAATTGCAATAAAACAGTCTACTCTATATTTACTAAGAGCCATCCTGTTTCCAAGAAAGAAATAACACTCTCCATCCAAGGCCATCGACTCGCGAAAGAAGAAAACCCCACATATTTGGGCATACAGTTAGACAGACAACTATCTCTGAACAAACACACTCAGAATGTAAAAATCAAAGCCACAAGGAGACTCCAGTTACTAAAACGACTAGCCAGTAATAATTGGGGAGCAGACAAAAACTCGCTTCGACAACTCTATTTAGGCTATGTGCGTTCCGTCATGGACTACAATTTAGCCCTCCAAAATGTAGGTAATAAAAACACACACAAAACCTTGGACAGAGTACAAAACCAAGCACTTCGCTTCATCTCCGGTGCCCTGAGATCGACACCCACAGCAGCATGTGAAATACATACTAATGTGGAACCACTTGGACTTCGCAGAGAATCAGCAGTGCTTGAAATGGTTGAAAGATACAAAGAAAAGAGGAAAACCATCCAAACAGAATTCTGGCAGAGAAATGGAAACCAAGAACAAGATTAAAACAAAAATCCCTGCTACACATTGCTAACAACTTGAATGAAAGACACAGACTCCCAGAAAACAGAGAAAAATCTATTTTAATCAGTCAAAAACCTCCATACGCCGAATTAAAACTTCCAAAAATAAAGACTAACCTTGTAGAAGAAACAACAAGAAATAAAAACAAATCAGATATACAAACATTAGCAATGAAGACAATACAAGAATACCCAGACAACTGGATACATGTTTACACAGAGGGATCTGCCCACAAAGGAACTAAAAATGCTGGGTATGGGTTTGTAGTAGAATACCCAGATAAAACCTGTGATAAAATCCACAATTCTTGCGGAAGCTCCTGCTCAAACTACGAGGCAGAGGCAGTTGCAATAGAAGCCTCACTGCGACACCTCTCTTCTGTTTTCCAGCTAAACCCTTCAAAACTTCAAAACACTGTCATCTTCACAGACTCCAAATCGGTTCTCCAAGCTCTCGATTTAGATAAACTCTCCTCAACGTTCAATAGTTTAAGATCTCAACTAGATGAATTCCTTACAACACACATCTCTCCAGTGGATACCGGGACATTCAAATATACCAGGAAATGACAATGCAGACAGACTAACCAGACTCGGATCAACACTTTTACAACCATCATTTCCAGTATCCTTAACACAGCGAAACAAATAATCAAACAAATAAGAGAGAAGAATGGATGAACAGTTGGGCAATGAGCACCACGGGTAGATGTATGTTTTCCCATATGACCACTCCTGTAAAGACTGATTGCCTAAATAAGCTCAGAAGACACCAGCAAAGCATCATCTTTCAACTAAGAACACAACACATACCGCTCAACAACCATTTAAGCAAAATTACAAAAGACACATCCCCCTCCTGCTCCCTATGTCAACACCCCAATGAAACAGTAACACACCACTTGCTTGAATGTCAACCTCTTGAAGATCTGAGATGCACATTCCTCCCACCAAATCCAAGCATCAGTAACACACTTTATAGTCACCTGGAACAACTACAAAAGACGTCTAACTTCTACGTCATGGCACAAGACCGAAGGGCTAGAGCTCAGGTGGTCGCTGGTTCGGATAAGTAAGTAAGTAAGTTCTTTTTTTAAATTCTGGTCAAAATGAAAATAATCTGTTTTCATACACTGGTACTACGTCTATGGTTTTTGCCAACAGTGCTGATGAAATAGTAAAACTGCCCCTTCAGAAAGGCCGATTTTCATTATCAATTTACTCATCGCGCAAAATCCCCCGTTTGAATTGCGTTTTGATTTTTTCTTAAAGCCTCACCAGTTCTAATCTATTGCTGTAACTACTCTTTTTTATGAGTGAAAGACAAGTAGATATAATTGGATGAATTAAGGAAGGAATTGTGACCTGGAAAAAAAGCAAAAATAATATACTACCGATAAAGGATTGATAACCACACCCCCCCGCCACACACACACACACATACACACACACACACACACACACACACATAGACACTAAAGCAAAGATGAAACAATGGTCTCGGGAATGATTTTCTCCATGCTTCATGTATTCCCTCATCAGGGTAAATAGGGCTAAATTTTCATTTCATACCTTCCAAGTTAGCTGTCAGGTTTCTGTTTTAATACTACGACTCAGCCAAGCACTAGTATACATCTCAGTCGAGTAGGACATTGCATGTAAAGCAGCTATCAAAAGACACGGTGCCATAGTTTTATGGTCAATGTAACCCTGTCCAATCACACAAACAGTGGTTGAAATTATAAAAGACAGTCCACCTTGTCGCTGATTGACCGACGACACTGGACATATATTTATCTCTTCATTTGGCGTTGTTTATTGACAAGTAAAGTAAATGTCAAGCACGTCTGCCCGGATTTAAATGTGTAGCATGACTAACCCAATTGAATTCTTACCTAAGTTGATTGTGAGGTTAAGATTAAAACCTATTTTATTATTTTTTTTTTTATATAAAAAAACGTGCTCAGTTTTTCTGCCATGCCACCAATCATCACTCCCCACACCATTACAGATCCATATTCTTGATTTGTCATTTTGCTGATTGTTGAAACGTTCACTTCAACATCGATAGCACGGAATGTGTTTGTCTCTGGTATCAACGGAAAAAAAAGATTGCTTTTTTACAAAATGCCATCCCAAATATTCTTATCCTAGGGCTGGAGTTCACTGGCTCACCTCAGTCGAGTAGTGTTGTGCAAAAGGGTCCGCTTTGGTCTAAATTATGGGTTTCTGATATTTCAAACATTCGCACATAGAGTGAACATTTGGTGATTCAACTACATAGCAACGCTTATGTCAAAAAAAATATCTGAAATTGAAATATTTTTGGTGCGTATTTACAACATGTACCTTTTATATCAACCTGTTTGGCGGTCCGCTGCTGCTTCTCACTTGTGATGGTAATAATAAATTATTTGTATAGCGCGCAAATTCCATGAATTCATGCTCTAAGGCGCTTTAAAAAAGCTATATAGTTATTAAGGCTCAAATATTAAATAAAGGCATGTGCTACATTAACAGAAAGAAAAAATTGTCTACTTCTTTACGATATATCCTATTTAACAAGATGTTTTCTCTTATGTGAGATAATATCAAAAAATTATGTCTATCCTTCGTTTCTAAATGAATATGTAATGGCTTGTCTGATAATATTGTGGGGTAAAGGGAAATTGAGTCATTAAAAATAATTGTGTCTCCTTCAAAATGTTATACTCATGTTGATGATAATGGTAATGGTATCTAACTTTATCTATTTTGATTATCTATAGTTAATGGTGATATAATAATGCTGATTAATTATGAATTCGATAAGTTCATATATATATATATATATATATGTGTGTGTGTGTGTGTGTGTGTGTGTGTGTGTGTGTGAGTATGTGTGTGTTCATTTGACGACATGTTTGTTCCACTGTGTTCATCTCAATAGGAATACATATTAAAATATTTGATGCATTATATGTAAAACAAACCCAACACATTTGATAAATTATGTTGAAGGTCTAAGACTGATGGAGTTAACAGGCTTAAGTTCCGATTGTCCCATAGAAATCTTATGGATCTATATTTAGAAAACATTTCACAAACCAACCATTCCAATGGAGCAGGTTCTCTGAAAAATCAGCATTCTATTTACCGGCTTCTACATTATTATTATTATTATTATTATTATTATTATTATTATTATTATTATTATTATTATTATTATTATTATATTATTATTATTATATAATTATTATTATTATTATTATTATTATTATTATTATTATTATTATTATTATTATTATCATTATTATTATTATCATCATTATTATTATATTATTATATTATTATTATTATTATTATTATTACTATTATTATTATTATTATTATTATTATTATTATTATTATTATTATTATTATTATTATTATTATTATCATTATTATTATTATTATTATTATTATTATTATTGTTATTATTATTATTATTATTAGGCATACGCATTACGAACAAAATAGAAAATCGATCAAATACTTCAGCAGCCTAAGAGATGACTTAGTCAAAGAAAATGTAATAAACACGCTCGCGTCGAATATGTCGTCAAAGAATTTAAATGATGCCTCCACCCAGCTGAAATTCAACATCTTGTCCAAAGCGAGCTGAATAGCAGGGAAACAACACTGCCTGAGAGAGGTAGTACTCAAAAACAAGACTACTTTCTAATCTGAGACTTGACATCAACAGCTGCTCAAATACGAATGTGAATAACAAAATGAAGAGACAAAGAAATCAGGCATAGAATTAAATCTCATTCAAAATATTATCACAAAGAGAAAATAGATGAGACTGTGGCAGAAATAAACAAATGAACAGTACGAATGACAGTGTGAACATCTTCAAAGCGGTAAATACAATCAAACAACATAAAACACATAATAGACTTATAATCAACAACAAATGTAAGAAAGAACAGTCTTATGTAATGAAGAAGAAATTATAAACACAATAAGCGTTTACTACCCTGAGAAACACATGGGTAATCAAGAAGTGGAACCCTTCGAGTCTACCAATCCAGAGCATGAAACGTCTATAACGACCCAAGAAATATGTGAAGCTATACAAAAGCTCAATAATAACAGATTGTCAGGTTTAGATGGTGTTATCAAACCACCGCAAACAATTACGTCGCGTAATTGAAATCTATTGGCCAGAGACAATTACAAATACTGATCTCAATGAAATAGCCAGTGTCCAGCGCCTGAGTACAATAATAAAAGAACAGCGATGGAGGCAATTTGGTCACATCTTAAGTCGAGAATATAACATCCTAGCCCAAACTGCAATGGCAGAATATTTCCTTCAAGGCAAAAATATATGGTGATACCTCCAACATCAATAGTAAGTACCCTTATCCAGAATCTCTCTACATATCAGAAATGTCTGGATTCAGATGAGGCCGAATTAGTCCCTGAAAAACTAAGTAATACGGCACATTGCGTGGAATCAGCGCTGTTTGAGATGCAACTCCCAAGGGGCCATTAACCATCCCTGCTAGCTACCTGCGTGAGGTCATTGGATGTAAACTGGTATCAGGCAGTGCCGTGTCCAATGGGTGCAATTATGGATATTTTTGGTCTTATAATATGTCGGTATAGCGGGAAAACTAGAATAGCCTCTTTCGCTTCATTATTTTGATTTGAAAAATCAGATGTTTTTATAAATCTCAATGCAAAATTGAAAATTCTTGTAGTTATTAGTTTTCTTTAAATATTACAAATTGTCGATCCAACTTTCAAGTGCTTGTAAATTATGGTGCACTTAAATAAAAATTCGTTATTTAAAACTCAGCAGCAGTATCTCAAGAAATTCAATAAAATATATTATAATTATTATTATTTACTTTTATCTTTTATTATCAAAAGTACATTCATGCATCTATATTCCTATGCATTATTATCATATTGGCAGTTGATTTAATTGATTTATTGTTGGTTTTGATAGTTCTGGGTATTTTTTTTACCATTTCCGTTCCTCTCAAACAGCTGTGCTGGTCATAACAGTAAACTTGAATGATTTATGTCATTATTTGTGGTAAGATAACTCATGAGGATAAGATTTTAATGACCAGTAAAACCTAAAAACCAATATTGTGTATGATTTCAGTATCTCAATATACTACCAATCTACCCTTAAATTATGACCTCTTTACCAGAATAAAATCAATCACCCAAGAAGGTTACAGACCATGCTACAAATATTGTAATATCAATCATCAATTACAGATAAAACTAAGCACTAGTACAGTTAAATTAAAGGATTTGTTCAAACAGACGGACACAGTATGTGGACAAAAGATGATTCAAAATTATGAGGGCATATATTTTATTCCAAGTAGCGACCTCTTTCTCCGATGTGACTTTTCTATGCGAAACTCCGAAGTTGGAGAAATCATCTGACTCATCTCAGACTCAGATGTAATCTGTAATCTGCAGACGGTCTAGAAGGAATCATTTTAATTTTATGGTCCATACACGGTCCGGATGGATGATCTTTTATTTGTTGTGTTTAGTTATCAGATAGGACCATGAATATTTCATGCATTTCTCGTGCAACATACTCTAAATCAAAACCAAATGCCTCATTACCGATAGTGATAGGGTTACTTTCGTTTTCAAGCTTTGGCTTTTATGAGATTAGGAAGTCTTTCACTGTTGTTCTGGTCATTCATTTTAGAATTATAATGTTCCAGTTTATAACTTATGCTTTGTCAAGATTATTTTATTGTGCATTTTAAAAACATGTTCTCCATTTGAAGAAATATTAAAAGTAAGGTTGCGTTTTTCTTAAGTTTTTTTTCCGTTCCTCCGTTGGTGGTGTATTGTAAAGTAACACGAACAAACTGCTTTTCTACACAGCTGTTGGACATGTAAATGCTAGTTTTTGACAGAAGTTTAACACGCTGCTTAGTGATTGCCAGTGTCAGTTTATAATGATAGTAGTGGTTATTTTTTTACTGACAAAATTAATATTATAATTATTATTATTTTAAATTTTAATCCAAAGAAAGAAACAATCGACCTCTATCAATCCACTAAAATGACTTTTCATAATTTTCATAGTTAGAAACTAATTTTAACTCAAGGTGAGGATTAGTTATAATGTTTCGTATAGTCATTGAATTAGGGCCTTCATATGGAATTTTTCCCAAATATGACAATAATAATAAAAAAAAATTTCAATTAAAAATAAATTGTCCTTTGGGATCCCGATACTTTAATTGCAGCTATGTGGTATAGTTATCACCGTCATTTTGGAATTCCAGACCCGTTCTGAGCAGTTGAGTCATTGGGAAAGGAACTTTATTCACATTCTCTCACCATACTCAGGCATAAATTGGGTAACTGGCTTTTAACATAGGCCTGTAAATTTGCCGGCATTTCTGGCAATTTCGCTCTGCCAGAACAAAAAATTAATTAAAATACTTTTTCATTTTGTTTAACAGCCTATTGCATTGGTAAAATTCTAAGAAAATATTCTGGGAAATGGGGATTTTTGCTCATGTTATTGAAAAAGCTTCAGCTCGAGGATTTTCAGACAAGTTTTTCAGGGGCAGGTGCAGGCCTGTTAAACAGCATTGTCTGTTTCCGGAAAAAATGTCATATCGCCTAACAAGCGTCATGTCTCGACCTGCATGTAAAGTCTTGCTGTTGATAATAATAATAATGAAATAGATTTATAGTGCGCCAAACATCCCTTCATCAGGAGGTTCTGGGCGCAAAACATAGATTAACTTAATCATGAAGCCCTAACACAGTACACGAACAACGCTAATTATACACATAATCAAAAGAAAACCTGTCGGAATAAGAATGTCTTCAATCGACGCTTGAATTCCTCTAGTGAAGAAGTGTTGGCTATAAACCCCTTGCAAAGCGCTTTGAACAAATTTTCATTTCATGGAAATTGCACTATATAATTGTTCTACCCTTGTTCTAATTTGACAAAGCTTGATGTAAATTTAACGGAAAGCTTAAGGATTGTAAAAAAAAATTAATTAAAAATTGAGCTTTATATTATAGCGCAATATCCACTAAATGTGCTCAAAGCGCTTTACAAGGGGTCCCTGGTCAACAGCAACATTTAACATGTAGAACGGGACATGACGCCTTTTAGGCGACACTACAGTTTTTCGGACAAAGAAAACGCTGTAAACGGCCAGGTATTCATTTTACACCTGAGTACGGTGAGAGAATGTTAATAAAGAGCCTTTTCCAAGGACTCAACTATGCGTCGAGCGCGAGGCTCGAACCCATGACCTTCTGATCCAAAATCGAGTGTCATACCACTAGACCACATAGCCACACAAGGACCAGGACCAGATTGTAATAGGCAAAAATGACGTAATATATTTCAACAATCAATTTTTTTGCCTTTACAGGAAGGCCAGCATCACTGCTTGATGAAACTGATCCTGATTGTGTTCCAACGTTAAAGCTTGGACATGGGGCAGAGAAAAAAACAGACCATTACTCATGTCTTAAAGATAGGAACAAACGCAATGACTGCAGGCAGCAACGGCTCTAGTTGAACAATCAACAATTGGAGAAACTAGCTCAATCATTGACCATGTAAATGTAAGTGTATTGATTGTATCTGTTTAAAACAATATTTATGTAGGCATGATATCTCTTCCTACATGTTAATGTTAATGTTTCTGTTGGCTTGGGACATCTTGTAGAGTGCTTTGGGTGGATATTGCATGCGCTATATAAAAAATAAAAGCAGATCTCACTCTCAGGAAATTTAATAGGTCCAAATCAAGCAATTTTTTGGGGATAAAAAGTGAGATTAGCAACGTTTGTGCCGTTCATTACACTTTAAGGTCATTGCATTGCCAGTTGAAAGGAAGTTGAATAGAGAGTGAAAAGATTGTAGATCTATGCACATAACAATAGACAAAGGCACAAAATCATATTTCATATTGCAAAGTTAAGACACAAATCTATGACTATGAGGAATGTAATAAGACAAAGGGGAATAGAGCACATATCAAGTGACTTCATTTGCTCATAGGGTATGTAAGGAATGCCTGTCTGGTGAGCCAGTAATGAAGTCAAAAGTTTGTCCAAATTGTTGGTGCAAGAACTGACATCAAGAAAAGTTTTTTTTCAAATAACCAGACTGTACAAAAGCTTACATGGTTGATTTTTAAGACTTTTAACTTCAGAGATAATAAATAACTGAACAAAAACCATCACTTCATTTGAATCAAAAGCTTTGTCTTTATTATGTTGATTAATTTTGTTTTATTGAATGAATGGGCAATGACAATTAATAAAAGAGGAAGATCCATTAAATTTGAGGGCAATGAAATGAATACTATTGTGAGCATGTCCTTCTATGCTATGGATAGGTTGCCTTTTAGGATAGTTCATACAAAATTAGAAAATCCTGAAGGTTTTTGTCTTTGACTATAGCGTAACAAATTTTAAAAATATAGATTCTCTTTATTCACCTCTAGGGAAAATTTGTCTTTGGAGTCTATTCTAAAGGGAGACTGAAATAACCCAGCCATTGCCGCAACACAGTGCCACAAACTGAGCTAGGGCTGAGGTGACTTGCTCAAGGCCACACAACGTAGTGACAAAGTGTTCTTATGATGAGATAGATAGAATGAAATGAGTTCACTCATATTGATTTATTCCTCAATTATTAAGATCTGGGAGGAAATGTTTTATTAACCTTAAATTATGCCGTTTAAGCTAAATGAATATATTAATATGATAGTCTACATGTTATTTTTACAAGCCAATTTTCATTTCATTGTGGTAAAAGGCAATCTGCACAAATCAGCAGAATGACCAATCAAATGTTTTTTACAGAAGCATGTACCTATTCCCTATGTATGTACAAAATACACACGCTGGCAACAAATTAAATAAAAAAAATAATAAATTATATGGCATAAAAGAAAAAACAAACATTCCCAGAAATGTAAAATATTATGGGCTAAGTTTGTCCATTTTTATTGGTTATAGCTAGCGGTATCTACAAGAAGTTGATGGTTAGATGCAGCGCTTGTAACACTCAATGGAATTTCTCGTGTAGAGAAAACATATATGTGTGTTTTTTGTATACTGGTGTAGGAAATACAGTTCTTATTTTTTTTCTTTTTTTGGCGAAGGCCAATAATTGCCCGAACATTACAGTACAGCAGATTTCTTGAGCATACATAGTTTGATTCCACAGGTGATAGAATTACACTTAGTTTTTAAAATATTTGCGTGTTACTTGTAGAGTTTGTAAATAAATAGTTTTAGAATTTTTAGGTTTGCCAGTAATTTTGTGCTCGATGATAAATATTTAACATTTGCTGTACGGAGCAATGGTGATCCACAACTCTATTTTTTTAAAAGAATAGATTTCCACATAAATATGCCAAACCATTTTGGAATGCATCATAAGGTTCAGGCACTATTGGCATTTGAAGTTGAAGTCAAAGAAAAACTTTTTAAAAAAATTATTTTGACCTGTAAAATGAATGACTTGCGTATTTGAGGAAATGGGGCTTAAGTTTTCTTTGTTTTCAAACATATTAAAATATTAAAATTAAAATTCCCAGTGACACGATAGACGCCAGAGGTGGTAGGTCAATAATGTACTATTTGCTCTATGTATTAACTTAATCTTGGTGTTTCTTTTACAGGATTGTGAAGACAGACATTTCAGGTTCCCATCTTGATGCTGAGCAGAAAGCACTTGTCAACACACGGAGTCCATTATAACCCAATTTTTGGGAATGGCGAACCTGAAACGAAAAGAAAGCAGTCAGACTTTTTATTCATTCTTTTCCAATAATGCTTGATTTTATATACCTTTGTAATCCTTTTCATTCTTTTCATTAGACTAATACATGTGTTAAACATTTTTACTTTTGCCCGAAATGTTTGTGAAAAAATTGTACTAGTTGTAGTATTACTACTAGTAGTAGTAGTATTACTTCTGTTACCATTATTATTATTATATAGCAATGACTATGAAAAATGTTTTTTTCTCTTTTTGAAGAAAATTTTTGTCTAAAATCCAAGCCCTATCTCCACTGAGTAAAAATGTTTTTGAATTTTGAAAATCCATTCATAAATAAACAAGTTATACAGTTTTAAAGGTGTCATTTATTTTGATGACACACAAAGAGGAAAAAAACGCGAAAATATGGGACGCTTTTTCGGCATTTTTTTTTCGACCTTTGGTTGTATCTTGCGTAATAAGTGGATTAAAAGATTGAAACTTGAAGAGCAAATTAGGATGGTGTTTTGTAAAATATGGGAAAAGTACTCGTCATATTCATATGAAATTTTACAACCAAAAAGAAGAAATGTTCATGTATTACCTTGTCAGCGACAAAACCTCCACGCCCGGTAGTTTTAGAAATATTTTACTCCAAAGAGTAAAAATCTATTTTTAACGGTCTTCTGGTAATCGCACGAGTTTTGTCGCTTGACATAATCTAAAATGACCTTTTTTCTAACAGTGTGCCAACTTTCAGTCATATTCATAGATAAACAGCGTCGTAATTAATTTTTTAAAATAGCATATACGAAACGGCTTCGTCCCATATTTTGACACGAATTCGGGCACTTCGTGAGCGAAAAAGAGGCCCAAAGATTTGTGCGGGATAGTCATTGCTATATTATATGTTCTGCAATAATATTCAAAACCTAATAATATTTTTGAATTGGCAAATAAATAGAAATCCATTGTATATTTAAACATGAAGTTGGAGCACAATAAAGAAAATAAAGTACTGTAATGACTTTTTTAAAAATTTGTTTTATCCGTTGCTTTTGTAATTTGATGGTGAATGCTTGACTGAGTTCTCATTTTTCTACCCTGGGTGTGGGGTCATTGACCTTCCATTGTGGGCAAGGTCATTATTGCTTTCTTCACCCCCCTATGTCTGTATTCCTTTTTCAGGTAGCTTTCGATCTTTGTTTTGGAATAAGATTACATGCTTTTTTTCCCTGTCCTTAGATGAGAGAGTGACAAATGGATGTAAATTTATTTTGTAAATTTATAATCAACATTTTATAAACAATAGACTGGGTGGGGTCTTTGACTTCCCATGGTGGCAAGAGGGCATGCTGTGTCCTCTATCCCTTATATTGTTTTCCAAGTTTCTTTATGTCCTTGTCTTGGAATGAGATTACTTGGTTTTGTCCTTTCCCTTGCCGGGTGATTCAGCTATGGAAATGTTGTGTTAATAACTGTCTAATTTGTATAAGACTTTCCAATTTTCCACTTTGTGAATTATGTTTTGGAATAAAAGTGTCTAGTTGAAGACATTTCTGTGTTTTTGCTATGGGAATGTGTTGTGTTAGTTGAGTTTTGATTTTGTATGAAACTGTTCCATGTTTTTAATATGGGAGTGTTGTGTTAGTAAATGTCTAATTTGTGTAAGACAATTCCATGTGTTTACTATGGGAAAGTTATTTTGGTGAATTGTCTAATTGGTTTAAGACGTTTCTATGTGTTCACTATGGGAATGTTGTGTTTGTAAATTGTCTAATTTCTACAAAATTTTTCAACATTTCACTTCATATTGGCTTTTTGTGTCACTAGATGTTTGATGTGTGTAAGACATTTCTAAATTTTCCCCTGAGAATGTTGTGTTGTTGAATTGTCTAACGTGTTTAAGACATTTCTATCTTTTATTACAATAAGAATGTGGTTTAGTGGATTTATAATTTGTATAAAAACAAATCCACCTTTTCACTCTGCGAATATACATAATAATTGTTTATTCATTTCCAAACCAATATATTATGGCCGTTTGTGGTCTCGTAAAATGCCTATTACCTTCTAACCAATAGGTCATTTGTTCAAGTCCCGATCTGTGCGCACCAAATTAAGTACCTTCAAAAGGCTATTTGTTCACATTCTCACCATACACTCAGATGCAAAATGAGTACCTGCACATTACTAACATTGCTTCTGTCAATGTTTTTGTTGTAAAATCAACATGCAGACGTAATATTTCGTCCTACATGCTAGTTGTTGCTATTGGGATGTTTGGGGTCTTCTTGTAAAGCGATCTAAGAATATTTGGCAATCATAAACATTCAAAATTGCGTTATTTCATGGAAATATTTTGTACACACAAGCTGTTTGTTGTTTCAGTTTTAAATTCTCTCTTACATTAAACATCATAGGCTATACAGCTACTCATTAAACCTGATTAGAGAGAGAGAGAGAGAGAGAGAGAAAGAGAGAGAGAGAGAGAGAGAGAGAGAGAGAGAGAGAAAGAGGTTATCGATGTTAAACAATTTTTCGTACGGGACAACAAGAATTCGATACCATTCTGGTCTATTTGGTCAGTAGTTGACCCCTTTGCAACCCCGTTGTTGGCCTCTCTCCACTGGTTGCCCATTGAAAAGCGCACATATTACAAAGCAGCGTGTCTAGTCTATAAGCGTTGGACTAGTATAGCACCGGCATATCTCACAGATCACGTGGTCATGTGTAAATTTGAAAATTACACTTTAAGATCATGTAATGACCAAACGAAAATTTCGGAAAAAAGATCAAGAACAAAATTTGGGATAGACCGTTTGCTTGTTTCGGCCTCAAGATTTGGAATGAACTACCACGTGGTCTAAGGGAGTGTAAGTCTTTACCTACCTTTAAAAAGAATCTCAAGACACATTTTTACTGTATTTGTTTTTATTGACTCTATGAATCCTGGATTTGGCTATGAATTATTATTTTTTTTTCTCTTAAAATTGATAATTTATATTGTAAAGTGCCCAGAGTTTGTGTTTTACACGAGAATGAGAGCTGTATAAATGTGTATTATTATTATTATTATTATTATTATTATTATTATTATTATTATTATTATTATTATTATTATTATTATTATTATTATTATTGTTGTTTTCAGCTATATATTGGGTATGTTCATTATAACCGGCCTAACTATTTTACGAATCCAATCAAATTGAAAATCTACAAACATCAGATTATCAATTGAACACGTGGCATCTTTATTAAATACCGCTCTACATAGGGTTAGCAGAAAAATCAGACGGTAGAGCTGTGTCCTAACGTTAAAAGGACCCGGTACGAAACCTGGCTACAAGCAATGTTAAATTTCGGTTTTTCTGTCTACCAAGTCGTGACAAGTAACTGGTCACGTGTTCTTATTTTTGATATAAACTACATTCTTGTAGATTGGCATAATATCTAAAACACGGCATGAAACTGCTGTTGTATGTGTAATGAAACAAAAACAAGAAAGGTACAAACAAACAAAACTAACGATAAAAAACAACGACAAAACAAATAAAAATAGTATGAACGCGATGTGAATTGGAAATCTTAGAATTGATACCAGGTAGCATTTATAATTGAGCTTTATATAGCGCAATATCCACTAAATGTGCTCAAAGCGCTTTACAAGGGGTCCCTGGTCAACAGCAACATTTAACATGTAGGACGGGACATGACGCCTGTTAGGCGATATTACAATTTTTCGGACAAAGACAACGCTGTTAACGGCCAGGTACTCATTTTACACCTGAGTACGGTGAGAGAATGTGAGTAAAGAGCCTTTTCCAAGGACTCGACTATGCGTCAAGCGCGAGGCTCGAACCCAGGACCTTCCGATCCGAAAGCGAGTGTCATACCACAAGACAACATAGCTGCACATTTACTTGGAGGGAGGGATGCAATACGCAATGTACCCTTCATGTTAATGGGAAATAACCACAGGGTAAATATTTCATGATTATTGTATTGATTATGTCCCTTGCCTAGGTACAATTTAAAAAATAAACTGCAGATTTTGTGATGAAAATAACAATGGCTGACAGCGTCTGTGTGGTAAAGAGAACTCAAATCCATCTCAGATTTTAAAAATTCTTTTCAATTCAAGTCACTTTGGGGTTTACACCTGTATAGTAGATATTTGAGGCGGATGGTCAATTCCACCCCCCCCCCCCCCCCCAATGCCCCTATAAAATGGCTACTATTAAAAAGAGAAACTGACAATATAATTGAGATTTTATATAGGGCAATATTCACGTAATGTGCTCAAAGCGCTTTACAAGGGTCTCTGGCCAACAGCAACACTTAACTGTAGGACATGACAGGTCGCCTGTAAGGCGATATTACATTTTTTTTTCAGACAGAGACAACGCTGTTAACTCCCAGGTACTCATTTTACACCTGAGAGAACGTGAGTAAAGAGCCTTTTCCAAGGATTAAATTATATGCCGAGCGAGGCTCGAACCAAGGACCTTCCGATCCGAATGCGAGTGTCATACCGCAAGACCACATAGGGCATATCTGTCGCAGACCAAAGCATTACCTAGGGATGATCTACGAAGGACATCCCAAGGGAAGAGGAATAGATGCCGCCCAAATGAGATCCGGAAACGTATAGAGGAGAGGAATCTGAAGCAGAGAGGACTGTTCCTGGAGATGGCCCCGAGAACAGTAGCTGGTAGGCCAGGACCAGGTGGAGATCCCTTGCGTCTCCTGATGTGCCGTCAGACCCGGAGAGAATGAAGTGAGTGATGATGCTTAAATATATTCCTGGGTTTTATTCAATGAGCACACCACCGTATGACCAAAATGTAAAGTCACCAACTCATCCAGTTTGAAATTAGTCTAAATGTCGCCATTACGGTTTGCGTTCGTTTTTAGAGTGTCATTTCGGTGATTAGTTTTTACGAAACTCTCACAACCTAGTTGTGGACGGGTAATCTTTGACGTGCGTCTGGTCTTGTTGGTACGATTGGTTATAATTAACGTTTGAAAACGTTTGGATTTCATGTTTCTTTCTAATGTATTCTTTTCTATTTTGTATTTTATTGGTTTCATTTTGTACTGCAGTAGACCGCCATTTGGCCATCTTGTAAATCTGACAAATTTTTGTTTTTAGATTCGTCAAATAATTTTGTTTCCAACAGTAACAGTAATGTATTGAGACAATCTTTTAGAAATCGAAAATAGAAAAATCAAGCTTTTCAAACCATTTATGAACACATCGGTATTTCTTTTTAAAGAGAATAATATATTTCTAGGACAATCTACATCTAACAATTATTAAAGAACACAAGAGAAAAGGGACAAAGAAACATTTTTAGTTTTGAGCGTTGTGATTCTTTTAAGAAGACACGACACTTGCTGCTATGCCTGAAAAATATTTTGTCAGACTATGACATCTTTATTCAGGAAGGAATTGTATTTTTCAACAAGATGCTCCTATATCCCATACAAGCAAAAGAACACAAGTTTGTCTTCAGAGTAAGAATATTTATTTCATAGAGAAAGATAACTGGTCGCCTCAATCACCCGGCCTGAGTCCATGGATTATGCGATTTGGAAATCTTTCACCAAGAATGTTGAAAGAGGACAAAGATCCGCATTCACAGAAGAAACCTTGAGAGAGAAATAATTATTTTATGCTTGGAGAAGATAACCAATGAGGAAATTCATATTTGCATTTCAGGCTGGAAAAAGAGACTATTTATCATTCATGATATTATGCTAACTTTATAATCGTTGAACCAAAATGGTGAGTGTGCTAAATATACGATTTCTTACTTGATGAGGAGTATAAGATGAAAATAATGTTTATGGTGAGACATAATTAATGGTTCATCAAAATAGCAACAAAAGTTAAGATCATTGCCATTTTACCCTCTGCAATGTTGTGTAATTTTTCTCTGATATTGAATTTCTGAACACAGTTTTGAAAAATATCACTGCATCTCAATTCATATTCATAACATTTTGGCAGCCTACGTAATATAAAGATTTGGCTTATTTGAGAGTCTCAGGGATACAAACCGACAAAGAGCAACACATTTTTGTATCCTCCTGATATATCATGTATACAAGCATAGGTGCCCGTTCAATAAATGGGGGGGGGGGGGGGGTGACAGGTCGATCAACACAAAATTTTTAATTCAAGTGTTGATGAAAAACATTTGAACTCAATGGCTATTGTCTAATTTAGAAACAATTACGTTTTTAACGTCGCTTTTTACTTGGGTTCACTGCTGCTGGCAACAACCAGTGACTAAAGATCATGACATTTTTGTTGTATGAATTTTTTTTTCTGTTTGAAGTAGGTGAAAAGAAAGAATATTTATTGGAGCAAGATTTTATTTTAGCCAAAGTGAATTAAAAGAAATCAATGTTATTGGTGTAAAAATTTATTCTTGTTGAAGTATGAGTTGAACATATATATTTTTGTTGACGTAAACAAACTTGGCCATATCTTATTGTGCAGGGTTTTGTTGATGTCAAAGTAAATGAAAAAAGATCACGTTTATCAGTTCAAAACTCCATCTGCTCTATCAAGCGAAGAGAGACCTTCTTGAGAGAGGCAAATATTTTTCCGATCAGGTCCAGAATTATCTGTTTTTGGTCTGAAGTTTCTGGTTGAGTTGGCTTAGAATTGTAAATCACACAATTGTCAACGTTCTGGTTGAAGATGGAGTAATCGGATATTCCCGTAGTGACGTCGTATTCGAGGACATGAATGATGGTCTTGTCGGAGTGATGACTCGTCACTCGACGTATGGTGCACGTTTCGGGATCCAAAAGTTTCTGTATGTAGAGGTCAGGAACCTGGAATGGACCCAGACAATTCATTATGCACGATGTGACTGTGGAAGCAGTTTCAATAAACTTGAAAATTTACATATGCAAAATAGCGGGGTGACTCACATAACGACCATCTATTTTCGGGTCAAGTCAAGTAGGAAGAACTCACAAGGTTTTTCGTCAATTCTTAGTGGAAATATTTATATGAAAAAACA
>NC_088365.1:53430107-53442607 GCF_034508935.2 Berghia stephanieae | reverse complement strand
GCGTTCCAAACCTGATGTAAGCCTTTTGTCTGTTGTGATCAAAATATTCTATTTCGCTCTGACAAAAATAAAACAGGAATATTAGATTTGCCTGACATTAATTATTTTTCGATTTTTAAATCTATTCTTCGTCTTGTATATGACTAGGACACTGATGGTCACACAGAATCCCAATGGTCACTCACAATCCCACTGGTCTCAAATATCACTAAATACGTGGTCAGGGGTATATTGGAATATTATACGGATGGGGGCGAAGTGGCCGAGTGGTTAAGGCATTGCACTGTGATCCGGATTTGAGCCCCGCTTCAGGCACTTTCTTTTTCTTTTACTTGAGCAAGATTATTAACCCCCAATTTGCTCACTTGGACAACATGGGTGATTCCTGTTGACATCAGACACCTTGTTTGATGAGTTTTCTATATTCCTTCGTGGAATGCCTAGGCGACGATATCTTATGATGCCGTGGCAAAAAAGGCATAATTTTCTATTTTTTTTACGGATGGATGACTCTTTGTACAAAAGGACCCCAAACATGCAACAGATACTGTATGAAACGGAAGGTTGGCTTATCATGGCCTGCTGGTTGAATGAGAAACAAATAAAACATGACGAGGCGCGTTGAGATTAAGAGATACCTTGCGCTTTTATATAGCACAATATCCACGTAATGACCTCAAAGCGCTTTACAAAGTGTCCCTGACCAACAGCAAGACGTAACATGTAGAACGAGACATGACGCCTTTTAGGTGACAATACAATTTTTTCGACAGAAACAACGCTTTTGACGGCAAGGTACTTATTTTACACCTCAGTACGGTGAGAGAATGTGAGTAAAGAGCCTTTTTAATGATCCAACTAGGCGCTGAGCGAGGCTCGAACTGAGGACCTTCCGATCTGAAAGCGAATGCCATACCACTAGACCACATAGCGGCATAAATATTCATATCTTTATATTTGATATATAAAAATCAAGTTGATAGACTTACCCCATTTCTATAGAACTTATTACCGATATTTGAGTAGATTTGAATTCGGGCAGTCCCTACTGGAGCTGAACAAGGGCACGGGTTTTCTCTGGCGCCGTATGTAGGATTCTGTATGGTTGCCACAATAATGGCCACGAGAAAACAACATTTGGGTGACATCTCTGATTACATCTAGTAAGGGGAAAGACAAAATATAACATCTGGGTGACATCTTTGATTATATCTAGTCAGGGGAAAGACAAAATATAACAACATCTGGGTGACATATTTGATTATATCTAGTAAGGGGAAAGACAAAAAAATATAACATTCGGGTGACATCTTTGATTATATCTAGTAAGGGGAAAGACAAGAAAATATAACATTTGGGTGACATCTTTGATTACATCTAGTAAGGGGAAAGACAAAAAATACAACATTTGGGTGACATCTTTGATTACATCTAGTAAGGGGAAAGGCAAAAAATAACAAGGACATTTCATGTCATTAAAATTTATTTCTTTGACAAAGTTTTAATTTTAGAAATTATTATCATAGTAATACTAACTCCTGGTAGAATAGCTTATGAGAAAACGTCAATTTTCTAATTTAATTTTGGGAGGATATACCAGATTTTGTCAAATCATCAATTTCTAGTTTTCTGCCTTTGAGGACTCCCCGTTCTTTACCCCCAAAATCACGAATAGAATTAACATTAGTTTTGATATTTTCTGATTTGAATCCAATTTCCCGTCTCCAAATGACCCCGACGTATTCGTAATACCGCTTAGAGTCGATAAGCCACAATAGATTAATGAATAAAAAGTATGGAGGAAAATATCGAAACGAAACAGAAACAACATTTTGGTACCGTCTTCAACTGGGGTGACTTTATCTGAAGGAGTGAACGTGCCTCTTGAGTTTCGGATCAGTTAGAATATATCATTTGTGAGGCTGGCTGAGAAAACCCGAAAATGCGGCAAGCTTCGATTCGAGATATTATGAGCCAAAATCGAAGATAAAGTGTTTCCCATAGCAACGAATTTTATTCAGAAAAAAAAAATCATAACTTGGGTTCTAATAGACATAGTAAAAAAATTTAAAGTGGTAAATGATCAAAAAGATGTGGTCTACACCACTGCATACAGATCTAACTCAATTTATGAAATTTACGCATCTTCCCGGGATTTCTCAGCCAGCCACACATAATCCTAAAGTTTTGTGTCAATTATTTCTTTTGATGAAAAGCCAAGTCTTCTTGCCACAAAAATGATAACAACAAAGCTGAGAGCTTTGAACACATTTAGTGGATATTGCGCTATATAAAAGCTCATTTTTTTTTAAAATTCAAAATGTTCCTAATTCATATTGACAAAAAGATTTCCGTTAAAGCAAAGCTGCCCCGGTTGACGGTCCATTCGATTTTACCATCCACAACTTTCATCAGCTTAATATTCACTGTAACCAAAATGGAAACAACCTACTCACCTACTGTACCAGTCCCATTTCAAACGAGTACTCACGGTCAGGTAGATTATATAACACTGTCGTCCTATGACAAATTGGCCTATCTGACAAATCCACCATTTTTAACGCCATCTAATATTTACATTCAAATCCTGGCGGCAAGATGGCGGCTTTTTGGGCATATACTTGTATGGCTATGTGGTCTAGTGGTATGACACTCGCTTTCGAATCAGAAGGTCCTGGGTTCGAGCCTCGCTCGGCTCATAGTTTAGTCCTTGGAGAAGGTTATTGACTCATATTCCCTCACCTTACTCAGGAGTAAAATTAAAATGGCCGTAATAGCGTTGTCTCTGTTCGAAAAAATTGTAACATCGCCTAACAAGCGTCGTGTCCCGTCCTAAATGTTAAATGTTGCTGTTGGCCAGGGACCCCTTGTAAAGCTCTTGAGCACATTTAGTGGATATTGAGCTATATAAAAGCTCAATTTTTCAATATACTCAGAAGAGATGAAAATATAACAGCTAATTAATTAACCATAAATACTTTTTTCACCCCATCTGTGAATGGGTATCTGAGTCTGTTAGATTTGTCGTAAAGTACTTTGAGATAGACCAGCGTCCTATCAAAAGGATAGTAAGCAATTGTTATCGTCTGTGTTACACTACAGAAGCCAGTTTAATCAACAACCCCATACAAAGTATTTCTATTTTGGCGCATCTCAGTTCCATAAAACTGGTCGATACGTCAATTTGACTTCGGACAAAAGAGCTTTCGTATTTCTGTATTATTCAATTGAATTGATCACGACTATCAATATAATATTATATGCGCTTTGGCAAAATAATTATCTGTTCTGCACGCCTGATCGATCATGCAAATACACAAATACGTCGGTTATATAATGAATGCAGTTGACGTCAATCAGTTTGTCATTTATATCTGATTATATATATATATATATATATATATATATATATATATATATATATATATATATATATATATATAAACTTAAAACACTTTATCTCCAGTTTTTGTTCTGGCAAGACACATATTTTGTTGCCGCCACGAAGGATAGGATTGAAACGTGACCACACAATACTTAGCAATGACTATGAAAATTTTTGTTTTCTATTTTTGGAGGAAATACTACTCTTAAATCAAAGCGCTATCTGCACCGAGTAAAAATCTTTTTGAATTTTGAAAATCCATTAATATATAGACATAGTTATGCAGTTTCAAAGATGTCATTTATTTGGATCACTCACAAAGAGAAAAATATACGGAAAATAGGGGACACTTTTTCGTCGTTTTATTCTGGTTTGTGCCTGTATCTCGCTTAATACGTAGAATTAGTTATTAAAACTTGGCAACTTTATGGCAAAATTATCAGAAAATATGATGAAGACATCAGAAAAGTTCTAACTTGTATAGTTTTAGAGTTGTATGGCTAGGGTCAACTATAAACTTGTTTTAAAATATACATAATATTGATCATTTGGAACTTTTCCGAAGTATAATCTTGTGTCTACAACCCATACAAATGACACGAAAAATGCCTGCTGAATTATTATCAAACAGTCCCGTAACAGTCCCGTGAGACCATGGCTTATGTTAGTTCTAGTATTTATTTGAGAGAGAGAGAGAGAGAGAAAGAGAGAGAGAGAGAGAGAGAGAGAGAGAGAGAGAGAGAGAGAGAGAGAATCTACTATCCCTATGACAACAATGAAACAAACAATACCTTAATTTTAAAAATGCACGCGAGGATTTGTGTCATCCGTCGTCGCGAACAAGGTTGCCAGATGGCCACGTGTGTTGCCAAATATATAATTTTGTTTCTTTTTAAACATTTTATTCATCTATGTTTGTCTCAGTGACATTTATCCTAGTCTATTCAATTTTCTGTTTGTTAAATTTAGTTCATTTTAAGTGGGTCAGTCTTAATATTGAAAGCCATATTATTTTCTATTTAGCCACTTTTGAAGTCGGATTTGGTCAGGTTAAAGTCTGGCCATCTGGCAGCCTTGCCTCGCTCTCGTCATTTTCGTATCGCGCGAGCGAAATGGCCGTCTCCATATTTTCACTCATTGAAATGCAAATTGGGTTGATGTTTTGTGAGAATACGGGAAAAGTACTTATCATAATCCAATGAAATTTGAAATATAAATAGAAGAAATGTGCACATATAATCTTATGAGCGACAAAATCTCTCCTCTTTGTAGTTTTAGAAATATTATACTCCAAATAGCAAAAATTTATTTTTAACGGTCTTTTGGTAATTGTACGAGTTTTGTCGCTTGGCATAATCTAAAATGACCGCTTTTCTAACTGTGTGCCAACTTTCAGTTATATTCAATTATAAACAGCGTCGTAATTAATTTTTAAAAATAGCATGTACGAAACGGTTTCGTCCCATATTTTGTCGCGAATTTGGGCACTTCGTGAGCGAAAATGAGGCCCAAAGATTTGTGCGGGATAGTCATTGCTACAATACTACAGATGACAATCAATTAATTTGAAATTCTAAACATTTCCTTGACGTAGAAAACCTTTGTTCGATACCGATACCGGTGTTACTAATCTGATCACGTAGAAAACATTTGTTCGATACCGATATCGGTGTTACTAATCTGATGACGTAGAAAACATTTGTTCGATACCGACACCGGTGTTACTAATCTGATGATGTAGAAAACATTTGTTCGATACCGATACCGGAGTTACTAATTTGACCAATTTCATTGACGAATTTATCCTTCAGAATATTCGGGTAGTCTATTGATTTGTGCAACAGTCGTGACGTCACTGCCCTCGTAATTACGCAAAGTAGCTTAGTCACTGGTTTTTAACTATCGGGAACAATCGCGACCGCCCTAATGAAAAACTTCTCCGACGACCATAAAAGTGTATCCCAACATTATCAATCTGATCATGTTTTGACTTTTATACATTCTGATCACATGAGACGTGAAAATGCTCTAGCCAGCCCAGCATGAAGAATAAAAAGTACCGAATTTCTTTGTTTAGAACCAAGCTGCTGGTTGCTGGGCGGACGTGACATCAGACTATTGCATCCTATTCTAGACAATCCATTGACCTGCCAATCCATTGTAGAATACAGCTGGTATTAGATGTGACCACCGATAGCCCCTGACCAGACAGTACAACAGAAAAGCAACATGGACAGACCGTTCTCTCGTACTCTTGAAAAACATGTCATTAAAATTTGGTCAGAAGACTCGTCCTTCAATTATCGGCCGACTGTAATGAACCTCATCTCATCAAAAACCCTCAAACCTCAAAGATATATATATATAAATATATACATATACATATATATATATATATATATATATATATATATATATATATATATATATATAGAGAGAGAGAGAGAGAGAGAGAGAGAGAGAGAGATAGGCAGATAGGTATGTAGAACGAGAGAGAAAGAGGGAGAGAGTGAGATAGGGCGAGAGGGAGATAACCAGAGATAGAAAGAGAAGGAGGTACGTAGATAGATAGATAGATTGATAGACAGACAGATAGATAGATAGATAGATAGATAGATAGATAGATAGATAGATAGATAGATAGATAGATAGATAGATAGATAGATAGATAGATAGAACGAGGGAGAAAGAAAGAGAGAGAAAAGAGAAAGAGAAGGGGGAAAAGAGAGAGAGAGAGAGAGAGAGAGAGAGAGAGAAGATTGTTTTTCTCACTCCACAGATTCCAGACACCATTATAACCCAGACCAGGTAAAACGAAACGTCTTTCCATAACAACGTAACGCCCTGTATTTAACGAGCAGCCTCTCTTGCCTTGTTCTTTTCCCTTCACGATATTCACGATAAAATATTTGGCAACCTTCATCCAGGGAAATCTTGAATGCTCCAGGAGACATGCCGCGTGTTCTATCATTGTTGCCAATTTGACATTTTCACAGCTAAACTCCCAATTCTATTTTCATTATTCAGATTATATCATGACAAATTTGTTAGCATTTATTTAGTGACTTATAGAGGAAAATACTCGTGTTTGCTTCAGAGATTTTGATGCATTGTGTATGTCCAAAAAACTCATAAATCCGCTATAGATAGAATGAAGTTGACGTCACTCGGGTCTTTGTTATTGTTTTTTTGCCATCCACTTTATGAGTAATTCTCAATAAACTGTTTTATCCAGACTAGAAAAGTTTATAGTTACACATAGTTTTGTGTGTTACTCCGTTATACATCCGGATGGCAATGATGTGAGTTTCTTAGCCAAGCGCATACAATTTGTATATTTCCATCCTGATGTAACGTATCAGGTTAGGAAAACAATTTTCTCATTGTAAATAGGATAAGCTGGTATGGTCACCAGTTCGCTGTCATACTCTGTAAAAACTAGTCTAAATTGTTAAAAATTTTGTCAGATTATCGTCCCTCAAATACTCTCTAACCTGGGACTTTGTGAAGTAGAGTTTTTGCCAAGATGAAGGTCATTTCAATCCATAGATATTTGAAGGACGAGTTTTCTGACCAAATTTTAAAACACATGATTTACCAAAAGGCCGTTTACTTATCAAGCAATTGTTTGGCTTTTTTTGTGTGTTTTTTTATAAGTTGTGTTGTTTTTGTTTGTTTGTGTGTTTGTTTATTTAGCCATTTTTTTCCGGAGCCAATTTCATATGAATATTAGGGAAATCGGATTTATTTAAATTCGTCTTTTTAATTTGTTTTCAACGATCGATAAGAATAAAATGATAACAATCGGCAGGAAAGATAACAAATGGTTTTATAGATGTTGGGCGCTTGGCAAAGAAACTCACAACATTGCCATCCGGAAGTATATGGACCAACACACAAAACTATGACGTGGGGGGGGGGAGAGAGAGAGAGAGAGAGAGAGAGAGAGAGAGAGAGAGAGAGAGAGAGAGAGAGAAGGGATGAATTTGTCTTGTTTCAAAAATTGTTTGGCATCTTTCTCAAAATCTATTTTCCTTCTCATTGCTTCATGTGTATGAGACTCGTGAGTGTACATGTGTGTAGGTGTATGTGTGTGTGGGTATGTATGAGTGTATCGGTGTGCATGTGTTGGTAAGTGTGTGTGTGTGAGGTGAGGTGGGGGGGGGGGAGGTTAACGTCTGTGTGTTGGTGCGAGTGTGGAGGGAAGGGTTATCATGTCTGTTAACAGTTTTCTCATTCTAGCCTATTGTAATTGAGTTGATCTGTTGTGTGCTGTGTGTTACATTCAACGTGCTGTAGTTGGTGTACTGTGAGTGAAATATTTAGTTTTACTTGAATTCTATCTACAGCTACATTCAGTACTCACATACCAAATGCCAGATCGAATGACTTTAAGCTTTGTGAGCATCAATCACAATGTTTTGACAACACCACAAACCGGAAGAAAAGTGTGATATCAAAAGAACGTATTCCAATTCCATTGGAAGTGTAAAACTCCTCTCCCAAAGGACTGGATACATGCATTGTGTAATTCATCTGCTGATGAGATTAGCTTATTGTCGAGTGTAAATTTAGATAGTATGCGCTTGGCTAAGAAGCTCACAACATTGCCATCCGGAAGTATAACGGAACAACACACAATACTCTGTATAACCTTGAACGTTTATAGTTTGGTTAATCGAGACCTTCGTAAAGTTATGGCCTGACACTGACCAAAAAATGACGTCAAAATTCCAGTCTTATGCCACAAAAAAAAAAAAACAAAACAAATCGTGAGTTGTATTCAATAGTTCAACCAATGAAATAACTTGTTTCCATGAGACGCTGCAAAAAACAAATAATGACGACAAACTGTCAGTCCTTTTGGATTTCAGTATCAGGCTATAACATAACGATGGCTACGGGTTAATACAGTGAAGTGAGAATTACTCATAAGCACGGATGGCAAAAAGCAATAACAAAGAACTGAGTGACGTCAACTTCATACTATCTATACTTTCGGATGGCAATGTTATGAACTTCTTAGCCAAGCGCATACTATCCATAGATAGAACGAAGATGACGTCACTCGGGTCTTTGTTATTGTTTTTTCCAACTGCGTTTATGAGTAATTCTCACTAAACTGTATTAACCTGACTATAAACGATCATGGTTACACATGTGTTGGTCCATTATACTTCCGGATGACAATGTTGTGAGCTTCTTAGTCTAGCGCATACTATCTAAACATCCTACTACTGAAATAGTTGTATCACCTTTATGTAACCTATTGCCACCCGGAAGTAAGAAGGACCAACACACAAAACTGTGTATAACCTTGAACGTTTATAGTCTGGTTAATACAGATTAATGCGAATTACTCATAAACGTTGATGGTGAAAAACAATAACAAAGACGTGAGTGACGTCAACTTCGTTTTATCTTCAGTCTGATTGATCATCGCCATCGTTAATATATAGCCTGACACTGGAACCCACCAGGACTTACAGTTTGACGTCATTTTTTAGATTTGCGCAGCGTCCAGTGAGTTGTCGTTAGTAGAGCTCATGGAAACAAGTTATATCATTGGTTGAACTAGTGAATACAACTCACGATTTGTTTTCTTTTGTGGCTAAAGATTAGTCTTTTGACGTCATTTTTTTGTCAGTGTCAGGCTGTAAGTTAACGATGGCTACGGCCTGATACTGACCCAAAAAAATGACGTCAAAAGACTAGTCTTTGGCCACAAAAGAAATCAAATCGTGAGTTGTATTCAACAGTTCAACCAATGGAATCACTGGTTTCCTTGACCACTGAAAACGATGTCAAATCATGAGTCTTAGTGGGTCCTAGCGTAGCCATCGCTATATTATAGCCTGATACTGAAACCCAAAAAGACTGGCAGTTTGACGTCATTATTTGGTTTTTGCACCGCCTAGTGAGGTGTCGTTAGTAGAGCTCAGGGAAACAAGTTATTTCATTGGCTGAACTATTGAATACAACTTACGATTTGTTTTCTTTTGTGGCAAAAGACTGGCATTTTGACGTCATTTTTTGGTCAGTATCAGGCCATAACTTTACGAAGGCCACGGTCCTAGTGTCAGGCTAAAAGTTAACGATGGCTACGGCGTGATCGATAAATCTTGGTGATAACTAATCACCCAAATGGCGGTCTAAAAACAGTAACAAGGAGCAAGGTTACGTCAGTGTCATTCAATGTATCTATGACATATGGTGTGTAGAACAGCTGCTCGATGAATCATCATCATTATTCATATGATAATCTTATGATGTGTTGATTGATTCGCGATATTACAGACATATATTATTTTACACGTATATCATCACAGCCTGCTGTTCTCATTGTGTCAGTGCATCGTGTGTTGTGTGTTGTGTTATGGTTTGACATCCAGTGTGTTGTGGCATTCTTTGGATTCGATGTGTTCATTGAAAACAATCAAATATGTGTTATGTTATATAGATAGAATGCGCTTGGCCAAGGAGTTCACAACATTGCCATCCGGAAGTATAACGGACCAACACACAAACTCTGTGTAACCATGAACTTTTATAGTCTGGTTAATACAGTTTAGTGAGAACAACTCACAAACGCGGATGGCAGAAACAATAACAAAGGCCTGAGTGACGTCATCTGCATACTATCTATAGCAATACGTAATAACGTAACATAGTTCCTTTTCTTGTTTACTTGAAGAAGGTCAAAGGCCGAAACGTCGTTTACTTTGCGTTGTATCTTTTATATGAGTTATTTTCACTCCCTTTATTTTACTATAAACGTAACGTTCTATTGCTCCTTGACTTACTGATTTAAGACCTTTCGTTTCCTAATCATCCGATCGAGACGCCTCGGCTGCCTCTCTAATCATCTATGTCAATGCTTTTCACTGTTAACAGTCTTTTGCTGTTGAGGCTTTTTAGTCCTCCAAAAGCATTTGACAAGTGAGGCAGTAGACTATTCCCTGAGCGGAGGCTCTGTGACAACAGGTCGTGTCAGTCATGTTGACAAGAAAATTGTTTCTTAGTCTTTAAAATTCTTTAGTCTCTCCCATTCTGATTATATAGACTTTATAGACAATTTTTCTTTCCTCACTTCATTGTGATAGAATATAAGAATGACGACGAGGGTTACAGTGTCGCATCACTTGAAGACGTAAATAAACAACAACATACAATCAAATTTCGTCATGAAGTGACTTAAAATTCCAGTCATAAATGGCAAACAGGAAAATGGCGATGTCTCAAGGATTTCTGGATGAGCGTATTTGTGTTTCATGATTGTTCATTTGAAGACATAAAAAAGTCAAATTTCGTCATGAAGTGACTTTAATTCCTCGTCGTAAATGACAACGAGGAAAATGGCCGTGTCTCAAGGATTTTCCGACGAGCTCATCTGTGCCATCTGCCTTGAAACATTCAACAACCCCGTCATTCTCCCTTGTGCTCACACATTTTGTAAACAATGCCTCGTCAACGTGCACGAACGGAGCAGATTTCGAAGTTCTTTTCGACGGAACACCAACGCTACAGCGACAACCACGGGCAGCCGAGGCGTGACTAGGAGCAGCAGCGTCACCGACAGAGACATCATTGCCCGAGATCCAAATGCCAGCGGGACGACGACGACTTCTACAGCCGTACCGGAAGTCTTGATATGTCCGCACTGCAGAATGGAAGTTCATCTCGGACCAGGCGGCATCAATGCCTTGCCCAGGAATACAACGATAGCAAATATTATCCTCAGCATCGAGGAAGAAAAGAAATCGAGAATGAACGTTCTTTGTGAGGTTTGCGACGAGGACCCGCCACGCGTCGCTTCCAAAATATGTTCGGACTGCTACGTGACCTACTGTGCCACGTGCTTCCGTCAGCTTCACCCAATGAGAGGCAGTTTTAAGTATCACGTGGTGAAAGAAACCAATCAAACGACGACGCCGATTATCAGTCGATGTGTCTCCCCGATTCTGGAGTCTCGTGGTTCCATTTCTGGGCGTGGCACTCCGTCAATTGATGGCGGAACTGACGTGGAATCGGGCGACGAAGGAGGGACTGCTCTCAATCAGGTAAGGCTAAGATTGTTATGATTAACCCCCCCCCCCCCCCCCCCCCCCCCCTTAGATTTCATAAAGGGAAAAATAAATATTAACAAATTTATCACAGACAATTTCCAAGGATACCCAATACTAAACACGCCTAAAAATGTTTCATTTCATTCCCTCATCAAGCCATATGGAGCCATATTTCTATTTCATACAGAACCAGTCTCCTGATAAGCGTCCTATCTAGGTGCACTAATCTAAAAATGATACAAAGCTTATAGAAGCTGTGGACTGTAAAAAGTAATAAACAAAAATGAACATTACATCTTCAACAAAGAACACAATAAACTATACGCGAAACGCTTCGGGCTCAAAACCCTTCTTCAGCCAACAACAACAAAAGACATAAATACATAAAATATATCTGTCGTCTATCTGGAATTTAGTAATGTACTTATATCATTATTGGGTTTTTTGGTGTTGTCTGAAGAAGGGTTTTGAGCCCGAAACGTATCATTTTGATATTTTGTTCATTGTTGAAGTTGTTATATTCATTTTTATTTACATATTACCTTTTATAATCTATAACTGATGTCAAGAGATACGTCCTGGTGCCAGGCCATACGTTGACGAAGGACGATGATGGGGCAGCTGTCTGAGATTGGTTGGATTGCAGAAGGCACCAGAAATATGAAAATTGTTTTTACTAACATATCCACAAGGACTTCGATTTGCCATCACCAAACACCGAAATCCCTCGTGGATTGGTCACGTGACGCGACACGACTCAATGGCAGCAGCAGCTATAGCTTCCAAAGGCCAAATCAAATCCGACGTTTACATACATGCAGGTCTGACATCCGAACGCAATTTGGTCCTAGTTATAACATTGTTGTAAGGGACAATATTTTGTCAATCTTTTTTAGATGCCCATTACAACAATGAGCCCATCATGAATTGGGTTATCAGATCTGTAAATAAATGCACGTCGGCCAATGAGTTTTCGAAGGCTACGTACGGTCAGGAGACTGAGATGAGGTTAATTCGATTGTCTGGATGAATCACACACAAGGTCAATC
>NC_088365.1:53412607-53422607 GCF_034508935.2 Berghia stephanieae | reverse complement strand
TTGAGTGATATCGATGACGAAATGTGTTTTTGGATTATTCCAATTTCCCCAGATTTAATCAGCCCCATCTTTACGGCCATTGAACACACACCTGTGTCCAGAGGTCCTGCTCTGGTCACCGTCAAGTGGTCCCAAATCCACGGGGCTACCAAATACCGGTAAAGTACAGAAATACAAGTATGACAACTTAAGCTTTAGTATAGAGTAATATCCACTCCTTGGCCAAAGCTCTTTAAAAGGGGCCCAAGCCAACAGCAACATTTAACATTCAGGATAATCCATGACGCCTGTTTAGCGATATCACAATTATTTGTTTTCGACAGAGACAACGCTGTTAACGACCAGGTGCTTATTCACACCTGAGTTTGGTGGGACAATAGGAGTAAAGAGTCTTTTCCAAGGACTCAATTTTATCACGCCAAGGCGGGACTCGAACCAGGATCTACATGTCCAAATGCGAGTACCATGTCACATGACCGCAAAGCAGTACTAATGTACTTCACATTAACAATGCAGGTACTGAACCAGAACAATCAAGAAAGTCAGCTGTAGCCTGACACTGACCCCCAAAATGACGTGAAAAGACAAGTCTTTTGCTACAAAAGAAAGCAAATCGTGAGTTGTATTCTACAGTTCAACCAATGAAATCACGTATTTCCTTGATCAAAGACAAATCACTAGGCGATGCACAAACCTGAAAAACGACATCAAATAAGTCTTAGTTGGTCCTAGCGGAGCCATCGTAAAATTATAGCCTGACATTAGAACCAACTAGAACTATTGTTTGACGTTATTTTTTAAAAGTTATGTGTAGTTTCTAGTGAGTTGTCGTTAGTAGTTCTCATGGAAACACGTGATCCCATTGGTTGAACTATTGAATACAACTCACGATTTGTTTTCTTTTGTGGCCAAAGACTTGTCTTTTGACGTCATTTTTTGCTCAGTGTCAGGCTATGAGTTTACGATAGCTTAGGTCCTTCTGTCAAACTATAGATAGTTCGAAGATGATGTCATTAAGGTCTTTGTTATTGATTTATGCCATCCGGGTTTATGAGTAGTGCTCACTGAACTGTATTAACCTGACTATAAACTTTAATGGGTACACAGAGTTTTGTGTGTTGGTCCGTTATACTTCCGGATGGCAATGTTATGAGCTTCTTAGCCAAGCGCATACTATCTATAGATAGAAAGAAGATGACTAAAATCTGGTCTATTATTGTTATTGTTTTTGCCATCCGCGTTTGTGAGTTATTCTCACTTAACTGTATTAACCAGGCTATAAACGATCATGATTACACACAGTTTTGTGTGTTCGTCCGTTATACATCCGGATGGTAATGTTGTGAGCTTCTTAGACAAGTGCATACTATCTAAAAGTTAACGATGGCGACGCGACGGTTCTAGAGTAATCATCGTTAACTGACACCAGAACCCTCTAGGATTATAGTTGACGTCATTCTTTTAGGTTTGCGCAGCGTCCAGTGAGTTGTCGTTAGTAGTGCTCAAGGAAATAAGTGGTCCCATTGGTTAACTATTGAATACAGCTCATGTAAATGGTATCTTTGTGGCCTAACACTTGTATTTTGACGTCATATTTTGGTCAGTGCCAGGCTATAAGTTAACAATGGCCACATGTCAACTCAGTGAAATCTTTTAACCACCCATGGTGGGCGGGAGGTCAGTCCTTCTGTCTATCCCCCCCCCCCCCCAACCCCCTCTACCCCCTATATCTAATGTTCTTTTCTAGACTGCTGTCTGTCTTTGTCTTTGTAGGAAAGAGATTGCATTGATTTCTCCTCGCCATGGCCGGAGTCCTTGACTCGAAGGGACGCAGTCAATGTATAGCATTAGTTTTGGGATCTCATTTCTTGAAAATCAGCAATCTGTTATGTATTTACAGTCATAGTTTTGTTATGAATTGTAGTGTTTTTTATCAATCCCACTATCCCCTCCCAGGCTTTCCGCCAGTCGTAAGGACATTCAGGGGAATGAGGTCCACCTGGGTGTGGATCTACCTCCGTCTACTACCAGCTACCAGCTAGGACTTCCGGCCCTAGACACGGACTACAGTATCGAGGTAGAGACGACGTCACTTGAAGGGAACCATCCAGCCATTTCAAAAGTCATCAGGACACTGCCTTATATTCATTGTAAGAATTGGATAGATTCATAATAATGTCAACAACAAATTTATTCCAGCTCTCCCAATGGAAAACCCTATCATTTCTTAGTGAATACTAAATCGTTGAATAATGCTTTGAACAAGCTGAATAAAAATGTTATTCAACGATTGCAGAATATTTTCGCACATTTTATTGGTGTGAAATTAGGTGCAAAAGACAGCTGATTGGTAATTATAAATAATCTTTTGGTGTGCATGAATACAAATCCAACGTATTTAGTTGTGGGTCAAATTGTCATTCAAGCAGAATGAGAAACTCCTTACATCTCTACAGCGCAGCACGCCTGGGTTATTCCAGTCTTCCCTTGGAATAGACACTAGAGACAACTTTCTCCTATGGAATGAATAAGGAAAGTTTATTTTTAAAATCATTTTAATTAACAAGCAAAAAATTGATATTACTCGTTTCACGCTCGAGAAACCGGGACAAACTCCGGCTCCATGAATATTATACTGGCCATAAAGGACTAATTTCCTTTTTTAAATCTCCATTTCTAGGTTTAAAGGTTCGATTCAATGCCACAACCTGCCACAAGAAAATTGCCGTAGCTCTAACCAAGGACGAGCTGGTCCACCGGAAATGCAAACTGGCCGTACTCCACAACGCATGCATATCAACCACCAGCCCTCAGCGTCTGGAAACCCTAGAGGGCGCCACGTCAGACGAATTCCTTCCCGTCATGCCTCACGTCTACTGGCAGCACGTCATCCACTTCCACGTGTTCGGGAAACTGAACAACTCTCGTCTTCTCTGCGATTTGGGCATTTGTAAACAAGGCAGTGAAGACAATTTCTCGCCGCTCTGCGACAATTTCAACGCCTACTCCGCATACCTCGTGCGACGAAACACCAAAATCTGCCTGGAATTCTGGAACGGGACCAACCGTGAGAATATTTCTAGAAGCATCCCCGTCCTTGACCTTGACAACGACAACGACAAGACCATCAAGCTCGGCTTCTACTACAACGCGTTACGTAATATCTTCGCCATCGTCAGCCCCGCCAACAACGCGGTCCTGTGCCGATTCAACGTCAAGTTCGTCACAGTTCTGCCCGTCTACGCCCTCTACAGCTCAGACCAGGTCTTCGTCATGATCAGGAGTGCTGAGGCCCAGAAACTTCCACAGGTTTTGAACAGACTTGTCATCGAGGGATGACTGATTGCGTTAACAATAATATTGAGGGCGTCGGACCGTGGCCTTCATAAACTCGTGATATATCGTAATATATGTTATAGCCTGATACTGAAATCCAAAAGGACTGGCGGTTTGTCCTCATTATTTGGTTTTGCACCGTCTAGTGAGTTGTCGTTAGTAGAGCTCATGGAAACAAGTTATTTCATTGGTTGAACTATTGAATACAACTCACGATTTGTTTTCTTTTGTGGCAAAAGACTGGCATTTTGACGTCATTTTTTGGTCAGTATCAGGCCATAACTTTACGAAGGATACGGTCACACCAAGAAAGAAGTTGGTGACAGCAATGCGACTTGGGCTTCATTGAAAACTAAGTAGTCACGCTGTTATTTTCGGCGTTGGTGATAATAACTTGTAACAATGGTGTTTTGAGTTAAACCAATTATTTCAGTCTCTATTTCATATTGCGGTTGAAAATGTTTTCATAGAGATGTCTGGAGATTGGACCTATCTGTTACCAATGATTAAATATGAGAGAGCGAGTAAGTGAGAGAGAGAGAGAGAGAGAGAGAGAGAGAGGAGGGGGGAGAGGGAGGAGAGAGAGGGAGAGGGGTTGAGAGAGAAGAGAGATACACTTATATACACTGAGATAAAGAGGGGTAGAGATACACACTCACACACACACACACAAACAAACACACACACACACACACACACACAGATGTAAACAGAGAGATCCAGGTGCAGATATAGAGAAAGAGAGGTACAGGTATGGATATATATATATATATATATATATATATATATATATATATATATATATATATAAATATATATATCCCGTGTGTGTACTTCTCCTTCTCTATGTCTGCACTTGTATGTATATATAGACGGGGAAAGAAATATAAAAATATTCAGAGAGCGGTAGAGAGAGGGAGAGAAAGAGAGAGCGGAGAGAGAGAGAGAGAGAGAGAGAGAGAGAGAGAGAGAGAGAGCGATAGGGACATAGAAAGAGGAGGCGAACAAAGAGAGAGCTAGAAAGACAGAGAAAAAGAGCTGGAAAGAGACATATATAGAGACAAAGAGAGGGGGAGGGGGGGGGGGTAAAGAGAGAGAGAGAGAGTAAGAGAGAAAGATAGAGAGAGATACCGAGAGAGAAAGAGACTGATAGACGCCCATTTAAATGTTTCTATAGTCTAGCAGCTATTTGTATAATAATGGCAAAACACGAAGAGTATTGTGATGTATGATGACAATTGAGGACGTCTGGTGACCTGTGATAAATTTTGATGACGTATATTGACGTATTTTTGTCCATGATGCCATATAATATATATATATTAAATATATATATATATATATATATATATATATATATATATATATATATATATATATATATATACATATATGATGACGTTTGGTGACTTGTATTATAACGATGCATAATGTCGTGTGTATGATCTTTCATGATGTATATGTACAATTACATATGATGGCGTATGAAGACGTGTAATGATCTATGATGACGTACAGTTATACTCATATAAAATGATGACGTATATGTTGACGCATCATTTTTCTTTTCTACGTTGCTCTCTGTAATTACCCAGGAAAGAAGTTATTCAGTCGTTCCTATTGTGACGCGACAACGTAATCATAATAAATGGCATTTATATAGCGCTTTATCCCGTTTGTCACAGGCTCTAAGCGCTTTACAGTGATATAAAACGTCTGACGTCCGATAACGTGGGATGACGTATATTGACGTTTATTTTGTCCTTTCTACGTTGTTTTCCGTCATTATCAAGACACAGACATACGTCATTCATCAGTTGGTTCCATTGATATCAGAGTCTATGTATGATGGGGACAGCGTGGCTCAGCGGCACGGTCTTTGCTCTGTACCCGAAAGGTACCGAGTTCGATCACCCCGCTGCTGCGCTGTATGGCCTTGAGTAAGTTACCTCGTCCTAGATCAATTTGCGGCGCTACACTGCGGCGGACGCCTGGGTTATTCCAGTCTTCCCTTGGAATAGACTCTAGAAAAAAATTCTCCTATGGGATGAATAAAGGGAATTTTTTAAACTGTATTTATTGATGTCGTAGATTGAAATCCAAACAACACAAAACATTGAAATGTATTTCTATGGTCGTTTGTTTCAATTTGTATTTGTTTATTTGAAAAAAAAATTGAAGAATGAATAAACCATGGAGAAGGAGAGAAGATTGATTGAAGTTATCACGTGTACTTCTTATAGTGTCAATCAACCAATCAGTCATTGAATCAATCAATCAATCAATAATTCAATTTCATTGTATTTTGTCGGCAAGATTCTATTGTTTTAAATTATTTTTAAAAAACGGAAACATTAAGAGAACAATGAAAAGACAAGTGGATGTTTGTAATGGCGATTGTTGGTGATGATGATGATGATGATGATGATGATGATGATGATGATGATGATGATGATGATGATGATGATGATGATGGTGATGGTGATGATGATGATAATGGTGGTGGTGATGATGGTGATGATGATGGTGGTGATGATGATGATGATGATGATGATGATGATGATGATGATGATGATGATGACGACGATGATGACGATGATGATGACGACGACAACGATAATGAGGAAGACATTTATGACAATGGGGTATCAAATGTAATTATTACAGCTGTAGAAATGTGACAACACATGTATAATTCTAACTGACATATCGACACCCACATTCTACCAGACAACACATGTGTAATTCTAACTGACACAGCAACACCTACATTCTACCAGACTATGAAGAAAACCCATCGCAAGGACCGTAAAACCCCTAAAATTCAACCAGGGTGAGAATGGGTACCTGCCTACAGACGGTGACGGATATTTGAAGTGTTAATCCAAAATGTACGCCCAACAGACGAATAGGACTGTTTGAAATGGAAATATTAAAGGTTCCATATGGCCAGCTGGGGAAATAGATGAAACATTGCGAAGCGCTTTGAGCATGGGTAATCAGTGAGAATGTGTTATAATAAATATGGATGATTTATTGTGTTTGTTTATTTCTAAACAAACAAACAAACAAACAAACAGACAATCAGACGTAGACACAAACGAAAACATTTTCAGGTCCAAACGAGCTGACACAAACTTGAAGCGGAATACAAGATAGATTTGAATAGAAACAAAAACGTTTTCATATCATGACCAGGTGAGTGGGGCAGACATTGTGTATCGCCCCAGGCCTCGATCTGGACGAGGTGCTCAAGGAGGTCATTGACAATGACGATGGCCTTGACTCAGGACGTGAACAGCGGCAAATCGCAAGAGGCCTCTCAATTCGTATGGTTGTTGAAAAAAGGAAGGAAGTGAGTGAGTGAGTGATGAGTTATCGTCCTTCACTGTCTGCTCAATTATTATTGATGCTATGCGTTAAACCAACATAAATGATAACATCAGCCCAGCCGGATATAACGTACCACGCACCAACACACAAAAGAAATGTGTAACCTTGAACGATTTTTAGTCTGATAGATACAATAATATAGTGAGAACGTATCATGTAATGGATGTCTAAAAACAATAACAAAGAGCTGAGTGACGTCAATGTTTCTTCTATAGACAATACTTGGGAAAAAAAGAACACATTTTTGGATTTGGTCAGAAAATTCCTCCTTCAAATATCCAATATGACTCAAATAATCCTCATCTTGCCAATTATCTCTGAAACCTGGGATGTCGGGGAAGATTTGGTGAAGTCCCCAGGTTATGAAAGTGTTTGACAAGATGAAGATCATTTAGTAGATCGATTGATATTTGAAGGACGAGTTTTCTGGCCAAAAGTATAGAACATTGTTTCTTAATTGTTTCTTTATATTGAGGTGATGTAGAGTAGAAGATAGTAGAATAGAGTGGAAAAATAGAATAGAATAGAGTGGAATAGAGTGAGACACTTGACGATTGAAGACAAAAGGGATGAAACAATGATTTATGGCATCATCATTGATATTGTCATTTTGTCATTAATGTTACGGGATCATTGTCAGAAGGCGGCATTATCTTTCATTTATTATACAATATTTACAATTATGGAGAATGTGTGTTGTGTGTGTGTGTGTGTGTTTGTGAGTTGTGTGGTAAGAGAGATAGACAAGAGAGAGAGAGTGTTGGTGAGAGAGAGATCAGAGACAGAGAGTAAGGGAATATATTTTAATGGATCGAAAGATAGATAGTTAGACAGACAATAGATAGATAGAAGATAGATAGATAGATAGATAGATAGATAGATAGATAATAGATAGATAGATAGATAGATAGATAGAATAGATAGTTAGACGGATAAATAGATAGATAGAAAGATAGATAATAGATAGATAGATAATAGATAGATAGATAGTATAGACGATAAATAGATAGATAGAAAGATAGATAGATAGATAGATAGATAGATAGATAGATAGATAGATAGATAGAGAGATATGAGAACACCGAAGAGTGACAGACCTGATCCTTAATAGCCTTCTAGAAAAGGCAAAGATGATGAATGATAAATGCGTGGGTTGTGAAGTCTGCATCATCGCACCCCCCCCCCCCTCGAGATCACCTGTCAGTTGAATAAGAATAGTGAGTGAGTCAGTGAGTGAGAGATTATACATAGACTTAGACTTGCCACTAAATCTTTTATGTAAAATTGACAAAAAATGTATAAAATAAGATTACATCACGATATGATTAATAAATACTTATTTAAAATAGAAATGTGTAAAGATCCCAGATAATTCGATAAGAAAGACAGAGGTTGTTATGTCCCAAACGTTTTTCCAGACTGGATTGTGGAGCCCAGTTTGACCAAGAGACAGGTCGAGCAACCTGCGACTTTTCCTGGACGAGGAGGGCTCCAGAAGGTGGTCGTGAACGGGGGGCCAGGATGACCGAAGGGACCTTGGAATGGCAGGGGGCTGAATGATTTGGGCTCGTTTTTGAAGAAGTCTGCCGTTTCTGGTAGAAAGATCCAGAATATTTTGGTGGCATGTGTTGTTGGAAGAAGACGAAGATGAAGAAGAAGATGTTTTCCTGGTACGGAGGCCTTGTCTTTGTGTGGGTTGCCTTTAGCTTGGAGATTTCGTCTGTTAAAAGGAACAAGTTTAGAGAAGTGATTGTATATATCTTTGTTGTTTTTGAGGAATTACAATTACGATATTTAAATTTTTAAAATTAAGCTTTTATATAGCGCAATATCCACTGACCGTGCTCAAAGGCTCTTTACAAGGGGTTCCTGGCCAACAGCAACTCTTAACATGTAGACGAACATGACGCCTGATAGGCGATATTGCAATTTTTTCGAGACAACGTTATTTACGCCAGGTACTCATTTTAAACATGAGTACGGTGAGAGAATTGAGTAAAGAGCCTTTTCCAAGGACTCAACTAATGCGTCGAGCGAGGCTCTAGACCCAGGCCGTCCGATCCGAAGCGAGTGTCATACCAACAAGACCACATAGCCGCACTTAGAACACATTTATGTCATATATCAGAGACAGTAAATAGGAAGAAAATGGAATAAGTCAAAAAAAAAATCTAGATTTACAATTAAAGCCGCCCCCCCCCCCCCCCCCCCCCCCCCCCAAAATAGACAAAGGAGAATGGGTTCGATTAAGGAACCGATGTAGATTCCAAGAGCATTTCATCAATGTACTGTCGTTTGAGATCACCTATAAATCTCATATTGACACCAGCCAGGCTCCATCTAAAAGGAACACACTCAAATGTTTACAGATATTTCCAAAACAGAACACATAACCAACAATACATAACAGAGAGATGATTTACATGGAACAAAAATTTATCTCCCAAACTACTACTAAAACATGTGACTGTTTCACTCCAAGCTAAGGACTCCAGCAAGGGTCAAGACAAAACCAAGCAATACCATTGTAAGACAAAGACAGAAAGCAACTCGTTAAAACAGATATAAGGGATAGAAGACACAGCAAGTGACCTCCTGCCCATCATGGGAGGTCAGGAACTAGTTGACTTTAAAAAACTGTCTCACCAATGTAGTTTAAAACAAAGATGACGTCACTCTGGTCTTTGTTATTGTTTTTTGCCATCCATGTTGCCACTAAACAGGAATTAACCAGACTATAAGCGTTCAAGATAACACATAGTATTGTGTGTTGGCCCGTTGTATTTCCGGGTGACAATTTTGTGAGCTTCTTAGCCAAGTGATATTATTCTGTGAAAACTAATTAAAATAGCTGGCAAAAAAAAACAATAACAAAGAGGAGTGACGTCAAACTCGTTTTCTCTATAGGGTGACTATGAATAGTGAATAGTTTTCACAACAGAAAGTGTCGAGAGGGGAACTAACTCGTACCGCATTGAAGTCCTTTCTTGGCCAGTTCTGTCTCGACGGTGTGGAATGATTGGGTTTTTATCTCCCTTGGCAAGTCGCATTCCATCTCCGGGAAATGCAATGGACAAAGACACCCAGCCCCTGGTAAGGAAACAATCCATTGAATATTGAATTGATATGTCATCATCATCATCATCATCATCATCATCATCAACATCATCATCATCATCATCATCATCATCATCATCATCATCATCATCATCATTATCATCACCATCATCATCATCATCACCACCATCATCATCATCATCACCATCATCAC
>NC_088365.1:53372607-53407607 GCF_034508935.2 Berghia stephanieae | reverse complement strand
CTCTGTGTGTGTGTGTGTGTGCGTGGGTCTCTCTCTCTCTGTGTGTGTGTGTGTGTGTGCGTGGGTCTCTCTCTCTCTCTCTACTCTCTCTCTCTCTGTGTGTGTGTGTGTGTGCGTGGGTGTCTCTCTCTCTCTCTCTCTATCTCTCTCTCTCTCTGTGTGTGTGTGTGGGTGGGTGTCTCTCTCTCTCTCTCTGTGTGTGTGTGTGTGTGTGTGTGTGTGCGTGGGTCTCTCTCTCTCTCTCTCTGTGTGTGTGTGTGTGTGTGTGCGTGGGTGTCTCTCTCTCTCTCTATCTCTCTCTCTCTCTTTCTCTCTCTCTCTCTGTGTGTGTGTGTGTGTGCGTGGGTGTCTCTCTCTCTCTCTCTATCTCTCTCTCTATCTCTCTCTCTCTATCTCTCTCTCTCTCTATCTCTCTGTGGGTCTCTCTTTCTCTGGGTCTCTCTCTCTCTCTCTCTCTCTCTCTCTCTCTCTCTCTCTCTCTCTCTCTCTCTCTTCTTCCCCTTTCCTCCCTATCTCTGACTCGCTCTCTCTCAGTATGTGTATGTTTGTGAATCTGTGTCTGGGTGTGTGTGTTTATGTATGTGTGTTTGCATATGCTGTGAGCATGTGTGAATGTGTTCACTTTATTTTCTGATAAAATTGCATCGCTTATCTCCGAGAGAGCAAATAAATATCTCCACAAAATATTTGATTTATTACGAAACCGTAATTCTCGAACATTTCAATATTTCCTCTCATCCATCCACTCATTTAACTCTTTGCCTGCCCGGTACGGATTTACTCTAACCTTGCATTGTTTCTTTGTTTTCACAGATTTAATGGGGCTTGCAACACTATAGATAGAATGCGCTTGGCCAAGGAGTTCACAACATTGCCATCCGGAAGTATAACGGACCAACACACAAACTCTGTGTAACCATGAACTTTTATAGTCTGGTTAATACAGTTTAGTGAGAACAACTCACAAACGCGGATGGCAAAAACAATAACAAAGGCCTGAGTGACGTCATCTGCATACTATCTATAGAAGGAACGAAATTGACGCCACTCAGCTCTTCTTACTGTTTTTACACTGCCATTTTAGTGATTAGTTCTCACTAAACTTATAATATCAATCAGACTAAAAACGTTCAATGTTACACTCACTTTTGTGTGTTGATACAATAGATACGGCTGGCGGATGTTGTGAGTATTTTGATTGACGTCGAGACTTTTCAGGCAAGCCTTTAGCATTTGATTTTAGTTGAATGAATGAGATGCAGTACATCGAAACAGTATATGTATGTATGTTTAATATACATATATAATATATATATATATATATATATATATATATATATATATATATATATATATATTATATATATAATATAAATTGTCACTTCATGTCGAATAAAGACGTGGACGAAAGCCACAGAAACGAACGTCTTGGCCATATAATGTGAATGACAATTTGTATTCTATATTAGCTCTAACCATCATTATCGAGCACTTTCGTACCTACGAGTACCCACCAACAATCATATATATATATATATATATATATATATATATATATATATATATATATATATATATATATTATTTTAATAATTACCAACAACACACAACAAACCAAACTCATGTGACACACAGTCCTGACGATGGCTGAAAAGGCCTGAAATATCGATGTAGACGGACTCCAGCATTGTGGTGAATATTAAAATAATTTATAATAATTCGCTCAATTGCTACATGTCGAGCACTTTTCGTACCATATTTGTATCCAACACGATTCAATATATATATATATATATATATATATATATATATATATATATATATATATATATATATATGAATAATATTATATAATATATATGTTATATACTATATTATATATAGATGTATGTGTTTGTTTGTGTATGCGTGGTGTGTGTGTGTTGGTTTGTGTGTGTGTGTGTGTCTGTTGGTTTGTGTGTGTGTGTGTGTGTGTGTGTTGGTTTGTGTGTGTGAATGTCAATCCCAATAAAAGAGGTATCAATGGACAACAAGTTCATTGACCTCCCGTCCACCGTTTATGGTCGATTTATTGTGCCAGGGACTTGGCGTTTCCGCTTTCTATTTATTCTATTTATCGCTAGTTCAATGCTTCATGGCCCTAGCACTCTCTTGGTTTCGCCAGCCTATTAAGGGAATGCGTTTATCAGGGATTATGTCCCTTAGTTATGTCCAACACAGTGACCACTATTAACCAGTGGATTAACTATTAACCAATCAAAACATGGAATTTGTGACGCATCTCACACGTGTTCGGACAAACATTGTTGTTTGTTTATAAACCTTCACCCACACACAAGCCAAACAAATGCACTCCCAAACGAATCCATATACCCCCCTCCCACATCCCCCACAACCCCCGCCTCACACACAAACAAACACACATACCTCCCCCCCCCCCCTTGGCTAAGATGCTCACAAGATTGCCATCCGGAAGCATAACGGACCAACACACAAAACTGTATAACCACGAACGTTTATAGTCTGGTCAATACAGTTAAGTGAAAGTTACTCATAAACACGAATGTCAAAAAAAAAAAATAAAAATAAAGACCTGAGTGACGTCATCTTCGTTCTATCTATACATAACACATGTACATGATAATAACTCATTACCTTGTGTCTTGCTCGTGGTGAAATCTGGAGAGAAAACAGAAAAAAAAAGATTGAACAGCATTCATTTTAAATGTCATTTTAGGATATGAAAACAGATATGAGGCGACAGGCACTGTATAAATGGAAATATAATTCTATCCATTATGGCCAGCTGGCGGAAGAAAAAATTCGTGACGTCATGCCTACGTTTCCAGTTCCAAACTCCTTGGAAGTGTGTCGGTAACCAGTCCATCGGAAAACTAATAATGAATAAGAAGTTACATATTGAATCAAAACTATTTCAGAAGCAGAATGTGTAGGCAGAGTCTAAGGATTACGGGACGTAAGAGAGCGAGGATGGATTATCTTTATTGACGACCAGCATTTATTTTTAAACTAGAAAATAAGATGCCATCACTCTGACACCAGAATGTCAATTACACGTGGTATGTATCCAGTCCTACGGAAGAGTGGTTTTACACTTCCAGTGAAATAGGAACCAGTTATTTGACACACTTTTCTTCCCCATTAGTAAAATATACTGATATGATTATATTATATGATATAGGGACAGCGTGGCTCAGCAGTACGGCCTTTGCTTCCTACCCGAAAGGTACCGAGTTCGACTACCTGCCTCGTTGTGTGGCCTTGAGCAAGTCACCTCACACTAGATCACTTTGCGTGCTGCACTGCGGCTGACGCCTGATTTATTCCATTCTTCCGTTGGAATGGACCCTAAATACAAATTTCCCCTTGTGGATGAATAAAGGGCATTTTATTATTACTATTTTATATAACGCATAGTTGACTCATTGCAAAAGGCTTTTTACTCACAATCTCTCACCGTTCCCAGGTGTAAAATGAGTACCTGGCCGTTAATAGCTCTGTCTCTGTCTGAAAAATAGTAATATCGCCTTTCAGGCATCATCATGACATGTCTCGTTCCACACGTTATGTGTTGCTGTTGAACAGGAAAACTTTGTATAGCGCTTTGAGCACGTTAGTGGAGATTGCGCTCAAGTTTTAATTGCGTCTTTTTGTTTTTGTTTTTTTCTGTTGATTTATTTTTGTTCTTTGTTTTCTCTTTTTTGTTTATATGTCGCCACACTTGACGACAACATCATGTGTATATTTCAACAACTGTGAAAAATGCCTGGGATCTGTGGGGCCGACTGTTCCCAGTAACAGGCCTGAACTGAGGGTAGCAATGGCCCAATAGCAACCGTTTCCGACAACATCCGGCGGTTAATAATTTCCAAGGGGAGATTACTACCCATACAAGCCATTTGCTTACACTGTCTATACATCGGCATTTGACTGAGAAAGGGAGAAAAACAATGAATAGGGAGATAATAGAATACGTTTTTCGTTTATTGTGTATCGAGTTATGGCCCTTTGCATAAATAAGTTTTCCCTGATAAAGTTTTATCACCAGCGTCATTGGCAATCAAAATGTATATATTATATATATATATATATATATATATATATATATATATATATATATATATATATATATATATATATATATTACTAGGTCATGTTTTATTGTTATATTTTTTGTAGTGTTTTATTTAATAAACCATAACGTTATTTAATTGTTGCCAATACCATATCGTTGACTTCCTTTTCCCTACGATATCATGTTATATAATTATGTCTTTTGTGGTATGGCTCTCGCCTTCCACCTTGAAGGTTCTCAGTTCAAGTCTCGTCTTGGACGGCGTAGAGTCGAGCCCTTATATAGATAGTATGCGCTTTGATAAGAAGCTCACAACATTGCAATCCGGAAGTATAACGGACCAACACACAAAACTATGTGTAATCATGAACTTTTATAGTCTGGTTAAAACAGTTTAGTGAGAATCACTCACAAACGCTGATGGCAAAATACAATAATAAAGGCTTGAGTGACGTCATCTTCGTTATATTTATAGGGACTTTGATTTATATATTCTCACCCCAAAGCCAGTATATAAAGAATCATTTTCCATTGATATCGTTGTCCCTGTCATATATATATATATATATATATATATATATATATATATATATATATATATATATATATATCGCCTATCTCGTCCTGCATGCTATAAGTGTGGCTGCTAGCTTTTGTAAAGAGACTTGAGCCCATCACTAAACACTGCGTTATATAATTATTAGACTATATCGTGTCCTACCATTGACTTAACTCACTCAATCCTAGAGATTTTGGCTACTTTTAAAAATTGGAAAAATTATTAAAAATGAGCATGTCCAAGGAGAGTTTTATTCAACTACCATTAACATGCACAAACTAAAAACGTTAGCTTTGATACTACGCCTAGAATTTGTCTCAGAAAAATGTAATAAATAGGCATGGGGTAAAAGTAACCCGGGTAAACTACGGATATAGTCGGTGTTGGGGTTGAGTGAGATAAAAACAATCAGTGCTAAAAGTGGAATAGAGGATTAAATTGGATTTAAACAGACAATGATATGGACGTTTCGGGTTTTCCCTTTCTCAACAAAACATGATGGATTGAACACTGAAAACGAATGAATGTCTGACGCAGAAATTCGTGTGTTATTTCTCTCGTGTGTTGTTTGAGCTTACCTGTGTGTAGAAGTAACACAGTGGTAATGGATAGGATGGTGGAAAGGGTGGACTCCATGCTGGTGGGGGACAAGCTTGACCTCGGTCAAAGTCTGGGAGGGTGACAGAAAAAATACATAGATGTTAGAAATGGACAGGATGGTGAATAGGGTGGTCTCCATGCTGGTGGGGGACAAGCTTGACCTCGGTCAAAGTCTGGGAGGGTGACAGAAAAAAATACATATTAGAAATGGGTGGGATGTATCCTGTTGGGGGACAAGCTTGACCTCGATCAAAGTCGGGGAAGGTGACAGACAAAAATACACGGATGTTAGAAATGGATAGATGGTGGATAGGGTGGGGTCCATGCTGGGGGGGACAAGCTTGACCTCGGTCAAAGTCTGGAGGGTGACAGAAAAAATACACGGATGTTAGAAATGGACAGGATGGTGGATAGGGTGGTCTCCATGCTGGTGAGGGACAAGCTTGACCTCGGTCAAAGTCTGGGAGGGTGACAGAAAAAAATACATAAAATGGTGGGATGTGTTGGAACAGACCATCAAATACAAAAATACACGGATGTTGAATGGAGATGGTGGATAGGTGTATCCTGTGTGGGAGGGACAAGCTTGACCCTCGGTCAAAGTCTGGGAGGTGACAGAAAAAATACATGATGTTAGAAATGGGTGGGGATCTGTTGGGGACAGCTTGACCTCGTCAAAGTCTGGGAGTGGAAGGAAAATATAGAGGGGGGTGACGTCAAATCTGAGAGGTGACAGTGTTAAAAAACGGATGTTAAAATGGATAGGAGGGTTGAGGTGTGGATCCATGCTTATGGGAAAGTTGACCTCGGTCAAGTCTGGGAGGTGACAGATTTTAAATGAATGTTAGAAATGGATATGATGGTTGGTACGCGTTGAAACTCCGCAAATGGGAGGGGACACGATTTAACTAAAGTGTTATTAAATGAGTGATGAACGGTCAGTGTTAAACCTGTGGTGGACAAGTTGACTGGTCATTGGAAGTACATTGAATAAAAACGAGGAATGGAAGAATGGTGATTGAGATCAAATGGATAGGTAGAGTAGGACGGAGTTTATTAAATGAGACGAGTGTTAATGTGATGAATGATATGATGATCAGATGAATGATGATGATGTGAATGACGATGAGATGTGATTGATGATGATGATGATGATGATGATGATATGATGATGATATGTTGATGATAATAATGATGATGATGATGAGAATGATGATGATGTAGAGATGATGATGATGATGATGATAGATGATGACGATGATGGATGAGATGAGATGATGATGATGATGATGATGATGATGGTGATGATGATGATGATGATGATGATGATGTTGATGATAATAATGATGATGATGATGATGATGGATGATGATGATGATGGATGATGATGATGATGATGATTGATGATGATGGATGATGATGATGTTGATGATTAATAATGATGATGATCATGATAGTGAGACTTTCGATAGATGACGATGATATGAATGATGATGATGATGATGATGAAAATGATGATGATGATGAATGATGATGATGATGTTATGAAATAGGATGATAGATGGTGAATACACCCGTAGACTCGCCCTTTTCATTTTGTTTAATATAATAGAGGGCTGCAAATCTTATGATATCTCCGTTACATATAATAAATGATGATAATAAACGGCAATAATGAATGGCTCGTATTGGAGTCTAAGAATAGAAACTTCACAACGAATCAGTAATCAATAAGACAAAAACTAGTTTCAGTCCCACTTATATTTGACAATAAACCTCGAGTCTTATTTATTCTGTTTTATAAGTATTATCTATCCCTTTTACTCCATCTCTGTGTCCCTCTCTCTCTCTCTCTCTCTCTCTCTCTCTCTCTCTCTCTCTCTCTCTCTCTCTCTCTCTCTCTCTCTCTCTCTCTCTACCTCTCTTTCTCACATGTCTGTATTGACAACTGATAATGCCATAACGTTTTATCCCCTGTGTACATAACGCAAACAATCTGGGATATCAGAAATCCACACAACACACAACACACAACACACACACACACACACACACACATATATATATATATATTATATATATATATATATATATATATATATATATATACATATAAATATGTGTGTGTGTGTGTGGTGTGTGTGTGTGTGTGTGTGTGTTTGACCCACAGCCACAAAACGGAACCATGTCTGATTGATTTAATTGGTAATCCTTGAATTCATTGACGTTATGCGATTAGGTGAAATAATCACAACATCCGTCAGCCGGATATAACATAACGTACCACCACACAAAACTATGTGTAACCTTGAACGTTTATCGTCGGATTGCTAGAATTTAGTGAGAACTACTCATCTAAATCGCAGGGGTGTCGTGGCTCAGCGGCACGGTCTTTGCTTCGTACCCGAAAGGTACCGAGTTCAATCACCCGCCGCTGCGTTGTGTGGCATTGAGCAAGTCACCTCGCCCTAGCTCACTTTGCGGCGCTGCTCTGCGGCTGACGCCTGGATTATTCCAGTCTTCCCTTGGAATAGACACTAAAGACAAATTTCCCCTTGGGGACGAATAAAGGGAAATATTATTTTATTAATTTCTATTTATTTATTTAATAAAGGTAGCAAATAGCTGATGACGTCAACTCCGTGTGTCAAAAATACAGAAATTGAGTTATGTTTATATTGTCATCATTATTAGCATCATTATCCTTTTTGTTTTTATCACCATAGTTGGTGTCGTTGCTATCGTTATTATCATCACCATCATCCTTATTATTATTATTATTATTATTATTATTATTATTATTATTATTATTATTATTATTATTATTATTATTATAATCCTTATCGTCAATATTTTATTCGTGCAGATGATAAAAATTTTGCAATATCATTACATTGGAATCTTTCACATGGAGATTCTCCTTACCCGTCCCCCTCCCATTCTCACCCTTCCCCTCACCTCCCCCTACCCCTCTCCCTCTCCGTCCCTCTCCCCCTCCCCTCTACCTTCCCTCCCCACCTCTACCCTTCCCCTACCCCATTTATCTCCACTCCCCCCCCCCCCCCCCCCCCCCCCCCCCCCTTCCTCCCCAAACCATCCACGACCAAATCATCGTGCCAAAAATCAAGATGGCCGTCGATGAACAAGAGCGAGAACTGTGGTTAAAATCGATGGATTTCCTTTGTCACCAAAATGGCGGGATGGCATTTCTACTACTCTAGGCCCGTCACGCTTCAATGAATTCTGGAATGGCTCAAATATTTCAACATTTCGTTGACAAGACAAAACAAAAGGAAACGTAGAAACATCAAGGAACAAAAACAAAAACAAAAACAAAAAGAAGAAAAAGAGAAATTCGTTATTGACGTGGAGTTGTAAATTCCAATGCAAGGTGACGATCGACAAAAGAAAGTGAAATCTGACTTGTATTTAGTATTTAGTCCCTCAAGTCGTAGCCTTCGTGGAGGTCGAGCTTTTTAAAATAAATTTCAGACAGCTTCTCTCTCTCTCTCTCTCTCTCTCTCTCTCTCTTCTCTCTCTCTCTCTCTCTCTCTTCTCTTTCTTCTTCTCTTCTTTCTTTCTCTTTCTCTCTCTCTCCCCCTCTCTTTCTTCTCTCTCTCTCTCTCTCTCTCTTTCTCTTCTCTTTCTTTCTTCCTCTCTCTCTCTCTCTTTCTTTCTCTCTCTCTCTCTCTCTCTCTTTCTTCTCTCTCTCTTCTCTCTCTCTCTCTTTCTTCTCTCTCTCTCTCTCTTTCTTTCTCTTCTCTCTCTTCTCTTCTCTCTTTCTTCTCTCTCTCCTCTTCTCTCTCTTCTCTCTCTCTCTCTCTCTCTTCTCTCTTCTCTCTCTCTCTCTCTTCTCTTCTTTCTCTTCCTCTCTCTCTTCTCTCTCTCTCTCCTCTCATCTCATACACTCGTCCTATTTTCCCTGCAGTGTTTCGTTACTCGGCCAATGAAAACATAAATCGTTATAAAAAAGTGATCGACGGAGAGAATATTATATATATATATATATATATATATATAATATATATATATATATATATATATTATATATATATATAATAATATATATATATATATATATATACACACACACATATATATATATATATATATACATATCAATACAAAAAATAATATCAATAAAAATGGATTTATAAGAGCTTAATTTTTTTTAAAGAACAAAATACCAAACAAGGAACGTTTCGTGTTCAAAACCATTGTTCAGTCATTAACAAAAACCCAAACGCTTTCATTGGGTTTTTGTTAATGACTGAACATTGGTTTGGAACCCGAAACGTTCCAGGTTTGGTATTTTTTAAAGCTCTTATAAATCAATTTTCATTCATTAGTTTTAACAGTCCACAGCTTCCAGAAGCTTCGAATCATTTTGACCAGCATACAATAGCCGATAGACGGAGTGGGTAACATATTAATATGAAACAATGTGTTGTGAAATGTGTTTCTGTCTTTGTAGAACAAAGAGTTAGAATTCGGTCGACTCACTTCCTATATCGCTCACAGCTGAACGCATCGCTGAACTAATACAATTATAAGATGCGAACGATCAAGTTTATTAGGCACGGACCGGGCCCCAGGGGGGATTAAAACCCGCCCAATTCCGACGGTCTAAATCCCACGGTATATTCTCCTCAAGTCCGATAACTCCCCCTTTCCCGTCAATTTGGATGAATGAATAGACATGTCAACGTGAATTTTACTCACAAACCTTGTCAGATCTCCTCCACAAACCAATAATGTCCTGAAATTGATGAGATTTCTATCATATTTTTTGTCCAAATAAAACAAGAGAATATTGTGACGCTTTTCTGGTCAAGTGGTATCCGACGTCTACTTATATACAGGTCTGGTAACACAAGCACATTGCTGAAGGCTTACTCTTGTAATGGAAATTCTCTCAAACCAACGTATTCTTAAATAACCTACATTTTCATGGGCTAATTTTTGTAATGGAAATACAGTACTATCAAAACCAACGTCCACTTGTTAACAGGTCCGATAACACACATTGTCGTGGGCTTATTGTTTAAACTGAAATGCTCTCAAGCCAACGTATATTAAAATTAAATTGAAAAAAAAGATAATTCCCGTTATTCATCCCATGTGTCTCTAGGGCTGTACGGTCTTTGGTTCGATAGTAGTGTAACCTTGAACGTCTATAATCTGATTGATAGAATATAGTCAGAAGTGATCACTAAAGTAGCTGTCTAAAAACAATAACAAAGAACTGAATGACGTCAGCTTCGTTCCGTATATAGTCGGTTACTCATTCACATCTAAGTCGAGTGAAGTAATGAATGTAATGTGCCTTATCCAAGGACAAAACATCAGGAACAGTTTTTTTTTCTTTCCATAATCACTGTCCCCCACCTGACCACTGGCCACGCTTAAATTTGCTTCGGGTTTGAGACAAGTCGAGACAGCACATTACTGAACCACAGAGGTCAGGGCTGTCGTACTCTGGAAAATCCCATATTTAAAAATTTGGCCAGAAAACTCGTCCTTCAAATATCGATCGATTCAAGTGACCCTCATCTTGGCAAAAACTCTCAAACCTGGGATTCCTCGAAGACTTCGCGAAGTCCCAGGTTTGAGAATTTTTGCCAAGATGAGGGTAACTTAAATCGATCGATCTTTGAAGGACGAGTTTTCTGTCCAAATTTTTAAATATGGGTTTTTCCAGAGTACGACATGGGGAGCCTTCAAATCGTAAATCGGTTACTTCATGTTTTATGGCCAAAATGGTTGAAGTTGTCTTGGCATTTTATGCCAACTTTGTGGCGAGGTTATCAAAGATGGCATTCTCTAAAACGCATTTTTCTCTTATTAGCAAAAACAACTAAAAAAAATCGTTCAAATTTTTACCTATTTTAACTCTTAAATGAAGTCTTAGGTTTAAGAAATGATGACAAGTTCAGGTCGTCTTTATCTGTAAATTGTTCAAGATAAAAAATTCTTTTCTGTCCAAAAATGGAAAATAGAAAAAAAAAAGTGTTTAGTACGTTGACGTCAAAATGGCCGCCGGCTGGTTTATGCGTCACATCTCACATGAGACTAGGGCCGGCAAAGCAAGCGACCATGGCTGCTACAGGCGGGAAATTGATAGACAAGGGAGGTAACCAATAGAATTATGTCCAATCTGATTACCGTTCTTGCCGCAAACAGCAAAGGGAGGCAACAAGACGTCAGGATAACGGATGGAAACTTCGAGAACTTTTTTTTTTGCTCGTTTTTGTTTTTGTTTGATATTATGGATTATCAATAATAATACAATGAAGTTCTTCAGAACAACAAGTCTCGTGGGCTTAAAGTTTGCTTGTACTTTGTATTTGTTCGGTTTTGCTTTTTTGTTAGGGTTAGCAGACATTAAAAATTATTTGTAACCCTTTAGGAAGGACGCCAATCTATTGCAGTGCATTTTTCACCAGATCTTATATTACACTGATAATGATGCTTTGCGTTGAGCGGCTATGTGGTCTAGTGGTATGACACCGCTTTCGGATCGGAAGGTCCTGGTTTCGAGCCTCGCGCTCGGCGCATAGTTGAGTCCTTGGAAAAGGCTCTTTACGCACATTATCTCACCGTACTCAGGTGTAAAATGAGTACCTGGCCGTTAACAGCGTTGTCTTTGTCCGAAAAATTGTAATATCGCCTAACAGGTGTTATGTCCCGTCCTACATGTTAAATGTTGCTGTTGACCAGGGACACCTTGTAAAGCGCTTTGAGCACATTTAGTGGATATTGCGCTATATAAAAGCTCAATTTAAAACCCCAGCCAGCCGGATCTAACCGTCGCCATCGTTAACTTATAACTTGACACTAGAACCCACTAGGACTTAAAGTTTGACGTCATTTTTTATCTTTGTGCGCCATCTAGTGAGTTGTCGTAAGTAGAGCTCATGGAAACAAATGATTCTATTAGTTGAACTATTGAATACAACTCACGATTTGTTTTCTTTTGTGGCCAAAGACTTGTCTTTTGACGTCATTTTTTGGTCAGTGTCAGGCTATATCTTTACGATGGCTACGCTCCAACACTGTTGGGTTAACAGAAGGGCAGGGATGGATGGAGAACAAACTACCTCGAAACTATCCCGAATAGCTACCGGCTTTCAGATTTCTTTGGCTTGTGAATCAAGAGCCCTACCTACTGAGCCATCACTCAGGGCTCCAGATTATCCTCGGTAGAAATACAATGTATGAAATAATGCTCAGGTGGTTGAGAAATTGCTCTAAAATCCCAAGGACTAAAGTTCAAACCCCATTATCGGTAGCAATCCTTTCTTTATTCCATAATTTAGAAAATAGGTCACGATGTTTTGTGGCGCTGCATTGTAGCAGATATCTGGGTCAATTTTCCTAGAGTTTTACCCAACAACCAAATTCCCCTGGTGATGATGAAGGGAATTTTATTCTGTCTAATCGTTAAATGTGGGGCTATGTGGTCTCGTGGTATCTGGTATGACACTCGGTTTCGGATCGGAAGGTCTTGGGTTCGAGCCTCGCTCAACGCAACGTCTAGTCTTTGGAAAGGGCTCTTAAGTCGTATTCTCTCACCGTACTCAGGTGTAAAATGAGTACCTGACCGTCAACAGCATTGTCCTTGTCGAAAAAATATTATAATATCGCCTAACAGGCGTCAGTCATGCCTCGTCCTACATGTTATGTGTTGCTGTTTGGTCAGGGACCCCTTGTAAAGCGCTTTGAGCAAGTTTCGTGGATATTGCGCTATATAAAAGTCAATTTCATTTTAAAATGTGACCCGTCATCCAACACCGGTATTAATTATGTCGAGATAAACAAAACGCTAGGAAATGAATTTACAACCACAAAGATCAAACCCGGGATTGATTTTGTTTCGTTGTTAATTAAATTTAATTAGATTCCCTTCATTCATCCTATAGGATAATTTTTCTCGAGGGTCTATTCCAGGGAAGACTGGAATAAACAGGCGTCAGCAGCAGTGCAGCGCCGCAAAGTGAGCTAGGGCGGGGTGACTTGCTCAAGGCCACACAACGCAGCGTCGGGTGATCGAACTCGCTACCTTCCGGGTACGAAGCAAAGACCGCCCCGCTAAGCCACGCTGCCTATGATGTAGAACTGACACTGGTCTAAAAAAAACTGTTAGAAAATTACAGCTCGTCGAAAGTACAAATATTTGTGAAAATAGAACCAAATAGAAACAAACAACTAAATATCAAATATGTGAAACAAAATGGCCGACCGGAACCGGAAACCCAAAAATAAACTTGATGTGAAATATGATTACGTTCCTATTCTATCTGGGAAAATCACATATTGAAATTTTTGGCCAGAAAACTCTTCCTTCAAATATCAATCAACTGGATAGAACCTCATCTTGACAGAAACTGACAAACCTGGGACTTTGCGAAGTATTTTATGAAGGCCCAGGTTTGAGGATTTTTGACAAGATGAGGGTTATTTAAATCGATCGATATTTGAAGGACGAGTTTTCTGACCAAAATCCAAAATAGCCATTTTTCCAGCGTACGTCAGTATTTGGGTCTGGTTGACACGCCAGCCGGCGGGGTGAGGTATAAAAACTGTATAAGGTCATAGGTCACTAGTCTTTATTCAGCCACTCCAGAAGTTCTTTTCTCTGATGGAATATTCTAGGGGAAATCATAAAATCACATTACTGACCAAAGCTGAAATCTTCCCCGCCCTACATCCTCGCCAACGTCACTATCCCCCCCCCCCCCGCCCCTCCTCCCTCCCTCACACACACACACACACACACACACACACACACACACCCATTCAGATATATCATTTTACCCATAATTCAATCAGCCTGTCAGACTCTCAATATGGAAAAGATGGTTTTTTATTACTTGTTATCCCGAAAGAAATAGGAAACAAGGTTTGTCTTTTTGTTTTTATGCGTCCCTTTCACCCCCCCCCCCCCCCCCTACCTCCCCACACACCCGCCTATTCTGCGTTCACATGTATATTGATAAGGCCTAAGTATTGATAAAATCATACACAACAGATTCGTTCTTTATCTCAAATAAAATCGTATAGAATTTAATCTTCACATTATCGCATCAAACTTACCATTTAGATTTATGCTGTTTATCGATTAATATTACCTTTTAATCTATATTTATCGCTTATTCATGGCTAATTAATACGAATTCTTTTTGTTTAATTGTTCTTTTTTTTTCTAATGATTTACCGTAATTATGTTGCATGTATAGCATTGATTGTTACAGTATTGATCTTTTCATTGAAAATTAATTCATTAGTTTATGAACTGTACATCATTATGAAAGACAAAAGAATTCTAACGAATAAAATACGATACGGTAAATACGATAATTGATAATCAGAGCTCTGAGGACAATACTGAAAATTTCGATAGCTCAGTTGATAGAGCACTTGCTCCAAACGCAAAGGATCAAGACCCATCCCGGGTGAAGCCGAGATTTTTTTCTTACTTCTTCTTGTCCATCAAGCAGTGATTGGGTAGCTGGTTCTGTTAGATCTTTCGGAAAGTACTTTGCGATAGACTAGCATTCTACCCAAAGGTTAGCAAGCAATTGCAATTGCACCTTTCACGCTGTAGAAACCGGGATAAACTCTAACTCCAAGTGACTAATAGCCTTAAATACGTTCAAAGGAAATGCTATTATCAGTGATAAAGGAATTAAATATACCTTCAATACTTTTATCCCTACAAACGTGACTGTCATAGTTTGAAAAAAAAATTAATTGAGCTTTTATATAGCGCAATATCCACTAGCGCTTTACAAGGGGTCCCTGGTCAACAGCAACATTTAACATGTAGGACGAGACATGACGCCTGTTAGGCGATATTACAATTTTTCGGACAAAGACAACGCTATTAACGGCCAGGTACTCATTTTACACCTGAGTACGGTGAGAGAATGTGAGTAAAGAGTCTTTTCCAAGGACTCAACTATGCGTCGAGCGAGGATCGAACCAGGACCTTCCGATCCGAAACCGAGTGTCATACCACTAGACCTCATAGCCGCACAAATATACCTTCAATACTTTTATCCCTACAAACGTGACTGTCATAGTTTAAGACGCAATGGGCAAAAATGAAAATAACAGCTTCAATAAAGAGATAAATATTAAACACTGACGGTTCGGGATCAAAGATCTATTCATTCGCCAACATCCCCCCACCCACCCCCCCCCCCCCCCCCCCGCCACCCCCGATTAATTCAACACTTTAAAGTCTTTTGATTGATTTTGTCATTGGCCTAAGAAGAGTCTTGATCCAGAACCGTTCCGTGTTTGGTATTTTGTTCCAAATCAAAGTTGTTATAATCACAGCTTGTGTCAGACGGTGTTGTCTTTGTGTCAGACTGTGTTGTCTTTGTGTCACACTGTGTTGTCTTTGTGTCACACTGTGTTGTATTTGTGTCACACTGTGTTGTCTTTGTGTCACGCTGTGTTGTCTTTGTGTCACACTGTGTCGTATCCATCTGTACAGGAAAACTCTGGAGAAAAATCACGTGTTTGATATTTTGGACAGAAAAATTGTCCCTCAAATATTTCGATCGATTTAAATGAACGCCGTCTTGGTAAACACTCCCAAACCTGAGATTTTACTTGACGTCTTCGTGAAGTCCCAGGTTTGAGAGTTTTTGACAAGATGAGAGTCATTTTAATCGATCGATATTTGAAGGACGAGTTTTATGGCCAAAAATATTTTTTAATTTTTTAATTTTTTATTTTTTTTTTGGGGAGGTGGGGGGGAGGGGGGTTGGATATTTTCAGATACGGTAGTCTACCCACCTCCCCCACCCCCTCCCCCTCCCACAGACACATCCATATGTATTACGATAGCCCTCCGTGACCTAATGTGACATATATTACTCTTTTCCTTAGTTTTCTTAAAACATTTAGTTTTACGTTGAATTACAAGGGCCGGACTGTTTGTGAGCTAGTGTGGTCTAGTGGTATGACACTCGCTTACGGATCGGAAGGTCCTGGGTTCGAGCCTCGCTCGCTCGGCGCATAGTTGAGTATTTGGAACGACTCTTTACTCACATTCTCTCACCGTACTCAGGTGTAAAATGAGTACCTTGCCCTTTAACAGCGTTGTCTCTGTCTGAAAAAAAAAATGCACTATCACCTAACGGGCGTCATGTCTCGTTCTACATGCTACGTGTTGCTGAGGTCAGAGACCCTTTGTAAAGCGCTTTGAGCACGATTAGTAGATATTAGACTATATAAAAGCTATATTCTTTATTTTCATATATTTTTTCCACCTTCACGAAATTCAATAAAAATCAATATTTCTACACGAAAGTGGAATGACAAAATTAAATCGTCTCTGTCAATTTCATTGGGAAATTTGACTGCTGAGCCTATCTAGAAGAGGAATGTTAGTAGACACCTCTAGCAGCAGCGCAGCGCCGCAATGCAGCGCCGCAAAGAGAACAAAATGAGGCTAACTTAGACACATTTTAATCCCACAAAAAAAAACTGAGATTCAAGTAGCTTGATTTGGATTTTGGTCCCTTCCAGTATTATTTCAATGAGGAAGTCTACCCCAAGGAACAAAGAATCGCTTGTAGGACAATCAAAGACCTGCTTTACTCTGGAGAAAAAAGCACGTATTTAAAGGTTTGGCCAGAAAACTCGACCTTCAAATATCGGTCAATTAAAATGACCTCATCTTGTCGAATACTCTCCAACCTGAGACTTCACGAACGGTTGCAATGAAGTCCCAGGTTTAAGAGTTTGTTACCAAATGGGATTATTTTGATGGAGAATATTTGACAGACGACACTTTCCGGCCAAAATTTTCAAAAGATTTATTTTCCTCCGAGTATGTGAGAAATCTGGTCTTTACAGCTCTGGTCACGCCTGGCAGTATTCAGACACAATTCAGACACAATTCGGACATTCAGACACAATTCAGACATCCAGACACAATCCAGACATTCAGTGTTTTAGCCAGTCTACGATTCACACAGTCACGACTAGAAGACTGTCTGGGCGTTAACAGCGTTGTCTCTGTTCGATTGTTTTTTAAAAATGTAATATCACCTAACAGGCATCATGTCACGTCCTGCATGTTACGTGTTGCTGTTGGCTAGGGACGGCTTGTAATGCGCTTTCATCATGATTATTGGATTTTATGGTGGAGGACTTAAACAGAGATTGTATCGTGTCTGGTTGACGTGAAATTCTGTGGCTATGGGGTCTAGTGGTATGACACTCGCTTTCGAACCTGATGGTCCAGGGTTCAATACCCATTTTGAGCGGTGATAAGTGGATTCCTTGGCAAAAGTCTCAGAAAGAAAATCTCGACTGCACCCGGGCTCGATCTTTGCTTGTAAAGCGAGTGCTCTACCAACTGAGCTACCTGGTCCTCCAGTCAGAAATATAAACGTAATGTTAATTTCAATTCGTTATGATGGAGAATCAACGACATATATTATGATATCCGTTCACGTAAATACTCACAAATCCGCCTACCACATTAAACATACCAACACACAAAACTGCTTGTCACCTTTTACGTTTATAGTCTGATTGATAGAATTTAGTGAGAACTAATCATGTTGAGAACATGTTGTCTAGAAATAATAACAAAGAGCTAACTGACGTCAACTTTGTTCCTTCTATTGACACTGGCGGTATTTCCCTGAGTTCTCTATTATCTCGTATCGATATTGTGACATATCGAGTACAGTCCACCCATCCACACTGGGTGGATCCTATTTCAGTTACGATTACCCTGTGCTATCTCTTATTTGGTATCGGTATATCGAGTGACATATCGAGTACAGTCCACCCATCCACACTGGGTGGATCCTATTTCAGTTACGATTACCCTGTGCTATCTCTTATTTGGTATCGGTATATCGAGTGACATATCGATCGATTTCCGTCCATCCCTCCATACTGGTTGTATCTTATTTCAATTACAATTTCCTTGTGTTATCGGATATTTCGTATCAATATATCGATATACCGATTACAGTCCATCCGATTACATTGATTGTAGTCAAATAGGATTTCCATTTGTTTATCTGGTCCTCCATTTCACCAATCACGTTCTCGGTGTCATCCAGCTGGATCCCTATAGAATATACCACAATTCAATTTTACATTGGTAACACAGAACAAGATGGGATGACACTCGGATCGGAAGGTCGAGGGTTCCAGTCTTAGCGGCGGATAGATGAGTCTTTGGATCCCTATAGAATATACCACAAATCAATTTTACATTGGTAACACAAAACAAGATTTTAGGACACTCGGATCGGAAGGTCGAGGGTTCCAGTCTTAGCGGCGCATAGATGAGTCTTTGGATCCCTATAGAATATACCACAAATCAATTTTACATTGGTAACACAAAACAAGATTTTAGGACACTCGGATCGGAAGGTCAAGGGTTCCAGTCTTAGCGGCGCATAGATGAGTCTTTGGTAAAGGCGCTTTACTCACATTGTCCCAGGTTTAAAATGAGTACATGGCCGTTAACAGCGATGTCTGTGTTGTGAAAAGATCGTATTATCGGCCAACACACGTCATATCGCCTCCTACATGTTGAGGTGTTGCTGTTGAACATGGACCCCTTGTAAAGCGCTTGAGTACGCTTAGTAGATATTGCGATATATAAATGCTCGTCTGTTGTTGATTTTTTCATGTGTGTGTTTTACGTTTGTTTTTGTTGTTGTTGTTGTTGTTAATGTTGTTGTTGTTGTTGTTGTTGTTGTTGTTGTTGTTGTTGTTTTTGTTGTTGTTGTCATTGTGAACAGGAGACGATATATATTACTAGTCCATGTGCTTGGGCCATTGGTCACATGGCATAATGTGCTCAAAATGACCCAAATGATAAAACGTGTTCACAGTTATAGAATAATAATAATAATAATAATAATAATAATAATAATAATAATAATAATAATAAATAATAATATAATAGATCTTTATTGTCCATAAATATGGCAATTTGTCATTTAGTTACACTTTTTATAACGTTATATGATAACTATAACATTGAACAGATATTTGACTCCTACTTATTATCTCTCTCTCTCTCTCTCTCTCTCTCTCTCTCTCTTTCTCTGTCTCTCTCTCTCTCTCTCTCTCTCTCTCTCTCTCTCTCAACAACGCAAAAGGTCATTTTGTTCAGCTTGACCCATGGGTTTGTTTACAACTTTCACACACAAAGCTGAGCGTTTACATTTACTTAGAAATGTCCAATCGTTGGACAGCAACAAATCACGTGATCGATGACATCGGTTGGATATAGATCAGCCCCATTTGATTTGAAATGTCGGAATAACTCGAACGACGAAGATGACGACTATGATGATGACGATGATGTTGATGACGACGATATTGATGACGACGATGATGATAATTATCAATTTCAAATCTCATACACATAGAAAGTTCGTTTCAAGACGGTTTGTATATCATGAGTTATTTTACAACCCCGAATTGATTCAAGTTTTAACGACCTTCAACGAGTTTTAATGAGCTTCGGGTCAAGGGTCATAGAATGTAAGTGGGGAAATAATGGCCAGGATGAAAGACACCATTTTGTAAACAAGAAATTGTAAACAATAATATAATGATAGGTAGATAGGTAGATAGATAGACAGATAAATAGATAGATAGATAGATAGATAGTTAAATAGATAGATAGATAGATAGATAGTTAAATAGATACATTGATATATATATATATATATATATATATATATATTATATATATATTATATATATATATATACATATATTTATATATTTAATATATATATATATCCCATTGGGTAATTTATTTGTATATTCTTTATTTATTTAATATGGGATTTTTTACAAATTTCTAATGATGCATGTAAAAATCATTAATAGAGAAATCCCTAGAGATAAATCAGATTTCAATGTCCCAGCCTTATTTGTGGCTGTGACCTGTAAGGTATGTCCACACACACACACACCCACACATACATACACACACATACACACACACACACACACACATAGCCTGATAATTGACAATCGGATAATCTCATCGCCCATTGCTCCTCGTCTCGTTGTCCCAATAAACCGTGTTCCGTCTAATGCCCTTCCTTCCCAAACCCACACGTAAGCACCATTTAGATAATCAAGAATGTCATGTGACAATATTATGGTTACCTCTTTACCGGTTGTGTTGGATTGAAGTCGAACCTCTTGTCAAGTCTTACGGGCTATGTGGTATTGTGGTATGACTCTCGCTTTTGGGTCGGGAGGTCCAGGGTTCAAGACCCGCTTTGAACGGGTTAGTTGAGTCCTTAGAAAAAGCCTCTTTACTCAAGTTCTCTCACTCTACTCAGGTGTAAGATGAATAATTGGCCGTTAACAACATTGTCGCTGTCAGAAAAATATTATAATAACATTTCCTAACAGGCGTCATGTCTCGTCCTATATGTTACGTGTTACTGATGGCTTGGAACCTATTGTAATGCGCTCTGAGCACGTTTAGTGGATATTACGCTATATCAATGCTCCAGTTTTTGTTTCATTTTGAGTTTGTTGGGATTTTTTTGTTTTGTTTTTTGTTTGTTTGTCTTTTGTTGTTGTTATTGTTTAAAAGACAACACGGGGCTTTTGATTACAGGTTAGGTTCAAACCGATCCCGGCATGTAAAGGTTCGAACCCCGATCCTAAAAGCCAATCAAATAAATGAACGTTTCAAACAAACGCTGCTGGCTTTTTGTTGTCCTTCAAATAATCCACTAGCCAATACCATCCCCCCCCCCCCTTAACACACACACACACCCAAACACACACCCAAACACACACACATACTGTAACACAAACACACACTCTCGTCATTACGGTAATTATTTCTTAATTAATGAAATGATGATGGCGAATTGAGAGGAGTGCATTAATGAGTACAAGATATCATCAGTTATATCGACCATTGTTTTTTTAAAATCATTTCTTGATGTCCGGGGGATTATCAACTCGCTCTATTACAAGGGGAATGCATTTGTCACCGGTTGCCTCCCATAGTTGTGGCCAATACAGTAAACACTAATAATGAGGACAACTCATCAAACACTACACGTCTGTAGACTGGTTGATGTCTGGAAATGACCAACGGTCAGATAACAATCAGCCTCAATGTCCGGTACTCGTATCCCACTCTAGATCCATAACTGACAATACGATTCAATAGTCTGATGTCACGTCGCCCAGTAACGGCGGCCATCGTGGTTCTAAACAAAGAAAATCATTCCTTTTTATTTTTCATGCTGGCTAGAACATTTCATATGTCTTGTGATCAGAATGTGTAAAAGTCAAAACATGATCAGATTTATAGTGTTTTTTTCCGTCTGGATACGCTTTTATATTCGTCGGAGAAATATTTCATAAGGGCGTCCGCCATTGTTCCGATAGTTTAGAGCCAGTTACTAAGTTACCATGCGTTATTACGAGGGAAATGACGTTACGACTGTTGAAGCGTATTGATGCTGTGCATTTAGCCAAAATACTCGTAACACCCGTATCAAAAGACTGAACTATGTGTAACCTTGAACGTTTATAGTCTGATTGATAGAATTGTGATCTCGTCACCGGAAACGCTGTCTATAAACAATAACAAAGGGCTGAGTGACGTCAAATTCGTTCCTCCTTCTATAGATAGATCAAAGATGACGAAACTCAGGCCTTTGTTATTGTTTTTGCCATCCGCGTTTATGAGTACTTCTCACTAAACTGTATTAACCTGAATATAAACCTTCAAGGTTGCACACCGTTTGTGTGTTGGCCAGTTTTACTTCCGGATGGCAATAATGTGAACTTCTTAGCCAAGCGCATACTATCCATATCATCTAGCTATTTCTACACACGTCTGAAATCAAAAGCAGCTCCCTGGTATTATTTCTCTCTTTCTTAAATAAAGAAGGATGTGTTTCTATCGGAAATATTCTTGAATATTGATACCATATATACCCTCCCCCTCCCCCCCCCCCCCCCCCCCCGCCCCTATTTAGTCCTATTACAGGCAGCTAACAAATCATGAATATTCATTAACCTGTGCCATACCTTAGAAGACAAAATGTTTTTGAAAATTTTATCCAGAAAACTTGACCTTCAAAATATCGATCAATTGAAATGATCCTGATCTAGTTAATAATTAAAAGCTCTCAGAAATGAAGTCCCAGGTTTGAGAGTTTTTGAAAAGATGAGGATCATTTTACTCGACTGAAATTAGAAAGGGTTTTCTGACTAAACATTTAAACGGTGTTGTTTTATTTTTTCCAGAGCACGTAAGAACAGTAACTATAACCTACGAGAAAAGACTAAATTCTTGCCATTCTATCTTAAAAGGTAATAGTAATAAGTTATCAACAATAGGTAATAGGTAATAGGTAACAAGTAACATTTAATTGGAAATTTAATAGTAGCAGGTACTAAGGTAATAGGTAGCAGGTAACAAGGGTTATAGGGTAATAGGTAATAGGTGATGGGCAAATATAATAGGTAAATAGGTAACAGGCAATAGGTTAATGTGGTAATATTTAACAGATAATAGATAATCGGTAAAGGTAATAGGTAATAGCTAATGGGTGACTGAAGCCTGTACCAGATAACTTTTACTCCTAATTTGGTGAAAACTGGAAGGTTTCATGTAAAGTTAGATTGAAACCAAATCCGGCTGTAAATGGTTAATTTTCCAAATCATTTCAAACGAACCCATTAACCCTCCCCATACAAAATGGAAAACATTTCACACAGGCCGATATTGACGGGGAAAAGGAAAAAGGCAGCAGAAATCGTGAATATTTGAACACAAAACAACACATGAAAACACCGATCTTCCAATCCGATCAAAGAGATTGAGAGGTTATGAGTGCGCGCTCATTAATTATTCTGTTCGTGTACGACGAACATTGATGTGTTACAAATAACGTGTTATTGTGACGTCACATCGAGTCACTGCTGTTGTTGTGTCGTGCCACAGATCACCTATTTACGGGTTTTTAAAAATCGTTTAAAAAACAACAAACGTTTAAACAGTTTTTTTTTAAATAAGAATAAAAATATAAACAAAATGCAATGGAAGAAAAGAAGCAAAACTTTAAACAGAAAGCAATACAAAAACATGACAATTTATAAATATAATAGGATTTAATAGTCTGATGTCACATCCGCCCAGAAACCAGCAGCTTGGTTCTAAACAAGGAAAATCGGTACCCTTTATTCATTATGCTGGCTAGAACTTTTTCACATGTCACGTGATCGGAATGTATAAAAGTCAGAAACATGATCAGATTTATAATGATTTTTTCCTTTTATGCTCGTCGGAGAAGTATTTCATAAGGGCGGTGATGGAGATAGATAATGGCATCCGCCATTGTTCCAATAGTTTAAAACCAGTAACTATGTGTCATTACGAGGGAAGTGACGTAACGACTATTGAACCCTATTGAGGGCTGAGCAATCAAACGTAGTCTTTCTAAATTGACGCTTACCAGAGAATTACTAATTACGTCCAAAGACACATCTACAACAATGCTAGTGGATAACCCTCAATGTTTGAGGATAAATGGAGGCTATTACGAACAATCATTCATCTTTTACTGTTCCATCATTTATTACCTTAACTACGCCATTCACACATCTCTCAATCGTTCTTTCAGCGTGTTTTGTTGATAAAGGGGAAACCCAAAACGCCCATAGTATCTGTCTTCGTCTAATAAATTGAAGCTTACAATTCAATACTTATCTTTATCTAATCAGACTATAAGCTTTCAAGATTACACAGAGTTTTTATGCATTGATACGTTATATCCGGCGGGCTGATGACATGAGTTTTTGTGGGGGGTTTTGTCTAAACACATAGCATCAATACCAACAACAAAAAATGGAAATGGAATGGCTTCGAATGGCGGAATCATTTCCACCTTCCCATGTTAGTATTTTCCCACCTTAATTCACGTTTAAGACTGTGAGCTACACATTCAATGGACCGTGAAAAACCCGTGTGAGTTTGGAAAAATAAACGGTATGAATTATTTCCCCTGTCAATTATTATTTAATGAGTTCTCGCATCAACTCCAAATCAACACGTTGTTCTGTTGATACTCATATATCATCTTTCTGTCGTACTCTGGTAAAACACGTATTTAAAATTTTGGTCAGAAAACTCGTCCTTCAATTATCCATCAATTTAAATTACCCTCATCTTGTCAAATTGAGAAAATAGGAAGCAGGCGCTTGTTTTGCATAAAGATATCTAAAAGGAAAGAGGTTCGCACCCCAGTAGAAGAAGACTTGATTCGTTGGGGAAGGTCTTCTTTTTTTTTGTCATGTACTTTTCTTTCTTTGCTTTGTATTGCTACATTATTTTGGGACCCTCAATTATCAAAACTCCAAAATTTGAGATTCCTTTAAAGACTGCACGAATCCCCACGTTTTGAGAGTATTAGTCAACATTAGAGTCATTTTAATCGATCGATATTTGAAGGACGAGTTTTCTGATCAAAGTCTTTTTGAAATACGTGTTTTCCCCGAGTCCCGTAGCTTTGCTATGATTGGCTGGGTAGATAGCAAGATGGATGCCAGGCCAGGAACAAACACAAACATTCTAACGTCTTAACTTTAAAAAAAAAAAAAACTTGAGCTTTTATATAGCGAAATATCCACTACACGTGCTCAAATCGCTTTACAAGCGGTCCCTGACCAATAGCAACACTTTATATATAGAACGAGACGTGACGCCTGTTAGGCGATATTACAAATGTTTTTCGACAACGCTGGTGACGGCCAGGTACTCATTGCACACCTGAATCCAGTGAGAGAATATGAATAAAGAGCCTTTTCCAAGGACTCAACTATGCGCTGAGCGAGGCTCGAACCCAGGACAGTCCGATCCGAAAGCGAGTGTCATACCACAAGACCACATAGCCGCGTATTAATTTCTCTTTGTAACCAAACGGATGAGTTGTTTATTTTATACATGAGGACTTTGTGTTAAAGGTCAAGATCGGTTTGCCTCAGAAACGACTGATAAACTTAATTGGATTCAGTTGTCTGATGTCACGCCGCCCCGCCAAGCGACGGCGGCCATATTGGTTCTAAACAAAGAAAATCATTACTTTTTATTCTTCATTCTGTCTAGAACTTTTCATATACCTTGTGACCAGAATGTGTAAAAGTCAAAAAATGATCAAATTTATGTTTTTTTTCCTCTGGATACGCTTTTATGCTCACCGGAGAAATATTTCATACGGGTGTCCGCCATTGTTCCGATAGTTTAGAGCCAGTGTTACTAAGTTACCATGCGTGATTAGGAAGGAAGTGACGTTACGACTGTTGAAGAGTATTTAACCCTTTCCACACCAGCCATTATAAAATCGTCACATTCCTTACGATACAACCAACAATATTCCCGTTCTGATTTCATTTCTACCTCACATTGTTTAAAGGGAATATTTTGTTATAGCTATAAAAACTTGTTAGTTGCATCGAAACGAATGTGAAGATTTTCATATGGTTGGTATGGAAAGGGTTAAGCCATATTCTGATAAGCTTAGGGTAAAGCCGAACGGCGAGGTTAAAGGTTAATTCTTGTATCCAGGATTCCGTTCCCAACCGATGGTATTGATGATGAGTTGTTAAATTTGTTGACGTAGAGGAAGTTTGCCGTAACGATGGGGATCAGATTTAATTTGTTTTATTCGTTTCTTATCTCCGGCCGTTAGAATTTTATAAGATAACGTTTTATCATTGCCTGGCGTACGATGTTTATCACATGGTTTATGATTTGGTTATGTTTATGTTTGAATGTGTGAGTGTGTGTGTGTGTGTGTGAGAGAGAGAGAGAGAGAGATAGGGTGAGATAGGGTGAGAGAGAGAGAGAGTGAGAGAGAAAATATATATATATATATATATATATATATATATATATATATATATAGAGAGAGAGAGAGAGAGAGAGAGAGAGAGAGGGAGAGAAAGAGAGAGAAAAAAAGAGAAGAAGGAGGAGAGAGAGAAAAGAAAGAAAAAGAAAGAAGAGAGAGAGAGAGAGAGAGAGAGAGAGAGAGAGAGAGAGAGAGAGAGAGAGAGAGAGGAGAGAGAGAGAGTTTTTGTGTGTTGGGGGAAGTGAATGTGATAGTGATTGGAATTGACGGAAAAAGGGGGGGGGGGGTAGATGGTGGTGATAATGATGCTATTGATAATGATTATCATGATACAAATAATGATGATAATATGGCACAGATAACGAAGACGATGATGAGGCTGATGATGAAGATGACGATGATAGTGATGGTAATGATAATGATAATGATGATCATGATAGTGATAATGATGATGATCAAATGATGACAGTGATGATAATAATAATATCAGTGATAATGGTTAAATAATCGCTCTACCTGTTTATCTCGTCACACCGCCGACAATAAAACATCCCATAATCCATATCTTTCAAACCCAATGTTTTCATTGGCTGCCGATGCCAACACACAAACTGTTTATATCGCTGTCTCGCTACGACTTCAATGTCTCAACGAGTTTATTTTTATTATGCATAACCCCTATCTTACTCTCAAACAAAACAAACGGCAACAACAATACAATATTTAAAAAAAAAACATATAAACACTTTTATATAGCGCAATATTCACAAAACGTGAACAACGCGCTTTACAAGGGGTCCCTAGCCAACAGCACCATTTAACATGTAGGACGAGACATGAAGACTGTTAGGCGATATTACAATTTTAGTTCCGACAGAGGCAAAGAGTTGGCGGCCAGGTACTCATTAAATACTTGAGTATGATGAGACAATGTGAGTATAAAGTCTTTTCCAAGGACTCAACAATGCGCAGCTCGGAGCGAGACTCGAATCCAGGAACTTCCTATCCGAAGACAAGCGTTATACCACTGGACCTCATGGATAGCCGCATATTTATACGAGTTTGTTTGTGGTATGTGTGTGTTATCTCTCTCGTTCTAAAAATGTTAACATATTTAGAAGTACCTACAATTCCAGACACAGTTGATATTATTGAGTAGTATTTATAACGAAGTTAATCATGAAATAGTAAATATGATAATGATGATAGTAATAATAATAACAATAATAATAATAACAATAACAATTATAATGATAATAACAATAATAATAATAATAATAATTATTATTATTATTATTATTATTATTATTATTATTATTATTATTATTATTATTATTATTATTATTATTATGATGATGATGATGATGATGATGATGATGATGATGATGATGATGATGAATGATGATGATGATGATGACAAGAAAATGAAATAAACACAACAAAACAAATATTAAAATGTCAGTCTTAGCAGATAGAAATTGTTAAATTTTTGATTTTTGACCAACTAAAACATGGAATTTGTGGCATAAATTCAAACGTGCTCGTACAAACATATCAAGTTAACGTTAATGAAATCGACCTCTCCCTGATCATTGTTATTTTTTTTTTATACCGCCAAAATTGGCGACTAACAAGATTCTCTCGATCAGATTATTGATGCTATACGCTAAGTAAAAAAACTCAAATCATCCGTCAGTCGAATATAACGTACAAACACACAAAACAATGTGTAACATTAAACTCTTATAGCGGAGACAGAGATATATAGAGAGACGCGAAACTTTGAAAGTAGCAATAGGCTTTAATAGCAGAAGATGCATACCTATGTCAGGTGGAGTCATGTCGGTAAGCGTCCTCTCTCAAAATGTTTATATTTACAAGACAATTGGATTCAATAATCTGATGTCACGTCGCCCAGCAACGGAGGCCATCGTGGTTCTAAACAAAGAAAATCTGTACTTTGTATTCTTCATGCTGGCTAGAACTTTTCATAATATGTCTTGTGCTCAGAATGTGTAAAAGTCAAAACATGATCCGATTTATAATGGGTTTGTTTTAACTCTGGATACGCTTTTATGCTCGTCAAAGGAATATTTCATATATGGACGTCGCCATTGTTCCGATAGTTTAGAGCCGATTACTAAGTTACCATGCGTCATTACGAGGGAAGTGACGTTACGACTGTTGAAGGGTATTGAACTTTGGTACGGGTCTCGCAATCTCTATAGATAGAATGCGCTTGGCCAAGGAGTTCGCAACATTGCCATCCGGAAATATAACTGACCAACACACAAACTCTGTGTAACCATGAACTTTTATAGTCTGGTTAATACAGTTTAGTGAGAACAACTCACAAACGCGGATGGCAAAAAACAATAACAAAGACCTGAGTGACGTCATCTGCATACTATCTATTCAGTTGGATGATTTCTTCTCACTATATTCTCTCAGACTTTTGATGGAACGAAATTAACACTACTCAGCTCTTTGTTCAGCCTATTGTTATGAATAGTCCTCACTAAATTGTATTAATCAGACTATAAACGCTTAAGATTACACATTGTTTTGTGTGTGTTTTGGTACGTTATATTTCCGGCTGGTGGATGTTGTGAGGAAATTGCCTCAGCGCAAAGCATTAATAAACTGTGTATTTATATAATTAAATACATCAATACCCAAAATGCCATATTTACCGACTTGACATTGACACCCACATACGGAAGGAGTTTCATGTCTCCATCATATAAATCAATGATAACAACTCATGAAAATGGCTGGCGATAAAGAATAACAAAGACCCGAGTGACATCGAAATCGTTCTATCTATAGATATTGCAAAATGCTTTCGGCCAGGTCTCAACACACAAAACTATGTGTAACCAAGAACGTTTATTGTCTACGAGATCGTGGCCTTCGTAAAGTTATAGCCTGATACTGACCAAAAAATGACGTCAAAATGCCAGTCTTTTGCCACAAAATAAAACAAATCGTGAGTTGTATTCAATAGTTCAACCAATGAAATAACTTGTTTCCATGAGCTCTACTAACGACAACTCACTAGACGGTGCAAAAACCAAATAATGACGTCAAACTGTCAGTCCTTTTGGATTTCAGTGTCAGGCTTTTACATAACGATGGCTACGACTAGATTTAGTGAGAACTAATCGCAAGCAGGTGGAATAAAAACATTGACAAAGAGTTGATCGACGTCAACTTCAATTGTTCTGTGGAGAGTCATCAATACGCCTTCTGTCGTTAAATCCTGCTGGCATATGTTTCGAGTATTTTACCTAAACGCATAGAATCAATAAGAATTCCAACTAAGTCCGTCCGATTATGATCGGAGTGCTCTAACAACTGACCTATCCGTCCATTCTAATCATAATAATGAGAATAACGATGATAATAATAACGGTAATTATCTCCAATCTGTGTCGGCCGTTGTTGAATGCCTGCACTCATTACCAATCCATTTGGACATTTCATTGTAAATAACGGCAGGAGAACATCCAATGGGAAACACACAAGGAACAAGACAATACAACACAACTGGTGATTGAATGGAAGGAATTGATTTACACAATGGTTGCTTTACACACACACACATACACACACACGCATATATATATATATATATATATATATATATATATATATATATATATATATATATATATATATATATATATAATATATACTCATACACAAACAATCACACATAAACAGTCATAAACAAAGAAGGAAAAAGACAACAGAACAGAACTGGAGATTGGATGTAAGGAATTGATTTACACAATGATTGCTTTACAATCATACATACAAACACACATACACACAGCAAACATACATATATATATATATATATATATATATATATATAATAATATACACACACAAACACATACACACACGCGCGCGCGCGCGCGCGTACACATAGAAGGAATGAAATTAATGCCCTTCAGAGGTTTGTTATTATTTTAGACAGACATTTGGTGATTAGTTCTCACTGAAATAGTCCGACTATAAACGTTTAAGGATTGGCATAGTTTTGTGGGGGGGGGGGGGGGGGGGAGGGGATGCCCTTTTATCTGACGGGGAGATGTTGTGAGTGTTTTAAATGATAAAACCAATAACATCAATAAGTAAATGTTTCCTTTAATTGTTACGTGGAATATGAACGGACCTGTATGGCGATTCGGTTTTAGAAAACAGGAAATAATCTATACTGTCTAATGGAATGGATTGTGGGTAATTAACTCCCCTCACCCACCCCTATAGATAGTATGCGCTTGGCTAAGAAGCTTACAACATTGCCATCCGGAAGTATAACGGACCAACACACAAAATTGTGTGTAACTATGAACGTTTATAGTCAGGTTAATACAGTTCAGTGAGCATTACTCATAAACGCGGATGGCAAAGACCTGAGTGACGTCATCTTCGAACTATCTATACACGCACCCCCATTCCTTCACTCCTAAAACCATTTTTTCTACCCCACACCCTGTTCAAATCCAATAAGAAATGTAGAAAGAAATGCGTCCTTAGGCTTACAATTTTACTTGATAGAAATGTACAGATTTGGTATTTAAGATCTACAGTTAAGCCTCAACTCTTATTAATATCAATGATTTGTAAAAGAAAAGAAAGGAGATAAAAAGCAAAGAATGTAATAATCTTTTTAAAACATCCCCAAAACAGTAGTAGTAATAGTAGAACTAATAATATTCATAGTAGTAGTAGTAGTAGTGGTAGTAGTAGTAGTGGTAGTAGTAAAATTTTATTCTCTATTGTTTTCTGGCACTTTTCTACTCACTTCATATATTGTTGTTACCAACATAAGTGCCTGCTCCACTCACTTTTCTGAATTAAAAATTCACCCCATGCACCGGAGCATACTCAATGTCTCAATCGTTTCTATGTTATATGTTTGTGATGAGAATATTGGCTATTAAGCTTAACTGCTGGTCAAAATTATTTCGCGATGGTGGTGAACGAATCGGCGATCTCAAGAAGTGGGTGAGAGAGGGATCTAGAAATGACTTTGGGTTTGAAACGAATATTTTAGTGTTCGTGGATAGCTCACACGGTAGAGCCACGCTCTCACCTGCCAGGCGGAGTTGTCGTACCAATAAGGTCGCAGGTTCAAACCCCACCACCGCCGCGGAAAAAAATGTTTTTATTCTCTATTGTTTTCTGGCACTTTTCTACTCACTTCATATCTTGTAGTGGTAGTAGTAGTAGTATAGTAGTAGTAGTAGTAATAGTAGTAGTAGTAGTAGTAGTAGAAGTAGTGGTAGTAGTAGTAGTAGTAGTAGTAGTAGTAGTAGTAGTAGTAGTAGTAATAGTAGTAGTAGTAATAGTAGTAGTAGTAGTAGTAGTAGTAGTAGTAGTAGTAGTAGTAGTGTAGTAGTAGTAGTAGAAGTAGTAGTAGTAGTAGTAGTAGTAGTAGAAGAAGTAGTAGTAGTAGAAGAAGTAGTAGTAGTAGTAGTAGAAGAAGAAGTAGTAGTAGTAGTAGTAGTAGTAGTAGTAGTAGTAGAAGTAGTAGTAGTAGGGTAACAAACTTCGCGGCGTTTGTGTTTGTTGAAACCGTGACCTCAGGAAGTCAAGGAGAGCAGCTCAAGACAGACATAGAGTTTGAAACCACTTTTTATTTTTTTTTTTTTCGGAGTGGCGGATAGCTCATACGGTAGAGTCACGATCTCCCCGACCAGTCGGAGTTGACGTTCCAGTAAGGTCGCGAGTTGAAGCCCAATCGCCGCCGCGAAATTTTTATTGTCTACTGTCTTCTGGTACTTTCCTACTCACTTCATTTCTTGTTAGAAATAGATAATAGTGGCCCACAGTATCAAAACAGTATTATGTAGAGGTAGAGATTAAACGTTTTCTATTTAGGTTTTCCTATATAAACATAAGTTCATCTCACAACTCCTCTTGAAGGAGGAAACGTCATAAAAGGTCCCACCAAAGAATGCCTGCATTCCACAATGCCAGGAAATACTGCGTTTCCTCAAGTCGCCTCTTAACAGGACATGACAGAACTGCATCAAATATCTGCAGATGGAAACTTGGAAACAGTGATACCTGACGGAGATGCCAGGCAGCCCCAGAGACCAGCGATCACATCGTCCTCCACTGTCCAGTCACTAAACTTGAAGGTGCCTATGAAACAGTTCTTAGGGCGGAGGAAGACTTTTGAAGTGGGATGACGAAATGAATTTGGATGTGTAGCATAAGCTACTACTACTAACTCATAACTCACCTTTCCTTCGCCTGCTCGTCGTGTCTCCGATGAACCACCAGCCTGAGACCTAGACCATGTCGTGGGAGGTTTGATGACGTCAGATTATCAAAAGTCGATTTGTGATGAAGACAACTAAACAGCACGGGTGTAAGTTGTAGATGTGAATTGCTTCAGAGCTCAACAAGGTGCTGGTAATAATTCTTCTGAAAGTGGAAAATATAAAACAATTTGATAATAGATTGGTGGGAGTATAGTGAGTGGAGGTATGCTGTGGGGTGGGGGGGGGGGTTAAAAATGACATTTTGGGGCATGGGGGAGGGAGGGTGGGGAGGGGGACGAGCAGGAATTTAACGTATAAGAGATTTTAGCAGATCAATTATAGTGAATACTGTGGACAGTAAAAATAATAGTGTAGTTACAATAATGAATAAAACCCCTTCGGAAAATAATAAAATATCAAACACGAAACGTTTCGTGCTCAAAACGTTTCTTCAGCCAATATCAAATACAGTTAAAACGTTATAATATATCACGTACAATCCACCAGGACGCAAAAGGAATCTCATTACTAGTTGGGAAACACAGCTTTTGAAAGTGTCTAAAATGGACATCATCGTATTGTCCATTCTGATGCAAATTTTAATAAACTATTTCTGCGGCTATTGGTTAGGTAGTATGGCACTCGCTTTCAAACCGAAAAGTCCTGGGTTCGAGCCTCACTCGTCGCATAGTTGAGCCCTTGGAATAGGCTCTTTACTCACTTTCTCTCACCGTACTCAGGTGTAAAATGAGTACCTGGTCGTTAACAACTTTGTCTCTGTCCGAAAAAATTGTAATATCGCCAAACAGGCGTCATGTCCCGTCCTATATGTTAAGCGCTTTGAGCAAGTTTAGTGGATATCGCACAATATAAATGCTCTTTTATTTATTTATTTATTCATGCTATCTAGATTGGCTGGTTTTCTATTTTTCAACCAACAGAAAATAACGACATGGAATTTGTGTCCAGTCGTCTCTACACGGTATGATTGTTGAGGTAACACTATGCTGGAAATTGAACGTCAACTCAACAGTTTATATAACGACTTTTCTTCATCTCAGCAAAGCAACAATAATCACAACTCTGAACAACAAAAAATAGCACGTGTTCAAAATTTTGGCCAGAAAACTTATCCTCCTGAAATCGATGAGTTAAATGACTCTCATCTTGCCGAAAGTTGTTCAAAGCTGGTACTTATCAGGTCTGCAAGGAATCTCAGGTTTGAGAGTTTTTGCCAAGATGAGAGTCGTTTAAATCGACCGATATTTGAAGGACGAGTTTTCTGGCCAAATATTTTAAATATGAGTTTTTACAGAGTACGACAGTGTTATATGTCCTGGTGATTTGAGAATCCGACGGAAATTATAAGAAGCTTATTCTCTAGGGGGAGGGGGGATAGGGGAGGGGGAGGAGGTTGAAGGGGGGGGGGGGGGTTGATGTGTCGAAATATATTTCCCTTGATCAAGGAATAAACACGTTGTAATGAGAATCAGATCCTAAAAGATTACCTGTCATCTCAAAACGGATATGGAGACATCAGAGGTTTGACCCGCCCACTATCGACATGTGTGACGTCAGATAGAAGGACATTGTCGTCACTCAGTCCTTAATTTTTGTTTTTTTTAGCCAGCCACTTTATGAGTAGTTCTCTCTAAATGGTATCAACCAGATTATAAACGGTCAAGATTACACAATGTTTGGTGTGTTGTTGGTAAGTTATATCCGACTGGCGGAATGTTGTGACTAAATGCCATAAGCACACAGCATCAATGTATTCAATTTCAATCACAAAATTCATCCCAATGGAATACCGTTTTGGAACGATGTCATATTTGAAGTCAAACTTTTTGCCCAACAATGTGATCCTGAGCCCCTAGAAGCTGTGGACACCGTAAAACGTAATAAACAAAAATGAATATCATTTTCAAAACTAAAAATATAACAAAATCAAAAATGTTGTTGGCTGAAAAAGGGTTTTGATCCCGTAAAGTTCTCACCGTCTCTGAACTTTTTCTTATTTTTTTTACAGATGTTTTATTCATTTTCGTTTATTACTTTTTACTGGCCAAAAATTATTTTTTTTATTTCTAAAAAGGCTTTTTATCTCGTCAGGCCAAATTTGGCCCTAGGTGTTTTAGCCGTGACTATCAATTTGATTGGCTTTATCAAAGGACCTGGCCTGGCTTGCAGTGGCTTTGAAATCCTGGGGTCTGGCGTCATCTCATCGCCTCCAAGCCTGTGGAAATTGCCCTCACTACCAAAATAACACGTCACCAGCCCACAATACATTTACTCTCAAACGGTTTATTGGCTCTGATTAGCTGGTTGGAGTTCGACGCGAGTTTATGTTACCCTTTAATAAACTAAATCTTTTGAGGGGAGAGATAACTAACGGGATGGGGTTAGGTCGAAATAGGGGGGTGGGGGGATTGAGAAGGGGGGATCGAAGGGGTTATTTGGATACCTACTGAAAATATGTCTATATTCAAAACTTCAAAGCGGTTATGATGGTCTAGAGGTATGAGTCTACTTATAGTACTAAGTCTGATCACAGCCAAAAC
>NC_088365.1:53342607-53357607 GCF_034508935.2 Berghia stephanieae | reverse complement strand
ACAAAAGAGTAATAAAAACGAAGGAAGGAAATTTTTTTTAAAAGAAACAATGAAAAGAATAATAAAAAATTAAGTTTAAATCGTCAACGAGAATGAAGTCTGACCTGTATTATGGTCTGTCCAGATCTCATACCCAATCAAAAAGCATCACAATTGGATTCAGTAGTCTGATGTCACGCCGCCCGGCAACGGCGGCCATCTTGGTTCTAAACAAAGAAAATCATTACTTTTTATTCTTCATGCTGGCTAGAACTTTTCATATGCCTTGTGATCAGAATGTGTAAAAGTCAAAACATGATCAAATTTATGGGGGAGTTTTTCCTCTGGATACGATTTTATGCTCGCCGGGGAAATATTTCATACGGGCATCCGCCATTGTTCCGATAGTTTAGAGCCAGTGTTACTAAGTTACCATGCGTCATTAGGAAGGAAGTGACGTTACGACTGTTGAAGAGTATTGTGTTTAATCTAACCTGAGTCGGTTGAATGTGGTTGCTGTGAAAATCAAACAAACATCAACAAAGCTTACACGATACTAATTTCGAAAAGAAAGAAGAAGAAGAAGAGAAAATAATGAACTTTTATATAGAGCAATATCCATTAAACGAGCTCAAAGCGCTTTACAAAGGGTCCCCCACAAACAGCAACACGTAACATGGAGAACGAGACATAACGCTCTGAGGCGATTTTATAATTTTTTTTCCGACAGAGACAACACTGTTAACGGTCAGGTACTCATTTAACCCTGATTGCGGTGTGAGAATGTAAGTAAAGAGTCTTTTCCAATGACTCAACTATGCGCCGATGAAGGTTCGAGCTCAGGACCTTCCGATCCGAAAGCGAGTGTCATACCGCGAGACCACATAGCCAAACAGAAGAAGAAGAAGAAGAAGAAGAAGAAGAAGAAGAAGAAGAAGAAGAATGTTTCGAATCCAATAAGATTGTATCTAATCCTAGATTCATCCCAACCTATCGCCTTTGTCCTCCTTTCGTAATGGTCACTGAGTGGTCAGTGAGTGGTCAGTGACTGGTCAGTGGATTTGGAAAGGAGAGAGTCCTGGAAATCTGCCATAATATTCTTACTAAACATCCAATATGCGTTTTGACAAGGGACCTTTTACTGGATTTATCGATTGATGAAAATCGCCATCTTACTGACCTCCCACAGTGGGCAGGGAGGTACATACTGTGTTTTCTATCCTGACCTCCCACAGTGGGCAGGGAGGTACATACTGTGTTTTCTATCCTGACCTCCCATAGTGGGCAGGGAGGTACATACTGTGTCTTCTATCCCTCTATATCTGTTTTCCAACTTGCTTTCTCTCTTTGTCTTGGAATGAGATTACTTGGTTTTGTCTGGGCGCTTGCCGGATACCCTAGCTGGGAGGGAAACAGTCAAATGTATAGTTAGTTTTGAGATATGATATTTTTTTCCTTGTAAATCATCTCTCTGTTATGCACTGTATTATGTTTTGTTTACATATTATATATGATGTGTAAATATTTGAGTGTATTCCTCTTAGTGGGGACCTGTGCTTATGTCTGGATGAGACTTTTAGGTATCTCAAACTAAGTACTTTGATAGTGTGCTCTTTTTCTTGGGTGCTTTTAATTATAATTCTAAATCTTTTTACTTTCCCATTTTCTTTCTTTTTACTGGCGCTGATATGACCTTAATGTGTTGCAAGCGCCGTAAAACCCTTTAAAAAATAAACAACATCGCCATCAACCTGTCAATGATTTCTATCACACTAAAAACTGCCAGAATTCTTGTATTGGAAAGAAAATAATCATGAGGATTTGTATAGCGCAATATCCACTAAACGTGCTCAAATCGCTTTATAAGGGGTTCCTAGCCAATAGAAACACAACACGTTGCATGTAGGACAAGACATGACGCCTATTGGGCGATATTACAATTTTTTTCGACAGAGACAATGAATTCCTGGCCGTTTACGTTGGAAAATGTAATATCGCCTAACAACCTTCATGTCTCGTCCTACATGTTAAGTGCTGCTGTTGGCTAGGGACACATTGTAAAGCGATTTGTGCTCGTTTAGAGGATATTGCGTTATATAAAACCTCAAATTTGTTTGTTTTAAGAGTGAGAGAGTGAAAGAGAGAGAGAGAGAGAGAGATAGAGGGACAAGAGAGAGACGGGGAGGGGAGAAAGAGGGGAGAGAGAGATGGGGAGCAAGAGGGGAAAGAAGGAGAGAGAGGGATAGAAGAGAGAGAGAGAGAGAGAGAGAGAGAGAGAGAGAGAGAGAGGATATATATAGAGAGAGCGAGAAAGATTTGTTTTGTCTGAAGAGAACAGAATAGAACAGAACGGAACAGAACAGCCAATACAATTTGGAGAGAGAGAGAGATATATATAAATATATATATAGAGAGAGAGATAGCGGGACGAGAGAGAGACAGGGAGAAAGAGGGGGGAGAGAGAGGAGAGAGATGGGGAGAGAAAGAGGGAGAGAGGGTGGGAGAGATGGAGAGAGAGAGAAGATATATAGAGAGAGAGCGAGGAAGATTTGTTTTGTCTGAATAAAACAGAACAGAACAGTCAATACAATTTGGAGAGAGGGCGAGAGAGAGAGAGAGAGAGAGAGAGAGAGAGAGAGAGAAGTCATTCTCTGTAGCTATGGCTAACTGTTGCTGGCATGAGTGGATTTCGGCCTCAAATCGTCCGTCAATCCCCCAGTAGGTTAGAGTATTCCTTCAGACCCACAGAGCCGGGGTTTATCACATTTTCTATAGCGTGACACGGACAATAGCTATTGCTTGATATCCTTTTGATAGGACGCAAAGTAAACACCTCAGACCGGCTACCCAATAACCGCTTGATAGACACTGGTTGGATGGCGCAGTCAGTAGGGTGACCGCTCGCTGTTCTCTCTCTCTCTCTCTCTCTCTCTCTCTCTCTCTCTCTCTCTCTCTTTTCTCAATATATATATATATATATATATATATATATATATATATATATCTTTCTCTCTCTCTCTCTCTCTCTTTCTCTCACTCTCTCCCTATATATATATATAATATATATCTTTCTCTCTCTCTGTCTCTCTCTCTCTCTCTCTCTCTCTCTCTCTCTCTCAGCCAGGCGAAGGGTGTCGTGCCATTGGAGCCTAAATGTGACACTGACTCCGTGACTTTTAATTCTCTATTTTCATTTGGCACTTCTCCATCAACTATTTTTCTCATCATATCTGAAATAAACACGCACCTGTTGAAAATTTTGGCCAGGAATCTCGTCCCACAACGAGAACTGCAAAGCAGCGTATGTTTTAAATTCAGAGTGACTGGATATCCATTGTGTATTCTATATGGTGTCGATAAGCTAGCCAATAGGGAATGGGATTAGCGGAAGAGTAGCGTCCCTTGATTGGACGTCACCCATAGTCTGTGACGTCACCGGCGGAAAAGTTATTCGAGAGAGAACGTCATGTTGGTTGTGCGCATGCATCTCTCGTCCTCGCTTCCCGGTGAAAGGGGTTTGAGACACTTCAAAACCAAATTGACGTTCTCTCTGTGAGGTGATGTCCAATCAAGGGACGCTACTCTTCCGCTAATCTCATTCCCTATTGATGAACTGATTACATTATGTATCGAAAAACTATATTCATCACGGTTTTTGTAATCGGAGTAACGTTGTCAAGTTTTAGTCGATATTCATGTCAAAATGGTACTAAACCGACGTGCATTTATTTGCAGGTCTGATAACCCAAGTCCATATAGGCTCATCGCAGTAATGGAAATCTCAAAAAATGAAGCAAAATATTGTCCATCACAATATAATATACAGGTTTGGTAGTCGGACGCAATTTTATTCTTGATAGAACATCAATGAAATATTTTACGTTGGTTTCAGAGTATTTCTATTACAAAAATGGCCCAAAAAACAATTTGACTTATCAGACCTGCAAATAAGAACACGTTGGTGCGGTATAATAGTAAGCAGGTGCTCATGTGCGGCTATGTGGTCTTGTGGTATGATAGAAAGGTCCTGGGTTCGAGCCTACCCTGGCGCATAGTTGGAGAAGGCTCTTTTCTCACATTATCTCACCTAACTCCGGTGTAGAAGGAGTACCTGGCTGTTGACAGAGTTGTCTCTCTCCGACAAAATAAATTGTAATATCGCCTAACAGGCGTTATGTCTGTTAAATGTTGCTGCTGGCCATGGACCCCTTGTAAAGCGCTTTGAACACGTTTAGTGGACATTGCTCTATATAACAATTATTATTAATCAATTATTATTCATTACTATATAACGTTCATTTTTAAATGAATCATCCCGGACCGAGTCAGGTTAGAGTCTAATCGAAGCCGGCTTGTAAAGGGCTGGGATAATCGTTGTTGTATTCGATAAATAATCGATATTTGACAATGCATCAATTAGAACCCGGGCCAAGGGACCTTGTCGACGGAAATACAAACGTTATTTTCTAATCTGTAGTTATAGAGGGTTTCAGTCGTCGCATCAGTTCGAATTCAACCCAATTCAACTTGAATTCAACCCAATTCAACTTGAATTGAACCCAATTCAACTTGAAATCACCCCAATTCAACTTGAATTCAACTCAACTCAACTTGAATTCGACCCAACTCAACTTGAATTAAACCAATTCAACTTGAATTCAACCCAATTCAACTTGAATTGAAAAAGCAATGAATCAACACCACCATCATCACCACCACCACAAACACCACAACCACCACAACTACCACAACCACAAAACCACCACAACCAATACAACCACCACAACCACCACAACAATCACAACTACCACAACCACCACAACCACCACAACCACCACAACCACCATAACCATCACAACCATCACAACCATCACAACCACCACAACCACCACAACCATCACAACCACCTCAACCACCGCAAACCATCACAACCACCACAACCATCACAACCGTCACAACCACTACAAACACCAAAACCACCAAAACCATCACAACCACCACAACCATCACAACCATCACAACAACCACAACCACCACAACCATCACAACCATCACAACTACCACAACCATCACAACCGTCACAACCGCTACAAACACCAAAACCACCAAAACCATCACAATCATCACAACCATCACAACCACCACAACCATCACAACCATCACAACCATCACAACCATCACAATCATCACAACCATCACAACCATCACAACCACCACAACCATCACAACCACCACAACCACCACAACCACCACAAATATTACAACCATCACAACCATCACAACCACCACAACCATCACAACCATCACAACCGTCACAACCACTACAAACACCACAACCACCACAAATATTACAACCACCACAACCATCACAACCACCACAACCACCACAACCATCACAACTACCACAACCACCACAACCACCACAACCACCACAACAATCACAACCATCACAACCACCACATCCACCACAACCACCACAACAATCACAACCATCACAACCACCACAAACACCACAACCACCACAAACACCACGACCATCACAACCATCACAACCATCACAACCACCACAACCATCACAACCATCACAACCACCACAACCACCACAACCATCACAACCGTCATACACCATTTCTGCGACCCGTCTATCCTCATGCATCTACCTCACTAATCCAATTTTTCTTCCCAGCGTTCTGCATTGAGTAATTTTGCCCCCGGCAACTCGCCGCCACTGGAAAACAATTAATATTCTCTCCATTATAATTAATCCCATTTGATAGAAACATTAAGGATTGTTTGTTTTGGTTTCAAGTCATTTATTTCGTTTTATCTGTCTGACAGTTTATACATCGTATTTATCAATCTATTTATCTGTCATCTTCATATTCATTTGGGTTATCTTTCTATCTATCTATCTATCTATCTATCTATCTATCTATCTATCTATCTATCTATCTATCTATCTAGCTAGCTAGCTAGCTATCTATCTATATATATATTATATATATATATATATATATATATATATATATATATATATCTATCAAAATAAATATATATCTATATATCTATAAATCTACCCATTTATCCAACTTTCTACTTGTCTATCGATCCATCTATCTATATATCCATCTGTCTTTCTATCTATCTATCTATATATCTGTCTGTCTGTCTATCTATCTATATATGTGACTATCTTTCCATGCATCTGACTCTCTGTCTGTCTGTCTATCAATAAATCTACCCATCTATTAATTAATCTATTTATATATATATATATATATATATATATATATATATATATATATATATATATATATATATATATATATATGTCTGACTCTCTATCTATCTATTTATCCATCCATCTACCCATCCAGCCATGTATCTATCTATCTATCTATTTATACAGTCATCTAACTATTCGGTCATCAATCTATCCATCCATCCATTTATCCATCCAATTATCTATCTATCTATCTATCGGTTTATCTGTAACTCTTCAAATCGATCTATTACATGCTCTAATAAACCAATCAAAACACGCCATTTCTTGTCAGATAATATTATCCTATATTTTTTCCAAAGAAAAAAATGTCCTTTTCCCAGTAACCTTTGGTGGCAGAGGTCAACAAAGTAATTCCATCGGACCAATGGATGTTGTGAGCGGTATATATATATATATATATATATATATATATATATATATATATATATATATATATGTGTGTGTGTGTGTGTGTGTGTGTGTGGGTGTGGGTGTGTGTTTACATTTGTAGATATGTTTTTCAATGGTCTTTGGTGGGTATGAGTGTTAATGTCTGTGTGTAGATTAAATGAATTATGTATTATTTCTATAGTATCCAATTCGCAGTAGCGGACCAAATAAAATGCAAGACTGAATCATGCCCCACTGTGGAAAAAAGACAATACGTCCAGCCAATTGAAAGTGGTAAAAGGATGTCTTAAATAAGTATGAGTGTTTGTATAACGCATTTCCGGGGATTTACCCGGATAAACGCGCTTCACAGCGTTACATTTATTCCCATAACAGGCAACATGAAACCATACTTCCATTCCACACAGTGCTAGTCAACTGTTAGACGTCTTTTTTGTACTAATACTCTTACAATATATATGCCACATCCTATGGCCAGGTACTCGTTCACAATAGAGTCGAGTGTAGTCTTGTGTGTATACTGTCTTACCCAAGAACACAACGTCTGGACCAGAATTTTATCACAATGTATAGTCATTAGGACATGTACGTTTTTACAATGATGAACGAACCAAAGTTGATACTCCACAATGAAGGCGTTGATCAGATCCATGTACAACACGACACAACTACAGGCCATGCAAGCCTCTACGAGTATGTGTAATCTTGTGCTATTATTTTGTTTTGTTTTTAAAATGTACTGGGGGGGGGGGGGGTATTTATTTGTTTTAGTTGAGGTGTTCTTTTTTGTTCTTGTTGTTGATGTTCTTTTGTTGGGGTTTTTTTGTTTTTCTGTTTTGTTTTACTTTAGGTTTTTTTGTTGTTGTTGTTGTTTATTTGTTGTTTTTATTTTGTTTGTTTTGTTTTGTTTTAATTCAGTACTTTGGGTAAGGTAGAACGGAAACTTAAATGACACGTGCACAGTCCTCGTTCTACAATAAATGTGTTCATGTTGGCCACGAACCCATCGTAAAACGCTTTGAGCACGTTAAGTGAATTCTGTTTTAAATAAATGCTCAAAGATTTTGCTAAGATCCGACAATGCTCGTCAAACGATGTTGGAGATTCGGATCTGCATTTCTTCTAGTCATGAAAAGAACTCACACATGTGTTAATGATGAGCGCCTTGCTACAAACGGTGACATAAATTGGACAAGACTAATCCTTAAATTTTGTATTTATTTCCAATTCCATTGTATTTATTTTCCAACAATAGTCTACACTGTATCTTATTTCACTTTCTAGACTGCATTACACAGTTCCTCCCCACCTCCCCTCTTTTGACTTAATTAATTACGAACCTTTTATAAATTTATATTGCTCTGTTTTAATTCGTGCTTCCTCACAGAGTAGCATAAAATTTCCTGCCCATCAATGTTTTTGTTTATTCATCTTAACAACGCCACTACCACATTAAAATCTCATTCATCTGTAGTGTTTCATTCATCCTGTTTTGTTGATAAAGTGGAAACCCAAAACGTCCATTTGATCCGTTTTTCCTAATTAAACTCAAAGCAAACATTCAAATTCACATTGTTATTTAAATTAGAAGACAGAATACCCAAACAGAACGAACAACGTCTAACGTACGACTTAGATTTTTTAGAATAATCTTAGGCTCCTAGACATTGTTTTGTTGATGAAGTGGAAACCCGAAACGTCCATTTGATCCGTTTTTCCTAATTAAACTCAAAGCAAACATTCAAATTCACATTGTTATTCAAATTAGAAAACAGAATACTAAAACAGAACGAACGACGTCTAACGTACGAATTAGATTTTTTAGAATAATCTTAGGCTCCTAGACCTTGTTTTGTTGATAAAGTGGAAACCCGAAACGTCCATTTGATCCGTTTTTCCTAATTAAACTCAAAGCAAACATTCAAATTCACATTGTTATTTAAATTAGAAGACAGAATACTCAAACAGAACGAACAACGTCTAACGTACGACTTAGATTTTTTAGAATAATCTTAGGCTCCTAGACATTGTTTTGTTGATAAAGTGGAAACCCGAAACGTCCATTTGATCCGTTTTTCCTAATTAAACTCAAAGCAAACATTCAAATTCACATTGTTATTTAAATTAGAAGACAGAATACTCAAACACCGCCATAAACACTACTCAACCAACTCGCGATCATACGGTGGTACACTGCTAACATCCGATCACAAACTTGTAAAAACGAATTTCAACATAAATGTGTACAGACAACGAAGACAGAAAGGTAAAACGGCAGTCAAAATAAACACGGCAAAAATAGTAAATGAGCGAGAATGTCGCATTCATTACCAATATGAACTTAACTCAAGTCTATGGAAAATAAAGCAAAACAGTAATCCAAACAATGAATGGAAAGAGACGCAAGCGGCAATGAAATATGCGGGGGAAGAAAGTGCAGGCTCTATTAATACAACTAAGAACAAACCAAATCGAACGCCTAACATCGCTATTAACGATCTATCGCGGCAACAAAAAGAACTTAGGATCAGGATACAAAACACGAAAGACTCGGAAGAAATAATAAACCTGAAAACGGAACGAAACAAAATACTGCATTCAATTCGATCACTTACAATAAAACACAGAAACGAGGAATTAGACAAAAAAGTGGAAGACATAGAAAAGTCCAAAAATAACGCATCGTCTATGTTCAAAGCGACGAAATCTCTGAACCGAAAACCATTCGAGAACCCAAAACTACAGGATAAATTTGGCAAACAGACAACAAATCCCAACGATATCCTTGACATTGTAACTGACCACTTCAGCAGAAATTTCACAAACAAGTCTCACAAATATCGCCCTTCTCAGGAAACCCTAGAGACCTAAACAACCGCATCACAACAACTGAAGTTAGAAATAGCATAAAGTGCCTAAACAATAACAGATCCCCAGGCGAAGATGAAATTCCCGCTGAATTGCTGAAATGCGGTACCCTCTCCCTGGATCTGAGCATTGCAAACATAATGAACAAAACATTCTCAACACACAAAGACTGGGACATAAACAGCGGTGTCCTAATTACAATACAAAAACCAGGAAAAACGAAAGGACCCGTAAACAACCTGCGCCCAATAACATTACTGAATGCCATAAGAAAAACACTGTCAACTATTGTCCTCAACAGAATTAGACCAAAAATAGAAAATTATCTATCACATAGCCAGAGCGGGTTTCGCCAAGACCGAAGCACATCGGACGTTGTATGGACACATAAATGGTTGGCAGCAAAGGCACTCAAAGAAAACATATCCATAACAATAACCGGAATCGATATGTCCGCAGCCTTTGATACGATCGACAGAGGAAAACTTTTGGAGATATTAACAGAAATAGTAGACGAAGACGAGCTCCGAATAATCCGATTTCTCCTCAGCAACACAAAGATACAACCAAGGATATACGGGGCCACAAAGCAGACGCAGTTCGAAAGTAACATCGGGACCCCCCAAGGAGATAGTCTGAGCCCGATTCTGTTCACAATATACTTAGAACACGCTCTGAAAGAAGTTCGAAAAGTCATTCCAAAACCAACGACTCATATTGAGAATGCAATCCCCAGAGAAATCGCCTATGCAGATGATGTCGATTTTATTGGATCAACACCAGCAAATATAGACATCATACAAAATACCCTCATGAAATATAACCTCCAAGTCAATGCCAATAAAACCGAATTTACAACAATATCGAGGAACAAAGAGGAATGGAAAAGAACAAAGAAAGTCGGCCACTAATTGGAGACACCGAGGATGTACAAAGAAGAAAACAGCTATCAAACGCCGCACTCAGTAAACTCACCAATGTATGGATTAGAGGTGACAAAATAAAGAGAAAAATCAAACTGAAACTGTACCATGCTCTTGTAAAACCGGTACTTCTGTATAACTGCGGCACTTGGGCGTTGACAAAATCCGAAGAAGAACATCTGGATGCCTTCCATCGCACACAGCTAAGAAGGGTACTGGACATCAAATACCCCAAAAAGATCTCAAATGAATCACTCTATAAGATCACAAAAGAAAGACCAATCTCCCTTGACATTTTACAACAACGATGGCAACTTTTCGGTCACATACTACGCAGGGACAAAAACATACCAGCAAACCAAGCCATGTCGGGATACTTCCAAAAACACGGGAACCTTTTCAGAGGAAGACCGATCACAACACTCCCTGTGATCCTAAACAAAAACCTCACAACACTTGGACAAAGCATTAGTCTCATAACGGCAGGGGACCTTGAAAATCTGAGAACCCTAGCAGAGGACCGGCAATATTGGAGACATCTCACACAGGAAATACTGGAAACAGTCAAGGCGACCCGATCTTTCGGTCGAGACGCGAAAGGCATCTAAGTCAAGTAAGTCAATACTCAAACAGAACGAACAACGTCTAACGTACGACTTAGATTTTTTAGAATAATCTTAGGCTCCTAGACATTGTTTTGTTGATGAAGTGGAAACCCGAAACGTCCATTTGATCCGTTTTTCCTAATTAAACTCAAAGCAAACATTCAAATTCACATTGTTATTTAAATTAGAAGACAGAATACTCAAACAGAACGAACAACGTCTAACGTACGACTTAGATTTTTTAGAATAATCTTAGGCTCCTAGACATTGTTTTGTTGATAAAGTGGAAACCCGAAACGTCCATTTGATCCGTTTTTCCTAATTAAACTCAAAGCAAACATTCAAATTCACATTGTTATTTAAATTAGAAGACAGAATACCCAAACAGAACGAACAACGTCTAACGTACGACTTAGATTTTTTAGAATAATCTTAGGCTCCTAGACATTGTTTTGTTGATGAAGTGGAAACCCGAAACGTCCATTTGATCCGTTTTTCCTAATTAAACTCAAAGCAAACATTCAAATTCACATTGCTATTTAAATTAGAAGACAGAATACTCAAATAGAACGAACAACGTCTAACGTACGACTTCGATTTTTTAGAATAATCTTAGGCTCCTAGACATTCTGGAAGGAGTAAAATACATTATTTTATACATCATATATTTGATCATTGAAAAAACCGACGGGTTGTGGGGGGGGGGAGATAATTATTTAACTAATTAAATATTTTATACATTCATATAATGTAATATATTACTATTATTCGGGCAAACATTTCATTTTGTCCACACGCCGCCACTGGAAATGAAAATTTTTCCTAATGATTCTACGACATTGCGTTAGATCATTGTATTTATTATGCTTATAATAGAGTTATATAGCCATCTAAATCAACAACAGCAGCCAATATTTAGCGTTCCGCCGCGGCACAGCACGAGTTATAAAGGGTTCCTTCCCCTTACATATAAAGTGAATTATGGCGGAGAATGGAAGATCGTTTGGCCGGGAATAAAATGGATACGAAAATATCCAATGATAAAAACGTACCTCGGAAAAAAAAAACAGGCGATGTCTGAGATATGTCGGATTCTGAACAAACACGGATTTTAAAATTTTGGACAGAAAACTCGTACTTCAATTATATCAAATGATTAAAATGACTCTCAATTTGGCAAAAAAAAAAAACAACTCTTAAACCTGGGTCTTCATAGAAGTCGTTAATGAAGCCCCAGGTTTGAGAATTTATTTTTGACAAGAAGAGTGTCATTTTAATCAATTGATATTTGAAGGACGAGCTTTCTGACCAAAATTTTAAATACGTGTTTTTATCACTGTATGCCATATGTGTACTTGCCCTGGGGCCAAATCATGAGAAACTTTGGATGGATAATGAAGTAAAAATTCAAGATAATTATGAAAGCTTTTTTATGATATCACATTAACCACAAATGGTGACCCATCATATCGTAACGGTAACATGTGTGCAGCTATGTGGTCTAGTGGTGTGTTTGCCTTCAGACAGGAAGACACAGAGTTCGAGCCTTGCGCTCAGTGTCGAATAGTTGATTGAGTCCATGAAGAAAAAAGAATGCTTTTTAACTCACAATATCTCACCGTACTCATGTGTAAAATAAGTACCTGGCCGTTAACGATGCTGTCTCTGTGGGGGAAATTAAATATAATAGCGCCAATCAGATCGTCATATCTTGTCCAACGTGTTAAGATTTACTGTTGCTAGGGACGCTTTTAGTGGACATGGCGATATTTAAATTCTCATGCTGTTTGTTGTTTTTATCATGTCGCTATGCTTTTGATGAAAACAAAATGAATTTGAACTCAATTCTATGAGACACGGGTTAAACTGTGTTTTTTTTTTAATTTTTTATTGAAATATTTAATATTTCATTGATATCTGTAAATAAAATGAGTTTTATATAACACAATATCTACTCGAAGTCTCAAGGCGCTTTACAAGGGGTACCAAGACCAACCGCAACACTTAACATGTAAGACAAGACATGATGCCTGTTAGGCGATCATTTTTTCGACGGCACTACGCTGTTTACGGCCTGGTACTCATTTTACACCTGAGTCAGGCGAGAGAATGTGAGTGAAGAGCCTTTTCCAAGGACTCAACTATGCGCCGAGCGAGGCTAGAACCCATGACCTTCCGATCCGAAAGCGAGCGTCATACCACTAGATCACATAGCCGCAAATGGCTGTAATAGTTAATATTTAATATTGTTCTGTTTTGTTTTAAAAGTCTTTATGATGAAGCACCCGTCTACATTAAAAGCATGTTAGAAAACTTTCATGTACCAAATAGGAATTTACGATCCTCGACAGACAAAATGGAGCTTACTCTTAGAAATAATTATGATTATAAATTCTATGGCGGCCGTTCCGTTACCCAAACTGGGCCCCTTGTGTGGAATGATCTGCCCAGAAGGATAAAAGAAGCGAAATCTATTGATAATTGGATTCAGTAGTCTGATGTCACGCCGCCCGGCAACGGCGGCCATCTTGGTTCTAAACAAAAAAAAACCCATTACTTTATATACTTCATGCTGGCTAGAACTTTTCATATGCCTTGTGATCAGAATGAGTAAAAGTCAAAACATGATCAAATTTATGTTTTTTTCCCTCTGGATACGCTTTTATGCTCGCCGGTGAAATATTTCAAACGGGCGTCCGCCATTGTTCCGATAGTTTAGAGCCAGTGTTACAAAGTTACCATGCGTCATTAGGAACGAAGTTACGTTACGATGTTGAAGAGTATTTTAAATCATTGTTAAAGTACTACCCTTTTTTACCGTTACATTTTCATGATATCGATACGATATTACATACACTGCTGCTATTGATATCATTATAAATAAATTATGAATTGAGATTTGTATAGCGCAATATCCACTTAATGTGCTTAAAGCGCTTTACAAGGAGTCCCTGGTCAACAGCAACATTTAACAGTAAAACAGTAAAAGACAGTACGGGAGATGACGCCTGTTAGGCGATATTACAATTTTTCGGACACGCTGTTAACGGCCAGGTACCCATTTTATACCTGAGTACGTTGAGAGAATGTGAGTAAAGAGCCTTTTCCAAGAACTCAACTATGCGCCGAGCGAGGCTCGAACCCATGACCTTCCGATTCGAAAGCGAGTGTCATACCACAAGACCACATATCATTGTGCTATAAGTTGTATTAATGTAATGTTTGTTTATATATTTGTAACGTGCATTGATCATCACACAGTGATGAAAGTACGCGATGTAAATGCCATGTATTATTATTATTATTATTATTATTATTATTATTATTATTATTATTATTATTATTATTATTATTATTATTATTATTATTATTATTATTATTATTATCGTTATCATTATCATTATTATTATTATTATTATTATTATTATTATTATTATTATTATTATTATTATTATTATTATTATTATTTCCCAAGACTTCAACACACGACCCACCCAACACAATAACATACAGGGTGGGGTTTTTATTCAGAAAAGTGAGTGGAGCAGGCACTTATGTTGGTAATAACAAGAGATGAAGTGAGTAGGAAAGTGCCAGAAGACAATAGGGAATAAAAACTTCGCGGCGGCGATGGGGGCTCGAACCCGTGACCTTACTGGTACCACAACAACACCTGGCCAGGGAGATAGTGACTCTACCGTATGAGTTAATGTACATCTAGTTTTTGGCATCGTTTTCCATCACTATTCCAGTTTTTTGTGATGACAATTTAAAGGAAGCTCATGTAAGCCGTTACAATCTTATAGTCGTGATTTTTTTAAACAGGAAGAAATTTGACTCCAGGGATATTTTTGACGCACAAAATGGAAGAAAAATAAAACTCGTCAAATTTCTCCCTTTTTACAAAAAGCACGACTGTATCGTAACGGCTTATAAATAGCATCTTCCT
>NC_088365.1:53325107-53337607 GCF_034508935.2 Berghia stephanieae | reverse complement strand
ATGACGCAAGTAGCCCTTCAGAAACATTAGACCCGTGGATGGAGTTTATCCCGGTTTCTGCAGCGTGATACGGACGATAGAAGTAGCTCGCTACCCTTTGGATAGGACGCTCGCGGTTCTATCGCAAAGTACTTTCCGCCAAATCTAACATACCTAGCTACCGATTCACTAGTGGGTAGACTGGAGGGTCAGAAAAAAATATTAACTGCACCCGGGATCGATCTTGGTCTCTTTGCGTGTGAAGCGAAAGCTCCACCAACTGAGCTACCCACCACCCTCCCCCAGAATTTTTGGCTATGTGGTCTAGTGGTATGACACTCGCTTTCGGATCGGAAGGTCCTGGGTTTGATCCTGGCTCGGCGCACAGTTGAGTCCTTGGAAAAGACTCTTTACTCACATTCTCTCACCGTACTCAGGTATAAAATGAGCATCTGGCTGATAAAAGCGTTGTCTCTGTGCAAAAAAATTGTAATATCGCCTGACAGACGTCCTATTTTGTCCTAAATGTTAAATGTTGCTGTTGTAAAGCGCTTTTAGCACGTTTAATAGATATTGCGCTATATAAAAGCTCAATATTTAAGTTCAATATTGTGGGTGGTCTTTTTTCTTGTATGTTTCTTCCTTGCTTTGTCTGGCACTGTTCCATAGAGAGTTGTTGAGAGTTTGATTCCTGTGAGAAGATCCAAGCATCCAACAGCTGCCAGGAATCAAAGAGCCATTTATTTTATCAGTCACAGACTGTCAGTAGCACGGGGTACCTGTGGGACTATTTAAATGTCATCTGTGGGGGACGGGGAAGGTTTGGTTGACGTGTAAGTCTTAAGACATTTTGTGTGGGGTTGTGTGTGTGTGTGTGTGTGTGAGGGAGAGAGTTAGGGGGGGGAGAGTGGGAGACAAAGTGGGAGAAAGAGAGAGAAAAAGAGAGAGTGAGGGGGAAGGAGAGAGAGAGGGGAGAGAGGGGGGGGGAGAGAGGGAGAAAGAGAGCAAGGGAGAGGGAGAGAGAAGGAAATAGAGAGAGAAAGATAGAGAGTGGGAAAGAGAGAAAGAGAGAGAGAGTGGGATGAGAGGGGCAGCAAGAGAGAGAGAGAGTGGAAGAGAGAGTATGTGATAAAGAGAGAAAGTGGGAGAAAGAGAGAGTTATTGTTTGTTTGGTTTTTTTGGGGGTTTTTTTTTGTTTTTTTTTTTTTTTTTTTTTTTTTTGTATATTTCTCTCTGTTTTATCTGGAATTCTTCCGTGTACATTTTTTCCAGATCTTTGTCTCACACCAGTGCCGGCTCCCTGTTTTGCACATTTTCCAGATTGCGTCCTTGAATCCCAATAATTGTGTCCTCTTGTGACAGAAATGTTTTCTAATTGACAAGTGAATTTCTCGTCACTGTCAAGATTTATCAAGTTGTCAAGGAAGTTGGGGGCGGGGGGGGGTTGGAGGGAGGGGAAGAGAGGTAGCTCAGAGGTAGCTCCCGATAGCTCAGTTGGTAGAGCACTCGCTTCACACGCAAAGTGACCAATATCGAATTCCCGGCAAAGTCGAGGTTTTTTTCTCTAACCCCTTATCTACCCAGCAGTGATCGGGTAGCTGGGTCTATGAGATCTGGCGGAAAGTACTTTGCGATAGATTAGCATCCTGTCCAAAGGGTGGCAAACAATTTGTATTGTTTGTTTCAAGCTATAATAAAAACCGGGATAAACTCCGACTCCCTGGCCCTAATGGATTTGTATGACCGACAAGGCGGGAATTGAAGAAAAGGGAAATATAAGCACACATGTACTGAACAGGGTTGTTATACACAGTGGGGAATATATTTTAAGAAAGTTATTTGATAAAGAAATTAGCTTTTGTATTGCGCAATATCCACACAGCGTGCTCAAAACGCTTTACAAGCGGTACCAAACGAACAGTAACACATAACACGTTGGACGAGACAAGACGCCTGTTAGTTGATATTACAATTTTTTTCCGACACAGCCAAAGCTGTTAACGGCCAATTACTCATTTTACACCTGAGTACACTGAGAGAGAGAAAGAGTAAAGAGTCTTTTCCAAGGACTCAACGATGCGCCAGTCATAGTGGGACTCGAACCCAGGAGGTTCCGATTCGAAGGCGAGAGCCATACCACTAGACCACATATACACAATGTTATAGAGGACGAGAGACGCATGCGCACAACCAACATGACGTTCTCTCTCTAATAACGTTTCCGCCGGTGACGTCACAGACTATGGGTGACGTCCAATCAAGGGACGCTACTCTTCCGCTAATCTCATTCCCTATAGGACCTGCTTTAATGATGGGCAATGAGCGTGTTGTATATGGCCGGTTTGCCCCAAGATGGGGTGTTGGTGGTGGTGTGAGATTTGGTATGATGGTGGTGTTGGTGGTGTTGGTGGTGGTGGTGGTGGTGGTGGTGGTGGGTGGTGATGGTGATGGTGGTGGTGGTGGTGGTGATGGTGGTGGTGATGGTGGTGGTGGGATGGTGATGATGATTGTGACGACAATGATGATGATAATTATGATGATGATGATGATGATGATGATGATGATGATGATGATGATGATGATGATGATGATGATGATGATGTTGATGATTGTGGTGGTGGTGACGATGATGATAATGATAATGATGATACCTTCCATTACAGACCATACTAATGGTATCACTAAAAGCCCTCTCACCCTCATTACTTTAAGATTTAGACAATTTGGGAATAAGAATACAATGGAGGCTATTAAAGTTTTAGGAGGAACCGATGGCTCAGTTCATAGAGTACTCGAGTCACACGCAAAGTGACTCAGTTCCATCCAGGGTGAGATTGTCAGTTATTCTCTGACCCCCCCCCCCCCCCTCCCCCCTTTCCCCCCTTGCCCCCAAAAGTTCACCCAGCAGTGATTGGGTAGTTGGGTCTACTTAATCCGGAGGAAGATTCTATGTGATTGACAAGCGTCCTTTCCAAAGATAACAAGCAATTGCTGTTGTCGATGTCATGCTATAAAAACCGGCTTAATGGGCTTTATGGCTGTGAAGAACTGCTTTAATCACACGCCAAAAAGAAAATGAAACTGGGCCTCGAGTCCTCAAAGCGTTTTCTCATTTTAAGATGCTGGCCTTGATGCACAGATATAACTATGAACGCCACACTGTTCAAAAAGAGAATATCATCCAGAAACTTGAAGTATTCCAAAACAAATTAAATGTTTGCGACGAATCTTCAAGATATTCTGGCCAAACACAAACTCAAATGAGGACCTGAGAGCGAAAGCTGAAGTGGAGTCTCTGGAGAGTTTCATTAAAAGGAGAAGATGGCAATGGCTGGGGCATGTCTGTCGCAGACCTGATGAAACAGTGATAAGGAAGGCTCTGCGATGGACACCCCCAAGGAAAGAGGCAGCGAGGCCCCCCTGGGAACTTGGAGACGTACCGTAGAGAGGGACCTAAAGCAGAGAGGTCTGTCTGTCCCTCGAGATGGCCCCAATAATAGCTACTGACAGGACCAGGTGGAGATCTCTTGCATCGCCTCAAGTGCCAGCAGGCCCGGAGAGGATTGAGTGAGTGAGTGAGTGAGTGTACCGTTCAATACATAATTTGATTGAAGTTCCCCACGACCTTGAACGTGCAACAACAAGGGGGGGGGGACCAGAGAACACGATCACAGATTCCAAAATTCCACGCTCAAGATTGCAATGCTAGGAGCAGTCGTTTTTTCCATCAACGATTAGAATTTTGGACCAGCCTGCCTGGCAGATGTAGTTGGCGATGAGACCTTTGAACTGCTCAAGACAGAATCGCTTCGGTGTCACTCTAAACGACAACATGTACAACAAAGTCTGTGACTATACAACCCTGGTGGTTTGGGGATAGTCAAGAAGATGAAGAAGAAGAAAGAAGAAGAAGAAGAAGAAGAAGAAGAAGAAGAAGAAGAAGAAGAAGAAGAAGAAGAAGGAGAAGGAGAAGAAGAAGAAGAAGAAGAAGAAGAAGAAGAAGAAGAAGAAGAAGAAGAAGAAGAAGAAGAGGAGGAGAAGAAGAAGAGGAGGAGGAGGAGGATGAGGGGGAGGAGGAGAAGGCTGAGAAGAAGAAGAAGAAGAAGAAGAAGAAGAAGAAAGAAGAAGAAGAAGAAGAAGAAGAAGAAGAAGAGGAGGAGGAGGAGGATGAGGGGAGGAGGAGAAGGCTGAGAAGAAGAAGAAGAAGAAGAAGAAGAAGAAGAAGAAGAAGAAGAAGAAGAAGAAGAAGAAGAAGAAGAAGAAGAAGAAGAAGAAGAGAAGAGGAAGAAGAAGAAGAAAAGAAGAAGAAGAAGAAGAAGAAGAAGAAGAAGAAGAAGAAGAAGAAGAAGAAGAAGAAGAAGAAGAAGAAGAAGAAGAGGAGGAGGAGGAAGAGGAGGAGGAGGAGAAAGAGGAGAAGAAGAAGAAGAAGAAGAAGAAGAAGAAGAAGAAGAAGAAGAAGAAGAAGAAGAAGAGAAGAAGAAGAAGAAGAAGAAGAAGAAGAAGAAGAGAAGAAGGGGGAGAGGAGGAGGAGGAGGAGAAGAAGAAGAAGAAGAAGAAGAAGAAGAAGAAGAAGAAGAAGAAGAAGAAGAAGAAGAAGAAGAAGAAGAAGAAGAATGGATTTTGATCAATATCGTATGAGTAAAGATGAAATAAATAATTGTAAGCATCGAGTTCAGGCGGATATTATGCCGTTAAGAGACGATAAGCAGCATTTGGCTATTAACATAATTCATTTATCAACACTTTTGTATTATCATACATACATACACCCACACCCCCACCACCAATATAAACACATGCAAAAACATATAACATATACACAAACACACACACACAAACACACACACAGAAACACACACACACACACACACATGTTACAAGTTTTTATGACTCATTGTATATAACATATTATTCTTTATCATCGATCACAAACAAAAGATTTAACCCTCCAACCCTCACACATCACATTCGTTTTTAACCTTACGTGACGGATCGGTGTTACTGCTATCTTGATAAAGACGGTAAGATCTCTTTGACCTCTTGTGCGGCTATGTGGTCTAGTGGTATGACACTCGCTTTCGGTTCGGAATGTCCAGAGTTCGAGCCTCGCTCGGCGCATAGTTGAGTCATTGGAAAAGACTCTTTACTCACATCTCTCACTGTACTCAGGTGTAAAATGAGTACCAGGCCGTTAACAGCGTTGTTTCCGTCCGCAAATTTTGTAATATCGCCTAACAGGCGTCGTGTTCCGTACTAGATGTCAATTGATGTTGTTGGCTAGGGACCCCTTGTCAAGCGCTTTGAGCACGTTTAGTGGATATTGCGTTATATAAATGCTCTATTGTTTTCAAATTTTTGTTAAAATTCAAATGAACTCCGTGCTTTAACCCACTCCTTACCACCTATAGGAAAACCGTGACATTCGTTTCGATGTAACCGACAATTTTCTCATTCTGATTTCTCTGTACATCACAAAATTATTAAAAATGCATTGAGTACAGCTATAAATACTATACTGTGTTGTAGAACTCACTTGGTACTACGTCTTCTTCTTCTTTGTCTTGCGGAAACCTCCAATATTGTCGAGGTTCACTCCACAGTTTGTAGGGTTTTACATTAATGAACTTGTTAAAAACTCTGCACGTAATACTATTTTTTTTAATACATAGATTAAAAAGATTTAAAATTTTACTTTATTGTTTAATTAGGAAAGTCTATTATTGTGCTGGGTGGGTGTGAAATTTTAGGGGGAAATTCTAAAAATAGCTGGTAAGGAGAGAAAGAGTTAAACGTTAAATAAAAGGTTTTGATTCTCCAGAGGTCACCAGCTGTCGTACGAGTCGAGGACCCCATCAAAAACAGTTGATATTCGTCTTTTGAGTTGAGCTGTTTAGCTCTGATTAGCGATCAATAAAATATTAACAACTATTTGTTGAACATTTTATGATTTTTTGGTAATGAAAATGTTACTGCTTGAAGCTCGAAGGAAAAAAAATAACGATAAGTGTTGAATTGTAAGCTTCAATTTATTAACGAAGACAGATACTGTGACGTTTCGGGTTTCCCCTTTATCAGCAAAACACTAGTGTTAATTTATCGTGTTTCTTTTTTATTAAGGGAAACCCGAAACGTCCACAGTATCTGTCTTCGTCTAATAAATTGAAGCTTAACAATTCAACACTTATCGTTATTTTTATCCTTCGAGCTTCAAGCAGTAACATTTTCATTACCCAACAAGCACATATCGTTATTTTTATTTATTTTATTTTTTAATTTGCGTTTAGGTAGAATAGTCACAATGAGAAAGGAATGTATTCAAAGGTGACGAATGTATCAATAAAGATGAGGAAATATAGACTGAAATGGTTCGGACCATGTAAAGAGACGAGAGAGGGAGTACGTGGGAAGAAGTATTGGACTTACAAATAACGGGAAAGAGGAAAAAGACGCCCCAAAGATTAGAAGGTTGGTAAGGTAAAGGACGATATGAAAGAACTGGCCTGGAGAAGAATGATGCTATGAACGAGATGCATGGAGATGTGGCATTCATTATGGCAACCCTGCAAAATGCTGGATAAACTGAAAGAAGAAGAAGAAGAAAAGAAGAAAAGAGAAGAAGAAGAAGAAAAGAAGAAGAAAAGAAGAAGAAGAAGAAAGAAGAAGAAGAAGAAAAGAAGAAGAAGAAGAAGAAGAAGAAGAAGAAGAAAGAAAGAAGAAGAAGAAGAAGAAAAGAAGAAGAAGAAGAAGAAGAAGAAAGAAGAAGAAAAGAAGAAGAAGAAGAAGAAGAAGAAGAAGAAGAAGAAGAAGAAGAAAAGAAGAAGAGAAGAAAGAAGAAGAAGAAGAAGAATGAAGAAGAAGAAGAAGAAGAAGAAGAAGAAGAAGAAGAAGAAAGAAGAAGAAGAAGAAGAAGAAGAGAAGAAGAAAAGAAGAAGAAGAAGAAAGAAGAAGAGTAGAAGAAGAAAAGAAGAAAAGAAGAAGAAGAAGAAGAAGAAGAAGAAGAAGAAGAAGAAAAGAAGAATGAAGAAGAAGAAGAAAAGAAGAAGAAGAAGAAGAAGAAGAAGAAGAAAAGAAGAAAAGAAGAAGAAAGAAGAAGAAGAGCTAAAATTCAAAGCTCTCAAAAATTCCTTCGTCCGGATGCCCACAAAAACTCCCAATATTGACTTAAAGTGGCCATATTGTCACAATAAATACAATGTATAGGTATAACTGATGTGATGGGCTGAACAAAACGATCACAACACAACGCAATATTTTGAACTATATGAATTTATTCACTAGAATAAGCTCACTATGAGCGTATCATGAGTGGTATTTTTATATTGCACTAGACACTTTCATTAGTTGTTAGAATAAATGTCCACAGTAGCATGATTTTAGTGGAAGATGATGCATGAACCGAGATGCATGGAGATGTGGCATTCATGATGGCAACCCTGCAGATTGCGGGATAAGATGAAAGAAGAAGAAGAAGAAGATTGACCAGAAGTTCTCTCTGCCAGCAGACCAATCGTATCAATAGACAAAACTATGTGTAACCTTAAACGTTCATTAATGCCATACGTTTAAGTAAATTAATATGCACAACATCAACCCGCCTGATGAAACGTACCTACACACAACACTATGTGTGATCTTTAACGTAAGATTGGCGATAAAGGCAGGGTTTAGAAAAAGAAAAGGATGGGGGGGGGGGGGGAGTGAGACGTTGAGGGAAGTGTCGGGATAAGGAGTCACACTGTAAAAAAAATGCCACGGAATCAAAATAAAACGGATGGATGTGCGTCAAGATTTTGGATAAGACATCCTCCTTATCAATCATTGGTGTGACGTCACTTCCGGAAAGATGATCTCATTCCGACACGCCCACTTTCTCTTATCTTCATCCTCTTTTTCTCTCTGCGGCTCTCTCTCTCTCTCTCTCTTTCTCTCTCTCTCTCTCTATCTATCTATCTATCTATCTATCTATCTATGGATCTATCTATCTCCCTCTATCTTTCTGCCTTTCTGTCACTCTCTCTTTCTCTTTCTTCCCCCCCTCCCCTTCTCTCTCTCTCTCTCTCTCTCCCTCTGTCTCTCTCTCCCTTTCATCCTTGTCTCTCTCTCTTTTTCTATCACACTATCTCTATTTACCTCTATCCTCTTGCCTGTCTGTCTCTTGTCTCTGTCTCTCTCTCTTTCTCTCTCATTCTCTCATCTAACTTCTCCTTCTCTCGTCTTCTCTCTTTCTCTCTTCTCAATCTCTCTCAATCTCTCTCAAATCTCTTCTCTTTCTCTCACCTCTCTCTCTCCTCCTCTCTCTCTCCTCTCTCTCTCTCTCTCTCTCCCTCTAATAAATTTAAAATGAAACATAGAAACCCCCCCCCCCCCCCGGGGCCAAAAGAAACAAAGAAAAAGAAAAAAAAGCACAGCATATTTTTTTTTTTTTTTTTTGGATTGGGCGGTGAGTTCTTTCTTTCAAGTCTCGATCGACCATTGAGGAAGTCCCAGGGTTCAGAATTTTTGACAAGATAAGGGTCAGTTTAATCTATTTCGATATTTAAATGACGTATTTCCTGTCCCGAATTTGATAGATACGTTTTTTTGTTCAAATGTTATCGGATGTCCAAAGACGAAAAGACGACAAAGAGTCGATGGATGGAAGCTGGCAAAGTCAACAGACGGAGACACAGTCACGTGAGTTGAACGTGGTTCTTGCTTTGGTTGGATTCTTTGTTGTTGTTCGGGGGATTTTTTGCTGGTTCTGTTTTTTTGTTTATTGTTTGTTTTTTTTTTTTTTGTGTTTTTTTTTGGTTTGTTTTTTGTTGGGTTTTTTTTTTTTTTGTTTAGTTTTATTCTTAGTTTTCTTTTTTTTTTGTTTTTTTTTTGATTTAATTCTTTTTTTTTTTTTTTTGGAGATTATTTTGAGTGAGAATGTTTTTGTTTTCTGAGTTTGTTTTGTTTTTTGTTTGTTTTTTTTTTTGTTTTTTGTGTTTATTACGTGGGGGGGGGGGGGTGACGTATTATAACGGATGGTCCCATTATGGCTAGACAACGACATGACGTCACTCCAACATCATTATCACAAGACAATCGGTCAGGGACACAAAACTGTCAATAAAATGATGACATAAAAGATTATTAACAATTTGGTAAGTAAATCCTTTACTACCACACAAAAACACACAAACACACACACACACACACACCTTAAAATATATATATATATATATATATATATATGTGTGTGTGTGTGTTTGTGTTTTGTGTTGGGGTTTTTATTTGTTTGTGTGTGTGTGACTTAGGAGTTTTAAAGAATATCCCTGAAGATTTCAAGAGGATGAAACAACGTTTCGAGAATATAACAGAAACGAGTAACAATAATATATATGGAATCAACGAGACGTCTGTTAGGAAAATACAATTATCCGACAGAACAATTCCGTTAATGAGCGGGTACTCATTTTACATCTGAGCTCAGTGAGAGAATTGATTAAGAGCCGGATTTCGAACCATGAGCTTCTCGGATTAAAGTTGAATGAAAAGAACATGAGCCTGTTAGGCAATACAATTGTTTCCCCCACAACAACTTTTAACTAAAATATCATTTTACCCAATACGGTAGAGAATTAATAAATTCTTTTCAAGGACGCAACTATCCCGACGAGGCTCGAACCCAGGACCCATGCAAAGCCGTTCATTCCACAAACTACCAAAGCCTAAAAAAAACCAACATCGTCGCTAAAGGGGCGGGACTCGAAACCTTGGACCTTCCAGTCAGAAGGCATATTTTATTCATACACAGACTCCAACTTAACATTTTTAAAATTCTCGCTTCAAAAGGAAAAATGAAAAGGTCACTATAAATAGATTTCAATCATCATTTTCACACCAGTCAACGTCCAAAAATCTAAAATTAATTTTACTTTTCAAAAAATTTATTATCACAAAGCAATTTAGTTCTGTAGCTGGAGCCAAAAATTCGTACTACACTATTCGTATCCCAGGCGGTCTTTCTTTTCCCCCCCCCCCCCCACACCCCCCCCCAAACCCCACGAACGGAAAGGCAACAACGGGAAGGCGGACACAAAAGGCACGGATTGGCAATTAACCATTATTTCACCTCTCATCTTCCTTTCTTTTTAAATTATTTCTTCTCTTCTCCCTCTCTCTCTCTCTCCTCTCCTCTCTCTCTCTCTTTTCCTCTCTTCTCTTCTCCTCCCTCTCTCCCCTAACCCCTTCACCCCTCCTTCCTCCCACCCCACCACCAAAACAAAAATTAAATCTCCAACCAGCTCACCCAAACAAAAAGAATTCAACTCCTAAACAAAAACAAAAACATTGATAACTTTAGGTAGACCCAAACCGGGGTAACCCAAACCCCGGCAATATAGCTTGCGGAATATTGACAAACCAAGTGTAACACCTTAAGGTTTCCGGTTTTTGAACTTCGATAAAAAACTCAAACCCTCTATCCAATTTACAACACAAAATTTATCCCTCCCCCCTAATCCTATAACAACTATGGTAAACTGAATTATATACTTGAAATTTTATTCCACTTCCCCCCCCCCCCCCTCCCCTTCTCCTCTCCCTCCTCCTCTCTCTCTCCTCTCCCTCTCCTCTCTTCTCTTTCTCTTCTTTCTTCTTTTCTTTTTTCTTTCTTTCTTCTCTCTCTCTCTCCCCTCTCTCTCTCTCTCCCTCTGTCTCTCTCTTTCTATCCACATCTACATCATCTCTATCTATCTATCTACCCATCTATCATCTATCTACCATCATCTATCTATCTATCACTATTATCCAGCTATCTATCCATCCATCCACCATCATTTATATATCTTTCTAATATTTATCTATCTATTTATCTACTACTACCCTCCACCATCCATCTATAATAATATAAATATATATAAATATATATAATTATATATCCATCCATTCATCCTCTACATAACATCTTTCATCTATTCTCTATCCTCCATTCATAATCTATCTTCCTATCTAACAAATACACAACAATTTTCTTTCACAACAATCATCAATTTTTCTCTCCTTTCTTTTCTTTCTTCTTTCCAACCTCACACTCCTATCTCTTCGTTTTTAAACCCCCCTCCCCCCCCTCCCCCCCCCCCCAATCCTCTCTCTCTCCTCCTCCTCTCTCCCCTCTCTCCTCTCCTCCCTTCTCTTCCCCCCACTCTTTCCCAATTCTCTCCCAAATTATCAACAAACTATTAAAAATGCCTTAATGAACCCCGCCCCCTCGCATTATCCTCTCTCTCCTCTCTCTCTCTCTATAATAATATATATAATTATATAATATATATTTTTTTCCCTCTCCTCGCTCTCTCTCCCTCTCCCTCTCTCCTCTCTCTCCTCTCTTCTCTCTCCTCCTCCTTCCTCCTCCTCTCGTTTTATTATGAAAATGGATGTATTAAAAGCTTCTTCGCTTAACACAACAAAACCTCCCTGGGGTTTAACATCAAATCTCATTTTTCTCGTTCTTAAGACGGAGACCGTTTTGCCGAATGATCAAAATTGAAAAACTGGTTTTTTTTGTCCGGGCCATTTTGGGACAACGCACCTTTTTAAAACCTCATTTTGTCAGAAAATTCCACTTCATATTATAATAAAATAACACTTTTGGCCACATCCATTAGAATTTTTTGTGGTGTTTTTGGTGTGGGTGTGTGTTGTGTGCGGCTTTGGTGCATTGTTATACACTCCTTTCGGATCGAATCCTGATTCAGCCTCGCTCCCGCTACTCATGGTAAAAAATACTGCCCGTTAAACACGTGTGCTTCCGAAAAAAAATTGTAATACGCCGAACAGGCACAATACTTGTTCACCTGTTACTACTTTGCGTTGCCAGGACCCTGTAAACCTTTGACACGTTTATTTGGGTATTGCGCTATATAAAAGCTCTTTTAAAAAAAAAAAAATAAAATCAAAAGAAGTATTTTGTTTAATGTAATTATTTTGAATGTTTTGTGTTTTGAATTCAACAACAAATATACTCACAATCATGGAAAATTTACTAAAGAAAAAAGGTTTCCAATTTAATTTCCTATTTCCAAAAATAGTTTGGTTTTTTTTAAATGCCAAACAAGTCAAAGCAAAATGGCAAATCATTTTAGGAGAAAAAACCAAACTTACTCACATCACTTTTTTTTCGCCAAAATGTAACAAGAAATGAATAAATCTTTTATATGACTAGCGTTTTCCAATATTCATACCGCTCATGCCTAAAAATAATTTATTAATCTTCTTAACAAAGCCCCCCCCCCCCACCACACACACAAACCACAACACCACAGACACACACACACACAACACCACACCTTCTTAGTAAGTTCTATTTCGAGAAAAAATATTATTTCAACCCTTTTTGTTTTTTAAGGGTGATTTTTTTTTAATTACTTAAACATTTATAAAAGGGGAATTAATATTTGGGGTTCAAAAAGTAAACCTAATTTTTGAATCTATTGGGTTTTTTAAAAAACAAAAACAAATAAAAAAATAACAATAAATTAAATAGATAAATTAAA
>NC_088365.1:53320387-53325007 GCF_034508935.2 Berghia stephanieae | reverse complement strand
CCTTTTTCCAATTTCTTTTATCTATTATCGGTTTTATCTGTAACTCTTCAATCGATCTATTACAGCTCAAATCCCAATCATAACAGCCCATTTCTTTTCAGAAAAATTTTATCCATTTTTTTTCCCCAAAGAAAAAAATTCCTTTCCCAGAACCCTTTGGGGCAGAGGAAAACAAAGAAATTCCATCGGCCAATGGATATATGAAGGGTCCCTGTGTTGCGCGTGGTGTGTGTGTGGTGTGTTGTGTGGTGTGTGTGGGGGTGGGGTGTGTTTTACATTTGTAGATAGTTTTTCAATGGTTTTTGGGGGGTATGAGTTTAAGTCTGTGTGTGATTAAATGAATATGTATTATTTCTATAGATCCAATTCGCATAGGGCCCCAAAAAAATGAAAACTGAAAATGCCCCACGTAAAAAAAAAAAGGACAATCGTCCACCAAATTGAAAGGGGGTAAAAAGGGGGAGTCTTAAATAAGTATGATGTTTGTATAACGCTTTTCCCGGGGTTTTCCCCAAAAAAACGCCTTCACAGCGTTACATTTATTCCCATAACAGGCAACATGAAACCATACTTCCATTCCACACAGTGCTAGTCAACTGTTAGACGTCTTTTTTGTACAATCTTTTAAAATTTATTTGCCACACCTAGGGCCCAGGTACTCGTTCACATGGGTCGTTTTGGGTCTTGTGTGTATACTGTCTTACCCAAGAACACAACGTATCGGGAATTTTATCACAATTTATGAACGAACCAAAGTTGATACTCCACAATGAAGGCGTTGATCAGATCCATGTACAACACGACAGCTACAGGCCAAGCAGGTCTCTACGAGTGTGTGTAATCTTGTGCTATCATTTTGTTTTGTTTTAAAAATGTATTGGGGGGGGGGGCGGGGGCGGAGAGGGAGTCTTCATTTATTTTAGTTATTTGTTTGTTGTTGTTTTGTTTTTTTTTGGTTGCTTTTTGTTGTTGTTTTGTTTTTTGTGCTTTTCTGTTTTGTTTTACTTTAGTTTTTTATGTGTTTTTGTTTATTTGTTGTTTTTTGGGGTTTTTATTGTTTGTTTGTTTTGTTTTAATTCAGTACTTTGGGTGAGGTAGATCGGAAACTTAAATGACAGATACACAGGCTTTGTCCTACAATATAAGTGTTGCTGTTGGTTAAGGACCCATTGTAAAGCGCATTGAGCATGTTAAGTAGAATTTGTGCTAAATAAATGCTCAAGGTATATGCTAAGATCCGACAATGCGCGTCAAGTGATGTTTGAGATTCAGATCCACATTTTTTTTCTAGTTATGAAAAGAACTCACACATGTGTTAATGAGCGCCTTGACAAACAGTGACATAAATTGGATAAGACTAATACCTACATCCCTTATATTTTGTTTTTATTTCCAATTCCATTGTATTTATTTTCCAACAATAGTCTACATTTTATTTTATTTAACTTTCTATACTGCATTACACAGTTCCTCCCCGCCCCCCTCTTTTGACTTAATTAATTGCGCACTTTTTAGAAATATCTATTGCTCTATTTTAACTTGTGCTTCTTACAATTTCCTGCCCATCAATAATTTTTATTTATGCATCTTTACAACGCCACTACCACATTATCTCATTCGTCTGTAGTGTTTCATTCATCCTGTTTTGTTGATGAAGTGGAAACCCGAAACGTCCATTTGATCCGTTTTTCCTAATTAAACTCAAAGCAAACATTCAAATTCACATTGTTATTTAAATTAGAAGACAGAATACTAAAACAGAACGAACAACGTCTAACGTACGACTTAGATTTTTTAGAATAATCTTAGGCTCCTAGACATTGTGGGAATAGCAAAATACATTATTTTATACATCTTATATGATCATTTTTAAAAACGACGGTTTGGGGGGGGGGGGATTATTTAAATAATTAAACGTTTTATTTTTTTAATATAATGTAATACATTATTATTCGGGCAAACATTTTATTTTATCCACACGCCGCCACTGGAAATGAAAATTTTTCCTAATGATTCTACGACATTGCGTTAGATCATTGTATTTATTATGCTTATAATAGAGTTATATAGCCATCTAAATCAACAACACCAGCCAATATTTAGCGTTCCGCCGCGGCACAGCACGAGTTATAAAGGGTTCCTTCCCCTTACATATAAAGTGAATTATGGCAGAGAATGGAAGATCGTTTGGACGGGAATAAAATGGATACGAAAATATCCAATGATAAAAACGTACCTCGGAAAAAACCAGGCGATGTCTGAGATATGTCGGAACACGGATTTTAAAATTTTAGACAGAAAACCCGTCCTTCAATTATATCAAATGATTAAAATGACTCTCAATTTGGCAAAAAAAAAAAAAACTCTTAAACCTGGGTCTTCATAGAAGTCGTTAATGAAGCCCCAGGTTTGAGAATTTATTTTTGACAAGATTATTTTCATTTAAATCAATTGATATTTGAAGGACGAGCTTTCTGACCAAAATTTTAAATACGTGTTTTTATCACTGTATGCCATATGTGTACTTGCCCTGGGGCCAAATCATGAGAAACTTTTGATGGCTAATGAAGTAAAAATTCAAGATAATTATGAAAGCTTTTTTTTTATGATATCACATTAACCACAAATGGTGACCCATTCTATCGTAACGGTAACATGTGTCGCTATGTCGTGATCTAGTGGTGTGACACGTGCCTTCAGACAGGAAGACCCAGAGTTCGAGCCTTGCGCTCAGTGTCGAATAGTTGATTGAGTTCTTGAAAAAAAAGATTATTTGCTCATTCTCTCACCGTACTCAGTTGTAAAATAAGTTAATAAAGTTGTCTTTATGGGTGGGAGGGGGGGGGGGTAATGTGATATCGCCAAACAGATCATCGTGTCATGTCTAACATGTTAAGAGTTACTGTTGCTAGGGACGCCTTTATGGTAATTGTGATATTGAAGTGCTCGTGCTGTTTTTGTTTTGCTTTGTTTTGTTTTTTTCTATTACGTCGCATGCATTGCTTTGGATAAAAAAAATGAAGTTGAAGTCAATACTATGCGACACGGGTTAAATTGTTGTTTGTTTTTTTTTATTTTGTTATAGTGAAATATTTAATATTTCATTGATATCTGTAAATAAAAAAGAGCGTTTTTATAAGCGCAATATCCACTCGAAGTTTCAAAGCGCTTTATAAGGGTCCAAGACCAACAGCAACGCTTAACATGTAAGACGGGACATGATGCCTGTTAGGCGATCATTCTTTTCGAAAGCCCCACGCTGTTGACGGCCTGGTACTCATTTTACACCTGATTACGATGAGAGAATGTAGGTAACGAGCCTTCTCCAAGGACTCAACTATGCGCCGAGCGAGGCTAGAACCCATGACCTTCCGATCTGAAAGCGAGCGTCATACCACTAGATCACATAGCCGCACATAGCCGTAATAGTTAATATTTAAGATTGCTCTGTTTTGTTTTAAAAGCCTAAATGATGAAGTGTATACATTAAAAGCATGTTAGAAATATATCATGTACCAAATAGGAATTTACGATCATCGACTGACAAAACGGATATTACTCTTAGAAATAATTATAATTATAAATGTTATGGCGGCCGTTCCTAAACCCACACTGGGCCCCTTGTGTGGAATGATCTGCCCAGAAGGAAAAGAGAAGCAAAATCTATTGATAGTTTTAAATCATTGTTAAAGTACTACCCTTTTTACCGTTACATTACCATGCTATTGATACGATATTACATACACTGCTGCTATTGATATCATTGTGGTATATCTACGTTTTATACATGTATATATTTATGTGTAACGTGCATTGAGCATCACACAGGGATGAAAATACGCGATATAAATTCCATGTGTCATTATTATTATTATTATTATTATTATTATTATTATTATTATTATTATTATTATTATTATTATTATTATTATTATTATTATTATTATCATTATTGAAAGTGCCAGAAGAGAACAGAGAATAAAAATTTCGCGGCGGCGATGGGGGCTCGAACCCGCGACCTTTCTGGTACGACAACAATGCCTGGCCAGGGAGATCGTGACTCTACCGTATGGGTTAATGTACATCTAGTTTTTTGCATTGTTTTCCATCACTATTCCAGTTGTTTGTGATGCAAATTTAAAGGAAGCTGCTGTAAGCCGTTACAATCTTATAGTCGTGATTTTTGTAAACAGGAAGACATTTGACTCCAGAGATATTTTTGACGCACAAAATGGAAGAAAAATAAAACTCGTCAAAAAATGACTGGAGTCAAATTTCTCCAGTTTTACAAATATCACGACTGTATCGTAACGGCTTATAAATAGCATCTTCCTGAAATTTTCACCACAAAAAGCTGGAATAATGAAAGAAAACTATGCAAAGAAATAGATGGTTCTATTATTTATAGTTTTTAAGCTATTTCTATTGTTTTTAAAGGTGGTTAAAAAGAAAACCTGAAAAGCGACAAGTCCATTCTATACCGACGTATACATATATAAAAGGTCTGACATCAGAACCCACTTATGGGCCTAATTTAACATTGTTGTAATAGACAATATTTTGCGCATGCGTCATTTTTTTTTTTTTAGATTTCCATTACAACAATGAGCCCATAAGAAA
>NC_088365.1:53307887-53315387 GCF_034508935.2 Berghia stephanieae | reverse complement strand
AGGCGCATAGTTGAGTCCTTGGAAAAGGCTCTTTACTCACATTCTCTCACCGTACTCAGGTGTAAAATGAGTACCTGGAAGTAAATAGATTTGTCTTTTTGTCTGCTAAAAATTTTAATATCGCCTAACAGGTCTCATGTCTCGTCCTACATGTTACTGGTGACCCCTTGTATAGCGCTTTGAGCACGTTTAGTGGATATTGCGCTATATGAATGCTCCAGTTTGCTTTTTTGTGCTTGCTTTTATTTTAACTTCATGTTTTGTCTTACGTGTTAAGATTTGCTGGTGACTTGTGGACCCTTGGAAACCGCTTTGGGCACATTCAGTGGATGTTGCGCTTTATAAAATCCAACGTGACATGTTTATACGGATAGGGTCTGGTGGTTAGGATCAACCCGTACGCAGCGTGTAAAGGGTTTCGACAAGTCGTGATCTCCAGACAGAGGGGACCGCCATTTTTGTTTTGTTGGAAAACAGATCAAACACTCGAGTAGAACAAAAAGGCCTTCAATTCATTTGATTACATCTCTTCCCTCACCCCCCCCCCCTCAGCCCCCCTCACACCCCCCCCCCCCCCTCCTTCTATCTAGCGTCTCATCTTGTCCTGTGGGATGTTTTTAAAATCTTTCATTCAATGACATCTCGTAGTAATTACGCCGTCTGAATTCAATAATATGTGACCCGTCATGTCGGAACGCTGTTATGTCGGGATGAAGCAAGTCGCCCTTCAGAACCATTAGGCCCGTGGATGGAGTTTATCCCGGTTTCTGTAGCGTGATACGGACGATAGAAATAGCTTGCTACCCTTTGGATAGGATGCTCGCGATACTATCGCAAAGTACTTTCCGCCAGATCTAACATTCCTAGCTACCGATTCACTACTGGGTAGACTGGAGGGTCAGAAAAAAATATCAACTGCACCTGGGATCGATCTTGGTCTCTTTGCGTGTGAAGCGAAAGCTCTACCAACTGAACTACCCCCCACCCTCCCCCGGAATTTTTGGCTATGTGGTCTTGTGGTATGACACTCGCTTTCGGATCGGAAGGTCCTGGGTTTGAGCCTGGCTCGGCGCATAGTTGAAACCTTGTAAAAGACTCTTTACTCACATTCTCTCACCGTTCTCAGGTATAAAATGAGCATCTGGCTGCTAAAAGCGTTGTCACATCGCCTAACAGGCGTCATGCATCGTCCTACATGTTAAGTGTTCCTGTTGGCCCTTTTGTAAAGCGATTTGAGCACGTTTAGTGGATATTGCGCTATAGGGAATGAGATTAGCGGAAGAGTAGCGTCCCTTGATTGGACGTCACCTTACAGAGAGAACGTCAATTTGGTTTTGAAGTGTCTCAAGCCGCTTTCGGAAGCGAGGACGAGAGACGCATGCGCATAACCAACATGATGTTCTCTCTCTAATAACTTTTCCGCCGGTGGCGTCACAGACTATGGGTGACGTCCAATCAAGGGACGCTACTCTTCCGCTAATCTCATTCCCTATATAAAAGCTCAATATTTAAGATTAATATTGTGGGTGGTCTTTTTTCTTGTATTTTTCTTCTTTGCTTTGTCTGGCACCTTTCCATAGAGAGTTGTTGACGAAAGAGTGAAAATGGAGAGGCTTCGTATGGGAATAAAACGGACAATGGACGTTTCGGGTACAAACCCTTCGTCAGCACAACGATACACAAATTAACGTGGAAAACAAATAAAATAAAATGCAAAATAACGTCCATTGCCTGTTTTGTTCCCATGCGAAGCCTCTCCCACAGCGTACACAACGACAACAGTTTAGTTGAGACGGTATCCCGTTCCTGACACCTGCTGACCCGGTCACGGTGAGCGGTCAATCACCGAGAGGAATTTACCTAACGGGGATTGCAGTTTCGCTCAATTTAACAATGTTTTGTTTTATTGTCTGTTAGACACCCACATTGAATGAGTTAAAATATCACTACTTGGTATAAAAGTTTATATTTTCTACTTTTACTGTGTGTTTTTTATTTTTTCATAGTATTACTAGATTTCTCAATATAAGTTATCAATGAACGGTAACAAATTACACAAAAAATATAGTGGGTGCAACATTTCAAAAATTAGAGAAAAAAAAACGTTGCTATGGATTTGTCTGAATTTTATGTATTATAAAGACAGGATGTAAATACTTCTCACAAAAAACTTATTTTTCCTCAACAAAAATGTATCCGCTACGAGCATTCAAACTCGTCAGTGTAGTTTGGGGCTGGTCCAATGCTATCTATACGTCTCTAGAGTGCTATGGGCTGGTCTTTAACTGCATTGCGTTGATGACAAATCGCATTTTATCCATATCATTGATAATGCCGGATGCTCTTTTTTCCAATTTTGCTGTTGTTTGGTGACAGGTCTCTGTGCCTTGTTCTCCAAGAAGTCTAAGTCCAAACTTATATTGAGTGATGTGTGGTATGCAGTGGTACTCAAGGAAGTGTTGTTTTGGGATTATTTTGTTTGGAAAATATTTTCTGTATGTATCCGTGTAATGTTTTATTGCACTTTGAATATATTGGATTGTGTCTGCTTTGATCGATTTTGTGTGTGAAATAAGGTTGTGCACATGACTATAGGCCTTGTTTATATTGTCGAAAATTAATCCAACACTGCAAGCGTCGTCAATGATAAGTGGGTCGTGGGTGCAGTTCTTTGTTTGTTGGATAATTGTAAGTGTGAGTTGCGTGTAGACTTTTTCTTGTAAGTATTTGTGGCAGTGGTTGCCAATGAATGACCTGCTGTGGTAAGCCTGTTGTGTAATGCGGTATTCTGTCCAATTCAGAAGCAATAGGACCATCCCTGAGGGTGAGTGGCTCGTGCATGAGATTTGAAAGTCTCTCTTGCGTTTCGTAGTTTGTTGTTAAATTCTACTCTGTCGATATCAAACATGCAAGTGCAACCCGTTTCAATGTTGATTTATTTATTATTAGCGTCTTGGCAATGAGCAAATACAAAGAAGCTAATGAGTCGTGTGATCAATGTACTTTATAATGTGTACTTTTTACACATAAATTATGAGTGTGTTCCTTGCTTGTCCAATGCCGTGTCAGTCCCATAGACTAAAAGAATGTCATTAGAATAATTTGAACATTTAAATTGTTTCTTGCGGGCACGTTTCTATTTCTGTGTTAAACAAATCATACCACATGTCCTACATAATGAATTCACTGCTTGGTTATGACTTGCAGTTGTGTGGTCCATGCTGTAAGAGAAAATTCAAAATTGACTGAGCGATGTAAGAAATGATATAGTGAATTAATGAATAAAATGAGTTTTAAAACACTCTGTATTACTTCTCATATCCATGCATACATAACAGCGTACATAAAATTTGAAAAAAGAAAAACCAAATACTTCACCCAATTTGGTGAAAGAAAGGGGGAGCAGGAAAATTCTAACAAGCAGTTGAGCTAAGTTGAGGCCCAACACACAATGTCATTTAAAATTAAACATTAGCAAGATGATTAAAATTATGCAATTTAAAAATCAAATTAATCATCATTGAAAAAAATAAAAAATAAAAATATAATTAACAATAAAACCGCAGCGAAATATTACGTTTCAAGCACAAGGCTAAAGAAGTAATATCATTATTATTTGACCTACCGCGGAAAAATAATCATTACAAAATAATGAAAACTGAAGAGTAAATGAAACTTACCTCATTTCGTAGTAAAACTTGTGCCTTGTGAATCACACCGAAAAAAAAATTGCAATTTATAGCAACGTTTTTTTATAATCCTGAGGTAATTACAAGTAATTTTATTTAAATGTTATAGAAAAATAGGTGAATTTGAATCACGGCTTGTGGAATAAGTACTCGAGATATTGAAATAAAAATTGGACCGATGGAGAGAGGGGGTCTGCGAGAATTCTTTGCATTTTGGGTTGAATTGCATCGTCACGAAGATCGTGAGGTTAATTGGTACGGAAATCATCCATTGGTATCACTGAATTTTTAATTCAGAAAAGTGAGTGGAGCAGGCACTTATGTTGGTAACAACAAGATATGAAGTGAGTAGAAAAGTGCCAGAAGACAATAGAGAATAAAATTTTTTTTCGCGGCGGTGGTGGGGTTTGAACCTGCGACCTTATTGGTACGACAACTCCGCCTGGCAGGTGAGAGCGTGGCTCTACCGTGTGAGCTATCCACGAACACAAAAATATTCGTTTCAAACCCAAAGTCATTTCTAGATCCCTCTCTCACCCACTTCTTGAGATCGCCGATTCGTTCACCACCATCGCGAAGTAATTTTGACCAGCAGTTAAGCTTAATAGCCAATATTCTCATCACAAACATATAACATAGAAACGATTGAGACATTGAGTATGCTCCGGTGTATGGGGTGAATTTTTAATTCAGAAAAGTGAGTGGAGCAGGCACTTATGTTGGTAACAACAAGATATGAAGTGAGTAGAAAAGTGCCAGAAGACAATAGAGAATAAAATTTTTTTTCGCGGCGGTGGTGGGGTTTGAACCTGCGACCTTATTGGTACGACAACTCCGCCTGGCAGGTGAGAGCGTGGCTCTACCGTGTGAGCTATCCACGAACACAAAAATATTCGTTTCAAACCCAAAGTCATTTCTAGATCCCTCTCTCACCCACTTCTTGAGATCGCCGATTCGTTCACCACCATCGCGAAGTAATTTTGACCAGCAGTTAAGCTTAATAGCCAATATTCTCATCACAAACATATAACATAGAAACGATTGAGACATTGAGTATGCTCCGGTGTATGGGGTGAATTTTTAATTCAGAAAAGTGAGTGGAGCAGGCACTTATGTTGGTAACAACAAGATATGAAGTGAGTAGAAAAGTGCCAGAAGACAATAGAGAATAAAATTTTTTTTTCGCGGGTGGTGGGGTTTGAACCTGCGACCTTATTGGTACGACAACTCCGCTGGCAGGTGAGAGCGTGGCTCTACCGTGTGAGCTATCCACGAACACAAAAATATTCGTTTCAAACCCAAAGTCATTTCTAGATCCCTCTCTCACCCACTTCTTGAGATCGCCGATTCGTTCACCACCATCGCGAAGTAATTTTGACCAGCAGTTAAGCTTAATAGCCAATATTCTCATCACAAACATATAACATAGAAACGATTGAGACATTGAGTATGCTCCGGTGTATGGGGTGAATTTTTAATTCAGAAAAGTGAGTGGAGCAGGCACTTATGTTGGTAACAACAAGATATGAAGTGAGTAGAAAAGTCCCAGAAGACAATAGAGAATAAATTTTTTTTTCCGCGGCGGTGTGGGGTTTGAACCTGCGACCTTATGGTTACGACAACTCCGCCTGGCGGGTGAGAGCGTGCTACCGTGTGAGCTATCCACGAACACAAAAATATTCGTTTCAAACCCAAAGGGTCATTTCTAGATCCCTCTCTCACCCACTTCTTGAGATGCCGATTCGTTCACCACCATCGCGAAGTAATTTTGACCAGCATTAAGCTTATATAGCAATATTTCTCACAAAATATTAACATAGAAACGATTGAGACATTGAGTTGCTCGTGTATGGGTGAATTTTTAATTCAGAAAAGTGAGTGGAGCAGGCACTTATGTTGGTAACAAAATATGAGTGAGTAGAAAAGTGCCAGAAGACAAAGAGAATAAAATGTAGAGAGGGATCTAGAAATGACTTTGGGTTTGAACGAATATTTTTGTGTTCGTGGATAGCTCACACGGTAGAGCCACGCTCTCACCTGCCAGGCGGAGTTGTCGTACCAATAAGGTCGCAGGTTCAACCCACCACCGCCGCGGAAAAAAAAAATTTATTCTCTATTGTCTTCTGGCACTTTTCTACTCACTTCATATCTTGTTGTTACCAACATAAGTGCCTGCTCCACTCACTTTTCTGAATTAAAAATTCACCCCATACACCGGAGCATACTCAATGTCTCAATCGTTTCTATGTTATATGTTTGTGATGAGATATTGGCTATTAAGCTTAACTGCTGGTCAAAATTACTTCGCGATGGTGGTGAACGAATCGGCGATCTCAAGAAGTGGGTGAGAGAGGGATCTAGAAATGACTTTGGGTTTGAAACGAATATTTTTGTGTTCGTGGATAGCTCACACGGTAGAGCCACGCTCTCACCTGCCAGGCGGAGTTGTCGTACCAATAAGGTCACAGGTTCAAACCCCACCACCGCCGCGAAGAAAAAATTTATTCTCTATTGTCTTCTGGCACTTTTCTACTCACTTCATATCTTGTTGTTACCAACATAAGTGCCTGCTCCACTCACTTTTCTGAATTAAAAATTCACCCCATACACCGGAGCATACTCAATGTCTCAATCGTTTCTATGTTATATGTTTGTGATGAGAATATTGGCTATTAAGCTTAACTGCTGGTCAAAATTACTTCGCGATGGTGGTGAACGAATCGGCGATCTCAAGAAGTGGGTGAGAGAGGGATCTAGAAATGACTTTGGGTTTGAAACGAATATTTTTGTGTTCGTGGATAGCTCACACGGTAGAGCCACGCTCTCACCTGCCAGGCGGAGTTGTCGTACCAATAAGGTCGCAGGTTCAAACCCCACCACCGCCGCGAAAAAAAAATTTTATTCTCTATTGTCTTCTGGCACTTTTCTACTCACTTCATATCTTGTTGTTACCAACATAAGTGCCTGCTCCACTCACTTTTCTGAATTAAAAATTCACCCCATACACCGGAGCATACTCAATGTCTCAATCGTTTCTATGTTATATGTTTGTGATGAGAATATTGGCTATTAAGCTTAACTGCTGGTCAAAATTACTTCGCGATGGTGGTGAACGAATCGGCGATCTCAAGAAGTGGGTGAGAGAGGGATCTAGAAATGACTTTGGGTTTGAAACGAATATTTTTGTGTTCGTGGATAGCTCACACGGTAGAGCCACGCTCTCACCTGCCAGGCGGAGTTGTCGTACCAATAAGGTCGCAGGTTCAAACCCCACCACCGCGCGAAGAAAAAAATTTTATTCTCTATTGTCTTCTGGCACTTTTCTACTCACTTCATATCTTGTTGTTACCAACATAAGTGCCTGCTCCACTCACTTTTCTGAATTAAAAATTCACCCCATACACCGGAGCATACTCAATGTCTCAATCGTTTCTATGTTATATGTTTGTGATGAGAATATTGGCTATTAAGCTTAACTGCTGGTCAAAATTACTTCGCGATGGTGGTGAACGAATCGGCGATCTCAAGAAGTGGGTGAGAGAGGGATCTAGAAATGACTTTGGGTTTGAAACGAATATTTTTGTGTTCGTGGATAGCTCACACGGTAGAGCCACGCTCTCACCTGCCAGGCGGAGTTGTCGTACCAATAAGGTCGCAGGTTCAAACCCCACCACCGCCGCGAAAAAAAATTTTATTCTCTATTGTCTTCTGGCACTTTTCTACTCACTTCATATCCCATTGGTATCACCCAATGCACATCAAATCTACGTTCTGGGAATTGATATCGGCTAACCGCTGTTGACCCCGGTTA
>NC_088365.1:53305815-53307788 GCF_034508935.2 Berghia stephanieae | reverse complement strand
GGTCTTTTGGGTTTCCCAAACATCAATGTCTGTGTGGATTGGGGGATTTTTTAACGTTTGGCGGGTTAAAAAAAAAATGAATTTCAGAATCTATATTATTAATAATAATAATTATGATGATGATGAATAATAATAATAATAATTATAATGATGATGATGATGATGATGATAATAATAATAATAATAATAATAATAATAATATTATAATAATAATAAATGATGTGATGATAATAATAATAAAAATTTGATAAATAATAATAATAATAAAATAATAATAATAATAAAAATAATAATAATAATATGTGATGAGATGATAATAATAAAAATAATAATAATATTAATAATAATAATAATATTAATAAAAATAATAATAAAAATAATAATATGATGATAATAATAATAATTAATAATAATAATAAAAAATAATTTAATAAAAAAATTTAATAATAATAAAAATAATAATAATGATAATAATAATACACATTTATATAGCGCTCTTTTCTCGTGTAAACACCAAGCTCTATTATTATATTATTATTATTATTTATTATTATTATTATTATTATTTATATTTTTTTAAATTTTATTATTTTATTTTTATTATTATTATTATTATTTTTATTTTTATTATTATTAATTATTATTATTTTATTATTATTTTTAAATTTTATTATTATTATTATTTTTTTATTATTATTATTATTATTTGCTTTATTATCGATTTTACTTTCTTTGACTTGTTGCTTGGGCATATCATATTCATATATATGAGTTATACATAACATAAATAATAATTCCCTTTATCCATCCCTGAGGCCAAAATTGTCTTTAGGGTCTCTTTCAACTAAGAACACAACACATACCGCTCAACAACCATTTAAGCAAAATTACAAAAGACACATCCCCTTCCTGCCCCCTATGTCAACACCCCAATGAAAACAGTATCAACCACTTGTTTGAATGTCAACCTCTGAAGACCGAGATGCACATTCCCCCCCACCAATCCAAAGCATCGTAACACACTTTATAGTCACCTGGAACAACCAAAAAGACGTCTAACTTCTACGTCATGGCACAAGACCGAAGGGCTAGAGCTCGGGTGGTCGCTGGTTCGGATAAGTAAGTAAGTAAGTAAGTTTTTAGGGTCTATTCCAAGAGAAAACTGGAATGACCCAGGGTCAGCCGCATTGCAGCGCCGCAGAGTGAGCTAAGGTACGAAGCGAAGACCACACCGCTGAGCCACGCTGTCCTAAAAATAAACCTTTGAATCTTGAATCTATAGATAGTATGAATTTGACGTCACTCAAGTCTTTGTTATTTTTTTTTTGCCATCCGCGTTTATGAGTAATTCTCACTAAACTGTATTAACCAGACTATACAAGTTCATGGTTACGCAGAGTTTTGTGTGTTGGGCCGGTATACTTCCGGATGGCAATGTTGTGAGCCTCTTAACCAAGCGCATACTATCTACACCCCAACGAATAGAAATTAGGCCCAAGTTTGATATCATTCGTGGTTTTAGATTCAATTTTCAACAACGAGTTTATCCTTCCTTATGAATGAATGGAACAAATTAGATCATGAAATCACAGTGGCCCCGGGCTGGAATTCTTTGGGAAGATTTGAATACATTCCTGTCTTGGCAGCCTTTTGATAATAGAAATAGTATTTGTGTTGTGTCTTATATATTCTCTCGTACTCTGGAATAACCCATATTTTAAAATTTGGCCATAAAACTCGCCCTTCAAATATCAATCGATTTAAATGACCCTCATCTTGGCAAAAACTGTCTCGTGAAGTCTTCAATGAACTCCCGGGTTTGAGAGTTTTTTGCCAATATGGGGGTCATTTAAATCGATCGAAATTTGAAGGACGGGTTTTCTGGACAAATTCTAAAATATGGGTTTTTTCAGAGTACGGCTGTGTTGTCTTAGTACGTGTAAAGGGCCTTAGAGGATTTCGTGGATTCTGTG
>NC_088365.1:53280578-53300718 GCF_034508935.2 Berghia stephanieae | reverse complement strand
GGTATGAATTATTTCCCCTGTCAATTATTATTTAATGAGTTCTCGCATCAACTCCAAATCAACACGTTGTTCTGTTGATACACTGGTTTCATCTTTCTAACGTACTCTGGCAAAACACGTATTTCGTATTTAAAATTTTGGTCAGAAAACTCGTCCTTCAAATATCCATCGATTAAAATGACCCTCATCTTGTCAATTTGAGAAAATAGGTAGCAGGCGCTTGTTATGGATAAAGATATCTAAAAGGAAAGAGGTTCGAACCCAAGTTGCAGAAGACTTGATTTTTTGGGGAAGGTCTTCTTTTTTTCTTGTACTTTTCTTTCTTGCTTTGGGACCCTCATATTATCAAAACTCCAAAATTTGAGATTCCTTTAAAGACTGCACGAATCCCCACGTTTTGAGAGTATTAGTCAACATTAGAGTCATTTTAATCGATGGATATTTGAAGGACGAGTTTTCTGGCCAAAATTTTTAGATATACGTGTTTTCCCGAGTACCGTACCTTCGCTATGATTGGCTGGGTAGATAGCAAGATGGCTGTCAGGCCAGGCACAAACACAAACATTCTCACGACTTAACTTTTTTTTTTTTTAAACTTGAGCTTTTATATAGAGAAATATCCACTACACGTGCTCAAAGCGGTTTACAACGGGTCCCTGACCAATAGCAACACTTTATATGTAGAACGAGACGTGACGCCGGTTAGGCGATATAACAAATAATTTTCGACATAGACAACACTGTTGACGGCCAGGTACTCATTTCACACCTGAATACAGTGAGAGAATGTAAATAAAGAGCATTTTCCTAGGACTCAACTATGCGCTGAGGGAGTCTCGAACCCAGGACCTTCCGATCCAAAAGCGAGTGTCATACCACAAGACCACATAGCCGCACATAATCAATTTCTCTTTGTATCCAAACGGATGAGTTGTTTACTTTTTACATGAGGACTTTTAAAGGCCAAGGTCGGGTTGCCTCAGAAACGACTGATAAACTTAATTGGATTCAGTAGTCTGATGTCACGCCGCCCGGCAACGGCGGCCATCTTGGTTCTAAACAAAGAAAATCATTACTTTTTATTCTTCATGCTGGCTAGAACTTTTCATATGCCTTGTGATCTTGACTTACTTGACTTAGATGCCTTTCGCGTCTCGACCGAAAGATCGGGTCGCCTTGGCTGTTTCCAGTATTTCCTGTGTGAGGTGTCTCCAATATTGCCGGTCCTCTGCTAGGGTTCTCAGGTTTTCAAGGTCCCCTGCCGTTATGAGACTAATGCTTTGTCCAAGTGTTGTGAGGTTTTTGTTTAGGATCACAGGGAGTGTTGTGATCGGTCTTCCTCTGAAAAGGTTCCCGTGTTTTTGGAAGTATCCTGACATGGCTTGGTTAGCTGGTATGTTTTTGTCTCTGCGTAGTATGTGACCGAAAAGTTGCCATCGTTGTTGTAAAATGTCAAGGGAGATTGGTCTTTCTTTTGTGATCTTATAGAGTGATTCATTTGAGATCTTTTTTGGGTATTTGATGTCCAGTACCCTTCTTAGCTGTGTGCGATGGAAGGCATCCAGATGTTCTTCTTCGGATTTTGTCAACGCCCAAGTGCCGCAGTTATACAGAAGTACCGGTTTTACAAGAGCACGGTAGAGTTTCAGTTTGGTTTTTCTCTTTATTTTGTCACCTCTAATCCATACATTGGTGAGTTTACTGAGTGCGGCGTTTGATAGCTGTTTTCTTCTTTGTACATCCTCGGTGTCTCCAATTAGTGAGCCGACTTTCTTTGTTCTTTTCCATTCCTCTTTGTTCCTCGATATTGTTGTAAATTCAGTTTTATTGGCATTGACTTGGAGGTTATATTTCTTGAGGGTATTTTGTATGATGTCTATATTTGCTGGTGTTGATCCAATAAAATCGACATCATCTGCATAGGCGATTTCTCTAGGGATTGCATTCTCAATATGAGTCGTTGGTTTTGGAATGACTTTTCGAACTTCTTTCAGAGCGTGTTCTAAGTATATTGTGAACAGAATCGGGCTCAGACTATCTCCTTGGGGGGTCCCGATGTTACTTTCGAACTGCGTCTGTTTTGTGGCCCCGTATATCCTTGTGATCAGAATGTATAAAAGCCAAAACATGATTAAATTTATGGGGTTTTTTTTTCCTCTGGATACGCTTTTATGCTCGCCGGAGAAATATTTCATACGGCGTTCGCCATTGTTCCGATAGTTTCGAGCCAGTGTTACTAAGTTACCATGCGTCATTAGGAAGGAAGTGACGTTACGACTGTTGAAGAGTATTTAACCCTTTCCACACCAGCCATTATAAAATCGTCACATTCCTTACGATACAACCAACCAAGTTCTTGTTCTGATTTCATTTCTACATCACATCATTTAAAGGGAATATTTTGTTATAGCTATAAAAACGTGTTGGTTGCATCGAAGCGACTGTGAAGATTTTCATATGGTTGGTATGGAAAGAGTTAAGCCACCATCTGATAAGCTTAGAGTAAAGCCGAACGGCGAGGTTAAAGGTTAATTCTTGTATCCAGGATTCCGTTCCCAACCGATGGTATTGATGATGAGTTGTTAAATTTGTTGACGTAGAGGAAGTTTGCCGTAACGATGGGGATCAGATTTAATTTGTTTTATTCGTTTCTTATCTCCGGCCGTTCCAGTTTTAGAAGATAGCATTTTATCATTGCCTGGCGTACGATGTTTATCACATGGTTTATGATTTGGTTATGTTTATGTTTGAATGTGTGGGTGTGTGTGTGTGTGTGTGTGTGTGTGAGAGAGAGAGAGAGATAGGGTGAGAGAGAGAGTGAGAGAGAGAAATATATATATATATATATATATATATATATATATAGAGAGAGAGAGAGAGAGAGAGAGAGAGACAGGGAGAAAGAGAGAAAGAGAGAGAAAGAGGGAGATAGAGAGAAAGAGAGAGAGAGAGAAATATAGAGAGAGAGGGAGAGAAAGAGAGAGAAAAAAAGAGAGAAGAAGGAGGAGAGAGAGAGAAAGAAAGAAAGAAAGAAAGAGAGAGAGAGAGAGAGAGAGAGAGAGAGAGAGAGAGAGAGAGAGAAAAGAGAGAGAGAGAGAGAGAGAGAGAGAGAGAGTTTTTGTGTGTTGGGGGAAGTGAATGTGATAGTGATTGGAATTGACGGAAAAGGGGGGGGGGGGGGGGGAGATGGTGGTGATAATGATGCTATTGAAAATGAATATCATGATACAAATAATGATGATAATATGGCACAGATAACGATGACGATGATGAGGCTGATGATGAAGATGACGATGATAGTGATGGTAATGATAATGATGATCATGATAGTGATAATGATGATGATCAAATGATGATAGTGATGATAATAATAATATCAGTGATAATGATTAAATAATCGCTCTACCTGTTTATCTCGTCACACCGCCGACAATAAAACATCCCATAATCCATTACTTTTAAACCCAATGTTTTCATTGGCTGTCGATGCCAACACACAAACTGTTTATATCGCTGTCTCGGTACGACTTCAATGTCTCAACGAGTTTATTTTTATTATGCATAACACCTATCTTACTCTCAAACAAAACAAACGGCAACAACAATACAATATTTTAAAAAAAAACATATAAACACTTTTATATAGCGCAATATTCACAAAACGTGAACAACGCGCTTTACAAGGGGTCCCTAGCCAACAGCACCATTTAACATGTAGGACGAGACATGAAGACTGTTAGGCGATATTACAATTTTAGTTCCGACAGAGGCAAAGAGTTAGCGGCCAGGTACTCATTAAATACTTGAGTATGATGAGACAATGTGAGTATAAAGTCTTTTCCAAGGACTCAACAATGCGCAGCTCGGAGCGAGACTCGAATCCAGGAATTTCCTATCCGAAGACAAGCGTTATACCACTGGACCTCATGGATAGCCGCATGTTTATACGAGTTCGTTTGTGGTCGGTATGTGTGTGTTATCTCTCTCGTTCTAAAATGTCAACATCTTTAGAAGTACCTACAATTCCAGACACAGTTGATATTATTGAGTAGTATTTATAACGAAGTTAATCATGAAATAGTAAATATGATAATGATGATAGTAATAATAATAACAATAATAATAATAACAATAACAATAATAATGATAATATTAACAATAATAATAATAATAATAATAATAATAATAATAATAATTATTATTATTATTATTATTATTATTATTATTATTATTATTATTATTATCATTATTATTATTATTATTATTATTATTATTATTATTATTATTATAATGATGATGATGATGATGATGATGATGATGATGATGATGATGATGATGATGATGATGATGATGATGATGATGACAAGAAAATGAAATAAACACAACAAAACAAATATTAAAATGTCAGTCTTAGCAGATAGAAATTGTTAAATTAAAAATTATAAAAATAACCAGTAGATTTTTGACCAACTAAAACATGGAATTTGTGGCATAAATTCAAACGTGCTCGGACAAACATATCAAGTTAACGTGAATGAAATCGACCTCTCCCTGATCATTGTTATTTTTTTTATACCGCCAAAATTGGCGACTAACAAGATTTTCTCGATCAGATTATTGATGCTATACGCTAAGTAAAAAAAACTCAAATCATCCGTCAGTCGGATATAACGTACAAACACACAAAACAATGTGTAACATTAAACTCTTATAGCGGAGACAGAGATATATAGAGAGACGCGAAACTTTGAAAGTAGCAATAGGCTGTAATAGCAGAAGATGCATACCTATGTCAGGTGGAGTCATGTCGGTAAGCGTCCTCTCTCAAAATGTTTATATTTACAAAACAATTGGATTCAATAGTCTGATGTCACGTCGCCCAGCAACGGAGGCCATCGTGGTTCTAAACAAAGAAAATCATTACGTTTTATTTTTCATGCTGGCTAGAACTTTTCATATGTCTTGTGATCAGAATGTGTAAAAGTCAAAACATGATCAAATTTATGGGTTTTTTCCCCTCTAGATACGCTTTATACTCGCCGGAGAAATATTTCATACGGGCGTCCGCCATTGTTCCGATAGTTTAGAGCCAGTGTTACTAAGTTACCATGGGTCATTAGGAAGGAAGTGACGTTACGACTATTGAATCCTATTGGATTCAATTATCTGATGTCACGTCGCCCAGCAACGGAGGCCATCGTGGTTCTAAAAGAAAATCTGTACTTTGTATTCTTCATGCTGGCTAGAACTTTTCATAATATGTCTTGTGATCAGAATGTGTAAAAGTCAAAACATGATCAGATTTATAATGGGTTTGTTTTTCTCTGGATACGCGTTTATGCTCGTCAGAGAAATATTTCATATATGGACGTCGCCATTGTTCCGATAGTTTAGAGCCAATTACTAAGTTACCATGCGTCATTACGAGGGAAGTGACGTTACGACTGTTGAAGGGTATTGAACTTTGGCACGGGTCTCGCAATCTCTATAGATAGAATGCGCTTGGCCAAGGAGTTCACAACATTGCTATCCGGAAATATAACTGACCAACACACAAACTCTGTGTAACCATGAACTTTTATAGTCTGGTTAATACAGTTTAGTGAGAACAACTCACAAACGCGGATGGCAAAAAACAATAACAAAGACCTGAGTGACGTCATCTGCATACTATCTATTCAGTTGGATGATTTCTTCTCACTATATTCTCTCAGACTTTTGATGGAACGAAATTAACACTACTCAGCTCTTTGTTCAGCCTATTGTTATGAATAGTCCTCACTAAATTGTATTAATCAGACTATAAACGCTTAAGATTACACATTGTTTTTTGTGTGTTTTGTTACGTTATATTTCCGGCTGGTGGATGTTGTGAGGAAATTGCCTCAGCGCAAAGCATTAATAAACTGTGTATTTATATAATTAAATACATCAATACCCAAAATGCCATATTTACCGACTTGACATTGACACCCACATACGGAAGGAGTTTCATGTCTCCATCATATAAATCAATGATAACAACTCATGAAAATGGCTGGCGATAAAGAATAACAAAGACCCGAGTGACATCAAAATCGTTCTATCTATAGATATTGCAAAATGCTTTCGGCCAGGTCTCAACACACAAAACTATGTGTAACCAAGAACGTTTATTGTCTACGAGATCGTGGCCTTCGTAAAGTTATGGCCTGATACTGACCAAAAAATGACGTCAAAATGCCAGTCTTTTGCCACAAAAGAAAACAAATCGTGAGTTGTATTCAATATTTCAACTAATGAAATAACTTGTTTCCATGAGCTCTACTAACCACAACTCACTAGACGGTGCAAAAAACAAATAATGACGTCAAACTGTCAGTCCTTTTGGATTTCAGTGTCAGGCTATAACATAACGATGGCTACGACTAGATTTAGTGAGAACTAATCGCAAGCAGGTGGAATAAAAACATTGACAAAGAGCTGAGTGACGTCAATTTCAATTCTTCTGTGGAGAGTCATCAATACGGTAATTATTTAAAACCCCTTCTGTCGTTAAATCCTGCTGGCGTATGTTTCGAGTATTTTACCTAAACGCATAGAATCAATAAGAATTCCAACTAAGTCCGTCCGATTACGATCGGAATGCTCTAACAACTGACCTATCCGTCCATTCTAATAATAATAATGATAATAACGATGATAATAATAACGGTAATTATCTCCAATGTCTGTGTCGGCCCATGTTGAATGTCTGCACTCATTACCAATCCATTTGGACATGTATTGTAAATAACGGCAGGGAGAACATCCAATGGGAAACACACAAGGAACAAGACAACACAACACAACTGGTGATTGGATGGAAGGAATTGATTTACACAATGGTTGCTTTACACACACACACACACACACACACACATATATATATATATATATATATATATATATATATATATATAGACACAAACACATACACACACGCACGCGCGCATACACATAGAAGGCATGAAATTAATGCCAATCAGCGGTTTGTTATTGTCTTAGACCGACATTTGGTGATTAGTTCTCACTGAAATAGTCCGACTATAGATAGTATGCGCTTGGCTAAGAAGCTCATAACATTGCCATCCTGAAGTATAACGGACCAACACATAAAACTGTGTGTATCCATGAACGTTTATAGTCAGGTTAATACAGTTCAGTGAGCATTACTCATAAACTCGGATGGCAAAAAACATCAATAAAGACTGAGTGACGTCATCTTCGAACTATCTATAGATAGAATGAAGTTGACGTCATTCATGTCTTTGTTTTTGTTTTTTGCCATCCGCGTTTATGAGTTAATCTCACTAAACTGTATTAACCAGACTATAAACGTTCAAGGTTACACATAGTTTTGTGTGTTGGTTTGTTATACTTCCAGATGGCAATGTTGTGAGCTTCTTAACCAAGCGCATGCTATCTATACACGTTTAAGGATTGGCATAGTTTTGTGGGGGGTGGGGGGATGCCTTTTTATCTGGCGGGGAGATGTTGTGAACGTTTTAAATGATAAAACCAATAACATCAATAAGTAAATGTTTCCTTTGATTGTCACATGGAATATGGACGAACCTGTAGGGCGATTCGGTTTTAGAAAACAGGAAATAATCTATACTGTCTAATGGAATGGATTGTGGGTAATTAACTCACTCAAACCTATAGATAGTATGCGCTTGGCTAAGAAGTTCACAACATTGCCATCCGGAAGTATAACTGGCCAACACACAAAACTGTGTGTAACGATGAACTTTTATAGCCTGGTTAATACAGTTTAGTGAGAAGTACTCATAAACGCGGATGGCAAAAACCAATAACAAAGTCCTGAATGACGTCATCTTTGATCTATCTGCTGCTTTTCAAAATTGGAAAAAATGTATTAAAAATGAGCATAGATAGTTTTATTCAACTATCATTAACATTCAAAAACTAAAAACATTAGCTTTGATACTACGCCTATAATTTGTCTCAGAAAAATGTAATAGATGGGCGTGGGGGTAAAAGTAACCCGGGTAAACTACGGATGTAATCGGTGTTAGGGTTCAGTGAGTTAACTCCCCCCACTCACCACTATACACGCACCCCCATTCCCTCACTCCCAACACCATTTTTATATACCCCCACCCCGGTTCAAATCCAATAAGAAATGTAGAAAGAATTGCCACCCTGGGCCTACTGTTTTACTGGATAGAAATTCATAGATTTGATAGTTAAGATGGACAGTTAAGCCTCAACTACCCTCGTCAACAGAAATCAGATAAAAATGAAAGAATGTAATTTTTTCTAAATTTTTTTCTATTTTCTATAGATAGTTCGAAGATGACGTCACTCAGGTTTTTGTTATTGTTTTTTGCCATCCGCGTTTATAAGTAATGTTCACTGAACTGTTTTAACCCGACTATAAGCGTTCATGGATACACACAGTTTTGTGTGTTGGTCCGTTATACTTCCGGATGGCAATGTTATGAGCTTCTTAGCCAAGCGCATACTATCTATAGATAGAATGAAGATGACGTCACACATGCCTTTGTTATTGTTTTTTGCCATCCGCGTTTGTGAGTTGTTCTCACTAAACTGTATTAACCAGACTATAAAAGTTGATGGTTACACAGAGTTTTGTGAATCGGTCCGTTATACTTCCGGATGGCAATGTTATGAGCTTCTAAGCCAAGCGTATACTATCTATAGGCAGGTTCTTAGGATTATGGGATCTAGAAAAGGGAGGATGGTTTTAGGGTTTTCTAAATAAACTAAATTTCATCTCATATCTCACCTTTCCTTCGTCTGCTCGTCGTGTCTCCGATGAACGTAGCCTGATTCCTAGACCATGTCGTGGGAGATTTTATGACGTGAGATGAAGGCAACTAAACAGCACGGATGTAAGTTGTAGATGTGATTTGTGATACACGCTTCAGAGCTCAACAAGGAGCTGGTAGTGATTCACCTGAAAGTAGAGAATATTAAACAATTTGATAAAAATAGAATTGGTGGGAGTGTATTGGGTGTGGGGCTGGGGGGGGGGGGTACTTTAAAAATGGGGCGTGGCGGATGGAAGTGAGGGGAGGGTACTTTAAAAATGGGGCGTGGCGGATGTGAGTTGGGGGGGGGGGGGACTTTAAACATGGGGCGTGGCCGATGGAAGTGGGCTGGGGGGGGGGAGGAATCGGAAGGTCCTGAGTTCGAGCCTCGCTTGGGGCATAGTTGAGTTCTTTGAAAAGGCTCTTTACTCACATTCTCTCACCATACTTAGGTTTAAAAGTGTTGTCTTTGTCAGAAAAAAAATGTAATATCGCCTAAGAGGTGTCATGTCTTGTATTACATGTTACGTGTTGCTGTTGGTCAGGGACCCTTTATAAAGCGCTTTGAGCTCGTCTAGTGGATATTGCGTTGTATATAAAAGCTCAAGTAAATTTAATATGTCTTGTAGTCAGATGTGGCCGGCCATAAACTCCATCCAGCCTTAGACAATCCAAAAATCCAACAGAATTTTCAACCAATGTCTGATCTGGCGCACTCGGGAAAAACCCATATTTTAAGATTTGGCCAGAAAACTCGTCCTTCAAATATCGATGGATTTAAATGACCCTCATCTTGTCAAAAACTCTCAAACCTGGGACTTCGCGAAGTCTTCAAGGAATCCAAGGTTTGAGAGAACTTGCCAAGATGAGGGCCGTTTAAATCGACCGATATTTGAAGGACGAGTTTTCTGGCCAATTATTTAAATATGAGTTTTTCCAGAGTTCGATACTGATGGGATATATGCCCTGGTGATTTGAGAATCGGATGGAAATTATAAGACAGCTTATTTCTCTAGGGGGAGGGGGGATAGGGGAGGGGCAGGAGGTTGAAAGGGGGCGGGGAGAGGAGGTGATGTGTCGAAATATATTTCCCTTGATCAAGGAATAAACACGTTGTAATGAGAATCAGATCCTAAAAGGTTACCTGTCATCTCAAAACGGAAATGAAGACATCAGAGGTTTGACCCGCCGACTATTGACATGTGTGACGTCAGAGAGAACGACATTGACGTCACTCAGTCCTTTATTTTTGTTTTTTAGCCAGCCACTTATATGAGTTGTTCTCTCTAAGTGGTATCAACGAGATTATAAACGGTCAAGATTACACAATGTTTGGTGTGTTGTTGGTACGTTATATCCGACTGGCGGAATGCCATAAGCACACAGCATCAATGTATTCAATTTCAATCACCCAATTCATCCCAATGTTATACCGTTTTGGAACGAAGGGTCACATTTGAAGTCTGCCCAAAAATGTGATCCTGAACTCCTAGAAGCTGTGGACTGTAAAACGTAATAAAGAAAAATGAATAACAGTTTCAAAACTAATAAATGTAACAAAATCAAAAATGTTGTTGGCTGAAAAAGGGTTTTGATCCCGAAAAGTTCTCACCGTCTCTTAGCTTTTTTTCTTTCGTTTCTTTTTACAGATGTCATATTATATTCATTTTTGTTTATTACTTTTAACTGGCCAAAATATTTTTTTATTTCTAAAAAGGCTTTTTATCTCGTCAGGCCAAATTTGGCCTTAGGTGTTTTTAGCCGTGACTATCAATTTGATTGGCTTTATCAAAGGGCCTGGCCTGGCTTGCAGTGGCTTTGAAATCCTGGGGTCTGGCGTCATCTCATCGCCTCCAAGCCTGTGGAAATTGCCCTCACTACCAAAATAACACGTCACCAGCCCACAATACATTTACTCTCAAACGGTTTATTGGCTCTGATTAGCTGGTTGGAGTTCGACGCGAGTTTATGTTACCCTTTAATAAACTAAATCTTTTGAGGGGAGAGATAACTAACGGGGATGGGGTTAGGTCGAAATAGGGGGGTGGGGGGGGATTGAGAAGGGGGGATCGAAGGGGTTATTTGGATACCAACTGAAAATATGTCTATATTCAAAACTTCAAAGCGGTTATGATGGTCTAGAGGTATGAGTCTACTTATAGTACTAAGTCTGATCACAGCCAAAACTCAATAGATAGTTCGAAGATGACGTCACTCAGGTCTTTATTGTTGTTTTTTTTTTTTGCCAGTAATGCTCACTGAACTATATTAACCCAACTATAAACATTCATGGATACACACCGTTTTGTTTGTTGGTCCGTTATACTTCCGGATGGCAATGTTATGAGCTTCTTAGCCAAGCGCATACTATCTATACACTCTTTCTAAGAAGTCGCTGGACTCTACCCTTTGGATCGAAATGGCCAGGGATCGGGACCCACTCTGGGAGGGGCATAGTTGAGTCCTTGGGGAAAGTTTATGGTTCCCCACTCAAAAGTGGGATGCCCGCGTGTATTCGTTCATAACATCGACATTGAGACAGTGGAATAGACTCACGTCTCCAATGGAAGAAACATACTGTGGTCTGTGGAATCTTCAAAATCTGAAGTTACAGATGTAAAAGGAAAAAGAAGAAGTTGTAGTAGTTGAAGAAAGTAGTAGTAGTAGTAGTAGTAGTAGTAGTAGCAGTAGTAGTAGTAGTAGTAGCAGTAGTAGTAGTATAGTAGTAGTAGTAGTAGTAGTAGTGAGTAGTAGTAGTAGTAATAGTAGTAGTAGTAGTAGTAGTAGTAGTAGTAGTAGTAGTAGTAGTAGTAGTATATGTAGTAGTAGTAGTAGTAGTAGTAGTATAGTAGTAGTAGTAGTAGTAGTAGTAGGAGTAGTAGTAGTAGTAGTAGTAGTAGTAGTAGTAGTAGCAGCAGTATAGTAGTAGTAGTAGTAGTAGTAGTAGTAGTAGTAGTGTAGTAGTAGTAGTAGTAGTATAGTAGTAGTAATAGTAGTAGTAGTAGTAGTAGAAGAAGAAGAAGAAGAAGAAGTAGTAATAGTAGTATAGTAGTAGTAGTAGTAGTAGTAGTAGTAGTAGTAGTAGTAGTAGTAGTATAGTAGTAGTAGTAGTAGTAGTAGTAGAAGAAGAAGAAGAAAAAGTAGTAGTTAGTAGTAGTAGTTGTGTAGTAGTAGTAGTAGTAGTAGTTAGTAGTAGAGAAGAAGAAAGTATAGTAGTAGTAGTAGTAGTAGTAGTATAGTAGTAGTAGTAGTAGTAGTAGTAGGAGTAGGAGTAGTAAAGAAGTAGTAGTAGTAGTAGTAGTAGTAGTAGTATATATTTAGTAGTGTAGTAGTAGTAGTAGTAGAAGAAGAAGAAGATGATGAAGAAGAAGAAGAAGAAGAAGAAGAAGAATGAAGGCTCTTACTCCACCTTCTCTCACCGTACTCAGGTGTTAAAATGAATACCTGGCAGTGAACATCGTTGTCTCAACGACGTCATGTACATGTTAAACGGTTTTGGGTTTTCTCTTTCTTTGACTAAGGACCCCTTGTAAAGCTTCCATGAGCACATTTAGTGGCAATGCGCTCTATAAATGCCCAATAACCAGCGAATAAAATATCCGGGCAAATAGCAAGCAAGATACCACACGATTCTACACGTACGAACTTTCTCATTAACAATTTCTTGGCGCGGGGGGGGGGGGGGGGGGGGGGGGGGAGGGGTTAAGGGGGGGGGGTGGTTGAGGGGGGCATTCATGTTTGTCTTAGACATCGCGGCGTTTCATTTCTCATCGTGACACCGCTAATATCTCATTGACTTGACTCCTCGGGGAAGACATTATATTGGGTGCATGTCCCCCTTGGGGAGGGAGGTCGGCGTATTCATCAACTAGTCAGGGGAAATCATGGAGCTCATAAATGTCTGCCTGTAAGACTTTTTATTATCACACGACGGGAATTTGTTGTGATAACACTTGGAATTTGCCAAGTCCTAACAACATTATAACATGTTGTAATACCACGTGACAGGACGTGAATAAAGATACAACACCAATATGGAACGTGTATATGATGGTGATAATAATAATAAAAGTAATAATAATAATAATAATAATGATAATGATATAATGATAATAATAATAATATAATAAAATAATAATAATAATAATAATAATAATAATAATAATAATAATAATAATAATAATAATAATAATAATAATAATAATAATATAAATGCTGAAAACTTATATAGCGCTATAACTCCGAGACACCAAAGCACTTAAATTATAAATTCCCTTTGGCTAGAACATACTCTCATAAAAACACACGCACACACACACACACACACACACACCACAAACACACACAACACACACACATGCACAACAAAAACCAGACCCCTATCTTGCTTCTCATAACATCTACTAAAATCGAAACAGATATGTTTAAAGCGAACGTTTTAAAACTAGACAAAGAGTCTTTTTCACGAATGTTCTGTGGTAAGGCATTCCCCGTGAATCCCTCATGCTCAAATAAACTTGATCTTTTATATAGCGCAATACCCCACTAAACGTGCTTATGTGCTTTACTACAGCAAACAATTAAACGTGTAGGACGAGACATGACGCCTGTTAGGAGATATTACAATTTTTCCGACAGACAAACGTTATTTACGATCGTGTCGTCGTTATACACCGGAGTACAAAAAACAAAAATATTACGTTACTTAAAATGCAGAGAGACGGGGGAAAAGTCTTGTGGGAAAGTGGGAACTGGAAATGAGATGGAGGAGGGAGAGGAAGAGGAGGAGGAGGAAGAAGTTGAGGAGGAAAAGTAGGATAAGGGAGAGGAGGAGAAGGGAAGTGGAAAAGGATGAGGATAAGGAGGAGGAAAAGGAGGAGGAGGAAAAGGGATAGGAGGAAAAGGAGGAGGAGGAAAAGGAGGAGGAGGAAAAGGAGGAGGAGGAAAAGGAGGGGTAGGAAAAGGAGGAGGAGAAAAGGAGGGAGGAAAAGGAGGAGGAGGAGGAGAAAGAGGAGGAGGAGGAAAAAGGAGGGGAAGGAAGAGGAGGGGAGATTAGGAGAAGGAAGAGGAATATGAGGAGGAGGAAGAGGAGGAGGAGAGGAAGAATAGGAGGTGGAGGAAGAGGAGGAGGGAGGAGGAAGAGGAAGAATAGGAGGTGGAGGAAGAGGAGGAGGAGGAGGAGGAAGAGGTTGAGGAGGGAAAGTAGGACTTATCATACTTTTCCTCCCAACCTCCTCTTCATCCCGAGGAGAAGGAGATAGAAAAAGGATGGGGGGGCATGAAAGAGGAAGACGGAGAATACATGAAGGAATGATGAGGAACATTAGGAAGGAGGAGGAGGAAGAGAACAGAGAGTGATAAAATCCGTGTGCACTAATTGACACCGAATTACCATGTTGTAATTTATTGTACGATGTGTCAATCCTTACACACTCCCGGTTGTCTTGATTCCCCGAGGCAGTACCGGAGGCAGCAAAATTACTTATCGATAGAATTTATAGATTATCGTTTGATGTGGTTGGGATCTTAGTTGATAAATCATATTATTCTACAAGTAAATGAGTTTAATCTATCAAAATGACAAATTAGGGGGCAGGCACTGGTGGAAGACAGTGCCTGTCAAAACAGAGAGTAAAATACAAGAAAAGTCACTCAGTTCTTTTAATCTTAGACAGGATAATTTGGCTGTTGACCAACGTGCACATATTCACAGGTCTGATAATCAAACACAATCACGGACTTGATTTCATTTTGTAGTTAGGGACAATATTTTCCATTTTGTTTGAGAGTATTTCCATAACAACAATGAGCCCATAGTTACTTAAGTGATCAGACCTGATAATAGGTATACGTCGGTGTTGATGAAATAGTCACCTTCCTCGTTTAGTTCTAATTTTAACTTTTTGCCTCCAGTCTTTTGGACGTAACAAAAACGGAACAGTAAACTTGGTTTGGGCCAAAATTGGCTTTTACTTTTAATAGGATGAGTTTGTAGTCACTGATGCGATGTTAATATATTATGTCTTGTCTTCTTATTGTTTGTTGATGATGATGATGATGATGAGTGATGATGATGAAGTAGTAGTAGTAGTATGTAGTAGTAGTAGTATAGTATAGTAGTAGTAGTAGTAGTAGTAGTTGGTAGTAGTAGTAGTAGTAGTAGTAGTAGTAGTAGTAGTAGTAGTAAGTGTATAGTAGTAGTTAGTAGTAGCAGAAAAGAAAGAAGAAAGAAGAAGAAGAAGAAAGAAGAAGAAAGAAGAGAAGAAGAAGAAAGAAGAAGAAGAAGAAGAGGAAAAGAAAGAGGTGGTCGAAATAACAATAACACAGTTCAAACACAAAAGTATCCAAATTGGAATGTCACACACACACACACAATGAGATGACAACACATACTGTGTCATAACATGACGATCACAGTGTTGGGAAATCTACACACAAAATGTGTCTCGGATCCCAAATATTCCGACCCGTACTTGACTTGATCTGGTGGTTTTGGTATCGAAGTGATAAAAGTTTGTTTCGTCTCTTGTAATCTAAAAGAATTTGGATTCAAACATTTTTTGAAGAAAACAAAACAAAACAAACTCGTCCTTCAATTATCGATCGATCAAAATAACCCTCATCTTGGCAAAACCCGTTAATCTGGGATTTCGTGTTTTGGGGAAAAACCCAACTTTTACCTTAGTATAATATCTTACCTCAGCATAATAGCTACAGAATATTATAAGCCCCTTTTATTCTTTGTTAAAATACGAAAGAGTTCGGGAAATATTTCTAGTTCGTTAGTTTTTTTTCTTCTTCTCTATAGTTACTGTCAATGCGTGCCTTAGTGTTTCTATCATCCAATCCCTTCCGTCCTGGTGTGCCCAAAGTTCCCTCGTATCGCCCCGTCCTGTCCCGTACCCAGCACCTTCATATCATATTATTGTCCCCGATATCTTCCCGTCCCGTCCCGTCCCGTCCCGTCCCGTCTCGTACCGTCCGTCCCTTGCCCACCACCACCGAATGTTATTTGGTGTTCATGAAATATTCAAAATCAAATTATCCCGACTTATTTTTTATTCCCATAATGTTAAGGGGATTGAAAAAAACAAAACCATTACGTACGCCCTACAGCCTTACTACGTCAGATCCGGTCGCTTATGAAAGGAATAATATATGATATAATCCAGAAAATAGAAGTCTGATGTCAACAAGAATAACTCTTGTTGTCCAAAGAGAACAAATATAGGGTTAGTATTCTTGCCCAAAGATAAGAAAACAAAAACAAAACGAAAGTGCCTGAAACAGCAGGCTCAACCCTGATATCGGTTACAGTTTTAAAAACCTAACCACTTGTTCTTTAGACCCAAAAAAAAAATCGGAAAAAAAAGAGGTTTAGTGAGAGGAGGGGTGTTGCTTGTTCCACCTCGCCCTAGCTCTTTTGCGGCGCTGCCTGGGCCAGCCTGGGGTTTTCCGTCTTCCCTTGGAAATAGCCCCCGGGGACCCCAATTTTCCCCCTGGGAGAATAAAAAAATTTTTTTTATTTTTTTTTCTTTTTCCCCCCTTAGACCAGGGGCTACCCGGGGTCGATATTGAAAATGATTCGAAAGGGGAAGAAATGGCCCCTAATTTTTGGGGACAGCCGTGGGGGAAATTTAATCATTTTTTAGGTGGAATTTAATTTTTTGTCGTCTGACGTCCCGTACGTGGTGTCACCCAAAGGGAGAATTTTACCCCCAAAAAAGGCCTAAACAAGATTTTAAAAATAAAAATTTTTTGGGCCCCGTTTTTTTTTCTGTGGCTAGTGGTCTGTTGGAGATTCGGTGCAGACGGGATCCCAGGGTTTGTTTTGTTTGAGCAACGTTTTTTGAGTCTTTTAAAAAAGGGCCCTTTCTCTCAAATTTCCCGTACTGGTTTTGACTGAGTACATGCCGTTATAGCTTTGTCTCGGGGGGGGGAAAAAAATTAAAAATGCCCCCTACAAGGGTCTTTTCTCGCCTTACTTTTAAATTTGTTGCGTTTTTGGGGGACCCTTTTTTAAAGTTTTTTGGTTTTTAGTGGATATCGCCTATTCAATGCTTAAATTTCTGTAAATTATGTGACCTTTTTTAGAAAATTTGTCTTCACTCCTTTTGGGAGTAAAAAAAAAAAAAATTTTAAAGCTTTTTATATAGCGCAAGTCTCTTTTCCTTTCCCCCCCCCGGGGAGGGGGGACGCGAGCCCAGGTTTTCCGACCCCGAGGTCAATTTTTTAAAAACAAATATAAAAATAAAAGCATTATACACCGCAATTCACAAAAATTCACAAATGTGAAAAAAAAAAAAGCCCCTTTACAAAGGTCCCCCCCAACCCAAACAAAAACATGAAAGGACGAGACAGACCCTGTTAGGCTTTATTAAAATTTTTTTTTTTCCAAAAAAGACAATTTTTTAAAAAGGCCCCAGGAAACCCTTTTTTACCCTGAGGGGGGTTGAAAAAAATTGAGTAAGGGGCCTTTTCCAAGACTCAACATTGCCGAGCAAAGGTCGAACTCAAGACCTTCCGATCCGAAAAAAAAAGGGGAATACCACTGACCCCCATACTGCACCAAATACAACAAACACGGGACCAGTTTAAAGACAATGGGCCTTCAACGGGCAGACTTTTCACCCCCTCCTAAGACGCAGGTTTAAACTTGTAATTGGCTTAAACTAGGGAAAACAATGAGGGACCCCCCTTAAAAAAATATTTCTCCAAAGAGCAAAAAATCCCCCCCGGGGAAAAAAAAAACATTATAAAACTAAATCTTTTTTTTATACATTCTGTCCCATGCATTGAAAAACCCCCTTCCATTTTTAGAATAAAAGGTACAAATTTTTTTGTTTAAAACCAAGCTGGGGTTCCCGGGGCGGATGGGGACATCAATTTTTGCCCCCTTTTTAAATACTTTTTCCCGCTTTTTCATGGGAACGCGGGGAAAAAATTTTGGGTAAAAAAAAAAAATTTTTTGGCTCCGCAAAAAAACTCAAAATTCCCTTTTGACTCAATAAATCTTTTTGGGAAAAGGGGCCCATTTATTTCCTCAGAACCTATTCAGGATTTGGAGTTTTTTTGGGGTCATGCTGGGAGAAAAATTATCTATTTCTAAAGTTTTACAGTGAATTTCTTTTTTTCCCCCCCGGGGAAATACGAATTTTTGGAAATTTTTTTAAGTAAGCAGCCTGTATAGATGTTCGAAGAGGGGCGTCACTCAAGTCTTTGTTATTTTATTTTTTTTGCCATCCGGTTTATGGTAATGCTCACTGAACTGATTAACCGACTAAAAACTTTTTTGGTTCACACGTTTTTTGTGTTGGCCCGTTTTTTCTTCCCGGGTGGAAAATTTTTGAGCTCAGCCAAGCGCAAAATTTTTATAGCGGACTACTCTTTTACACCGGGGGTTTTGGGGATTGGTTTGTGTTGTGTTTTTGTTTGTAAAGTGCCTTCCCGAGTATTGTTTTTATAGTCACCCCCTCCCCGGGAAAAATGCAACCCTAATCACCGTTTGTCTTTTGAAAAGGGAAAAAAACGCCTACTGCCCGATCAAGGGGCATTTGGGGCCCCAATTGAAGGTGGTTTTCCAAAAATTTCCCCAACACCCGTTTTTTTCCCTTTTGAGAAATTGAGGGTTTTTTCCCCCTTAAAAATTTTTTATTCGGTTTGTTTTTTTTCAATTTAAAACTTCAAAATTTAACAAATCTAAAAAATTCTTGTATCATTGATGCTTAAATAAATTGACATTTTTAAAAATTTTTCCATGGTTTGGAAAAAAAACAAAAAATTTAAAAAAATTAAAGAGTTTTGGAAAAAACCTTTTAAGCCTGCCCCTTTGGGGCACGGAAAACCCCCCCCAAAAAAAGCCAATTTTAACCCGAAAATTTTTTTTCCCGACCATAATCAATTTGGCACCCCCTTTCCCCCTCCCCCCACTATCGATATAATTCAGTTAAAAAACCCTTTGGGAAAACTGTGGCACTTTTAATTTAGGCCGTTTGGCGGGGGTCGCTGACCAATTAGTTGACCAATCAAGGGGTGGACACCTTATAGGGGTTTGGGGGGCCCCCCGCTCCCGAAAGGTAGTAAATAGTAATTAAAAATTTAAAAATTAAAAAAAAAATAATAATTTTAAAAAATTTAAAAATAATAATAAAATAATAATAATAAAAATAATGATAATAAAAAAAATAATAAAATTTAAAAAATAAAATAATAATAATAATAATAAAAATAATAAAATATAAAAATAATAATGATAATTATAATAATTTTAAAAATAAAAAAAATAAAAAATAATAATTTTAATAATAATAATAATAATAATAATATAATTTTTAATAATGATAACCCAAAAAAAAAATAATGATATAAAATTAAAAAAAAAATAAAAATAATAAAATAAAAATTAAAAAAAATTAAAAAAAAATTTAAAAAAAACAATAATAATAATTTAAAATAATAATAATTAAAAAATAATTAAAAAAAAAATAATAATAAATAATAATAAAATGATAATTTTAAAAATAAAAAAAATTTAAAAATAATAATAATTTTTAATAATAATTTAAAATTTAAAAATAATAAAATAATTTAAAAAATAATAATAATAAAAATTTTAAAGAAAAATAATAATAAAATTTTAAAAATAATAATAATAATATAAAATAAAAAATTTTAAAAATAAAAATAATTTAAAAAAAATAATAAAAATAATAATAATAATAATTAAAAAATTTTAAAAAAAATAAAAAAAATGATAATAATAATAAAAATAAAAAAAATAATAAAAAAAATTTTTTAAAAAATAATAAAAATAATAATAATAATAATAATAATAATAATGGTAATAAATAATTTAAAATAATTTAAAAATAATAAAATAATAATAATAATAATAAAAAAATTTTAAAATAATTTTTAAAAAAAAATGTTAAATAATATAATGATAATTTTAAAAAAAAAATAATAAAAATAAAAAAATAATAATAATAAAAAATAAAAAATAATAAAATAAAATAATTAAAAAAAATTTAAAAATTTAAAAAAAACGTCAGGTTCTTACCAATTTAAAAAAATTCCTACCAAAAACGGGTCCAAAAAACCCCCACTTTTCGAAAAAAAAAAACGCAATGCTAATCCCCAAGTAAAATTTCATTCCCCTCCCCCCCCCCCCCCCCCCCCCCCCCCCCCCCATTTCCCCCCTTTTTCCTTTCAAAAAAAAGACCCAATAATGAAAAAAAAAACCAAAAGTGACATTGGCCATACGACCCCCAAAAACGCCCCCCCCACGCGTTATTAAAATTAATTTTTTAAAAAATTTTAAA
>NC_088365.1:53277399-53280478 GCF_034508935.2 Berghia stephanieae | reverse complement strand
AAAAACAAAAAGACAAACCTTGTTTTCCTATTTCTTTCGGGATAACAAGTAATAAAAAACCATCTTTTCCATATTGAGAGTCTGACAGCTGATTGAATTATGGGTAAAATGATATATCTGAATGGGTGTGTGTGTGTGTGTGTGTGTGTGTGTGTGTGTGTGTGGGAGGGAGGGAGGGAGGGGCGGGGGGGGATAGTGACGTTGGCGAGGATGTAGGGCGGGGAAGATTTCAGCTTTGGTCAGTAATGTGATTTTATGATTTCCCCTAGAATATTCCATCAGAGAAAAGAACTTCTGGAGTGGCTGAATAAACACTAGTGACCTATGACCTTATACAGTTTTTATACCTCACCCCGCCGGCTGGCGTGTCAACCAGACCCAAATACTGACGTACGCTGGAAAAATGGCTATTTTGGATTTTGGTCAGAAAACTCGTCCTTCAAATATCGATCGATTTAAATAACCCTCATCTTGTCAAAAATTCTCAAACCTGGGCCTTCATAAAATACTTCGCGAAGTCCCAGGTTTGTCAGTTTCTGTCAAGATGAGGTTCTATCCAGTTGATTGATATTTGAAGGAAGAGTTTTCTGGCCAAAAATTTCAATCTGTGATTTTCCCAGATAGAATAGGAACGTAATCATATTTCATATCAAGTTTATTTTTGGGTTTCCGGTTCCGGTCGGCCATTTTGTTTCACATATTTGATATTTAGTTGTTTGTTTCTATTTGGTTCTATTTTCACAAATATTTGTACTTTCGACGAGCTGTAATTTTCTAACAGTTTTTTTAGACCAGTGTCAGTTCTACATCATAGACAGCGTGGCTCAGCGGGACGGTCTTTGCTTCGTACCCGGAAGGTAGCGACTTCGATCACCCGACGCTGCGTTTTGTGGTCTTGAGCAAGTCACCTCGCCCTAGCTCAATTTGCGGCGCTGCACTGCTGCTGACGCCTGTACTGTTCCAGTCTTCCCCTGGAATAGACCCTCGAGAAAAATTATCCTTATAGGATGAATAAAGGGAATCTAATTAAATTTAATTAACAACGAAACAAAACCAATCCCGGGTTTGATCTTTGTTGTTGCAAATTCATTTCCTAGCGTTTTGTTTATCTCGACATAATTAATACCGGTGTTGGATGAAGGGTAACATTTTAAAAAGAAATTGAGCTTTTATAAGCGCAATATCCACGAAACTTGCTCAAAGCGCTTTACAAGGGGTCCCTGACCAAACAGCAACACGTAACATGTAGGACGAGGCATGACTGACGCCTGTTAGGCGATATTATAATATTTTTTCGACAAGGACAATGCTGTTGACGGTCAGGTACTCATTTTACACCTGAGTACGGTGAGAGAATACGAGTAAAGAGCCCTTTCCAAAGACCAGACGCTGCGTTGAGCGAGGCTCGAACCCAAGACCTTCCGATCCGAAACCGAGTGTCATACCAGATACCACTAGACCACATAGCCCCACATTTAACGATTAGACAGAATAAAATTCCCTTCATTCATCACCAGGGGAATTTGGTTGTTGGGTAAAACTCTAGAAAAGTTGACCCAGATATCTGCTACATTGCATCGCCACAAAACGATCTGTGACCTATTTTCTAAATTATGGAATAAAGAAAGGATTGCTACCGATAATGGGGTTTGAACTTTAGTCCTTGGGATTTTAGAGCAATTTCTCAACCACCTGAGCATTATTTCATACATTGTATTTCTACCGAGGATAATCTGGAGCCCTGAGTGATGGCTCAGTAGGTAGGGCTCTTGATTCACAAGCCAAAGAAATCTGAAAGCCGGTAGCTATTTGGGATAGTTTCGAGGTAGTTTGTTCTCCATCCATCCCTGCCCTTCTGTTAACCCAACAGTGTTGGAGCGTAGCCATCGTAAAGATATAGCCTGACACTGACCAAAAAAATGACGTCAAAAGACAAGTCTTTGGCTACAAAAGAAAACAAATCGTGAGTTGTATTCAATAGTTCAACTAATAGAATCATTTGTTTCCATGAGCTCTACTTACGACAACTCACTAGATGGCGCACAAAGATAAAAAATGACGTCAAACTTTAAGTCCTAGTGGGTTCTAGTGTCAAGTTATAAGTTAACGATGGCGACGGTTAGATCCGGCTGGCTGGGGTTTTAAATTGAGCTTTATATAGCGCAATATCCACTAAATGTGCTCAAAGCGCTTTACAAGGTGTCCCTGGTCAACAGCAACATTTAACATGTAGGACGGGACATAACACCTGTTATGCGATATTACAATTTTTCGGACAAAGACAACGCTGTTAACGGCCAGGTACTCATTTTACACCTGAGTACGGTGAGATAATGTGCGTAAAGAGCCTTTTCCAAGGACTCAATTATGCGCCGAGCGCGAGGCTCGTAACCAGGACCTTCCGATCCGAAACCGAGTGTCATACCACTAGACCGCACAGCCGCTCAACGCAAAGCATCATTATCAGTGTAATATAAGATCTGGTGAAAAATGCACTGCAATAGATTGGCGTCCTTCCTAAAGGGTTATAAATAAATTTTAATGTCTGCTAACCCTAACAAAAAAGCAAAACCGAACAAATACAAAGTACAAGCAAACTTTAAGCCCACGAGACTTGTTGTTCTGAAGAACTTCATTGTATTATTATTGATAATCCATAATATCAAACCAAAAAAAAAAACGAGCAAAAAAAAAAGTTCTCGAAGTTTCCATCCGTTATCCTGACGTCTTGTTGCCTCCCTTTGCTGTTTGCGGCAAGAACGGTAATCAGATTGGACATAATTCTATTGGTTACCTCCCTTGTCTATCAATTTCCCGCCTGTAGCAGCCATGGTCGCTTGCTTTGCCGGCCCTAGTCTCATGTGAGATGTGACGCATAAACCAGCCGGCGGCCATTTTGACGTCAACGTACTAAACACTTTTTTTTTCTATTTCCCATTTTTGGACAGAAAAGAATTTTTTATCTTGAACAATTTACAGATAAAGACGACCTGAACTTGTCATCATTTCTTAAACCTAAGACTTCATTTAAGAGTTAAAATAGGTAAAAATTTGAACGATTTTTTTAGTTGTTTTTGCT
>NC_088365.1:53264899-53272399 GCF_034508935.2 Berghia stephanieae | reverse complement strand
ACCGCAGTCAAGCCCCCCCCCCCCCCCCCCCCTCACCAAAATGGACTCCACTAAACCAACCATCATATCTATTTCTAAAAACCGTGTATTTTTTCTGTCACCTTCCCAGACTTTGACCGAGGTCAAGCTTGTCCCCTACCAGGATACACCCCACCCATTTCTAACATCTATGTATTTTTTCTGTCACCCTTCCAGACTTTGACCGAGGTCAAGCTTGTCCCCCCCACCAGCATGGAGACCACCCTATCCACCATCCTGTCCATTTCTAACATCTATGTATTTTTTTTGTCACCCTCCCCGAATTTGACCGAGGTCAAGCTTGTCCCCCACCAGCATGGAGACCACCCTATCCACCATCCTGTCCATATCTAACATCTATGTATTTTTTTCTGTCACCCTCCCAGACTTTGACCGAGGTCAAGCTTGTCCCCCACCAGCATGGAGACCACCCTATCCACCATCCTGTCCATATCTAACATCTATGTATTTTTTTCTGTCACCCTCACAGACTTTGACCGAGGTCAAGCTTGTCCCACATCAGCATGGAGACCACCTTATCCACCATCCTATCCATCATTACCGTGTTACTTCTACACACAGGTAAGCTCAAACAATGATAACAACACACGAGAAATAACACACGAAATTCTGCGTCAGAGATTCATTGTGTTTTCAGTGTTTCATACATCATATTGTGTTGACAAAGGGAAAACCTGAAACGTCCATATCATTGTCTTAGTAAATCAAATTCAATCCTCCATTCCCTTTTATCATTGATTATTTATTAGTCATTGGTAGGTAACAATAAAACCTAATTTGTATGTAACGCAATATTTATTGATGGGCTCAATTCTCTTTACAAAATCTTGCAGCAACACTTATAGCATGCAGGACAGAAACAATGAACTCAACGCAAAGTTATTCATTTTATACTGGCTTTGGGGTGAGAATATGTGAGACAAAATCACTCTTTACAAGGGCTCAACTTTGCGCTGTCCAATGCGGGGGATCAAACTAGGAACCTTCAAGGTGGAAGGCTAGATCCATGCCACAAAAGGGGCGCAATGATAATAAAAATAATATGATATCATAGGAAAAGGAAGTCAACGATCTGGTATTGGCCACAAATAAATAACGTTATGGTTTAACAAACAAAACTAAAATTAATATAACAACAATAAAACATGACCTAGTAATATATATATATATATATATATAATATATATATATATATATATTATATATATATATATATATATATATATATATATATATATAAATTGGACAAATGGATTCTGCCGACTGATGAAGTGGGAACACAGAAACGAAATCGTCTTGGCAAGAATAATGTGAGTGAAAATTTACATATATATATATATATATATATATATATATATATATATATATATATATATTATATATATATATATGTGTGTGTGTGTGTGTGTATGTGTGTGTGTGTGTGTGTGTACACATATATACATTTTGATTGCCAATGACGCTGGTGATAAAACTTTTTCAGGGAAAACTTATTTATGCAAAGGGCCATAACTCGATACACAATAAACGAAAAACGTATTCTATTATCTCCCCTATTCACTGTTTTTCTCCCTTACTTTCTCAGTCAAATGCCGATGTATAGACAGTGTAAGCAAATGGCTTGTATGCGGTAGTAATCTCCCCTTGGAAATTATTTACCGCCGGATGTTGTCAGAAACGGTTGCTATTGGGCCATAGCTATCCTCAGTTCAGGCCTGTTACTGGAAACAGTCGGCCCCACAGATCCTTGGCATTTCTCACAGTTGTTGAAATATACACATGGTGCCATCGTCAGGTGTGGCGTTATATAAACAAAAAAGAGAAAACAAAGAACAAAAAAAAAAATCAACAGAAAAAAACAAACAGAAAAAGACACAAACAAAAACTTGAGCGCAATCTCCACTAACGTGCTCAAAGCGCTATACAAAGTTTCCCTGATCAACAGCAACACGTAACGTGTTGAACGAGACATGATGCCTGGAAGGCGATATTGCTATTTTTCAGACAGAGACAAAGCTGTTAACGGCCAGGTACTCATTTTACACCTGGGTACGGTGAGAAATTGTGAGAAAAGAGCAAAGAGCTTGTTGCAATGAGTCAACTAAGCGTTGATCGAGGCTCGAGCCCAGTGCCTTCCAATCCGAAAGCGAGTGCCATACCATACGATCACATAGCCGTACGAACACATGTGTTTCTTGAAACACAGCGTTTGAAATTTCAAGCCAATTCCCAGTGCCGCTCCCCGATATTGCGAGCGCAACATCCAGAGTTGGAAATTTCTAACACCTGGACTTCAAGAATAAAAATATAAATAATAATAATAAAATGCCCTTTATTCATCCACAAGGGGAAATTTGTCTACAGGGTCTATTCTAACTGAAGAATGGAATAAATCAGGCGTCAGCCGCAGTGCATCACGCAAAGTGATCTAGTGTGAGGTGACTTGCTCAAGGCCACACAACGAGGCAGGTAGTCAAACTCGGTTCCTTTCGGGTAGGAAGCAAAGACCGCACCGCTGAGCCACGCTGCCCCAATATTATATATAATCATATCAGTATATTTTACTAATGGGGAAGAAAAGTGTGATGTCAAATAACTGGTTCCTATTTCACTGGAAGTGTAAAATCACTCTTCCAAAGGACTGGATAAATACCACGTGTAATTGATTGTCTGGTGTCAGAGTGTTGACGTCTTATTTTCTAGTCTAAATACATGCTGGTCGTCAATAAAGATCATCCATCCTCTCTTCTTTATGTCCTTAGAATCTGCCTATACATCGTGACTGCTACTGAAATAGTTTTGTCACCTTGTGATTCAACATGTAACTTCTTATTCATTACTAGATTTCCGATGGTCTGGTTACAGACACACTTCCAATGACTTTGGAACTGGAAAAGTAGGCGTGACGTCACGAATTTTCTTCCTCCAGCTGACCATGATGAATGGAATAATATTTCCATTTTATACAGTACCTGTCGCCTCATTACTTTTTTCCTATCCTAAAATGACCTTTAAAATGAATGCTGTTCAATCTTTTTCTTCTGTTTTTCTCCAGATTTCACCACGAGCAAGACACAAGGTAATGAGTTATTATCATATACATGCCTGTGTTATACAGATAGTATGCGCCTGGCCAATAAGCTCACAACATTGCCATCCGGAAGTATAACGGACCAACACACAAAACGGTGTGTATCCATGAACGTTTATAGCCTGGTTAATACAGTTCAGTGAGCATTACTCATAAATGCGTATGGCAAAAAACAATAAGAAAGACCTGAGTGACGTCATCTTCGAACTATCTATAGATAGAACGAAGATGACGTCCTCAGGTTTTTATTATTGTTTATTGTCATCCGCGTTTATGAGTAATTCTCACTTAGCTGTATTATCCAGACGAAAACGTGTGTGTATTACCCAGTTTTGTGTGTTGGTCCGTTATACTTCCCGATGGCAATGTTGTGAGTTTCTTAGCCAAGTGCATACTATCTATAGAATGTTTGTGTTGTATGTGAAGCGGGGGTGTATGTGTGTATGTGTGAGTGTGTGTGTGTGTGTGTGTGTGTGGGTGTGTTTGTGTGTGTGGCGAGGTTGTGGGGGAGGGGTGAGGGGGGAGTGGGAGGTATATGGATTGTTTTGGGAGTGGATTCGTTTGGCTTGTGTGTGGGTGAAGGTTTATAAACAAACAACACTGTTTGTCCGAGTTACGTGTGAAGGTGTGTCACAAATTCTATGTTTTGATTGGTTAATAGTTAATCCACTGGTTAATAGTGGTCACAGTGTTGGACATAACTAAGGGACATAATCCCTGATAAACGCATTCCCCTAATAGGTTGGCGAAACCAAGAGAGTGATAGGGCCATGAAGCATTGAACAAGCGATAAATAGAATAAATTGAAAGCGGAAACGCCAAGTCCCTGGCACAATAAATCGACCATAAACGGTGGACGGGAGGTCAATGAACTCGTTATCCATTGATACAACTTTTATTGGGATTGGCGTTCACACACACACACACACACACACAAACGAACACACAAACACACACATTATATATATATATATATATATATATATATATATATGTATATATATATGATTGTTGGTGGGTACTTGTAGGTACGAAAGTGCTCGATAATGATGGTTAGAGCTAATATAAAATATAAATTGTCACTCACATTATATGGCCGAGACGTTCGTTTTTGTGGCTTTCGTCCACGTCTTCAGTCGGCATGAAGTGACAATTTATATTATATATATATTAAACATACATACATATACTGTTTCGATGTACTGCATCTCATTCATTCAACTTGGCATCTTTGCTTATAAAATCAAATGCACAAGGCTTGACTGAAAAGTCTCGACGTCAATCGAAATACTCACAACATCCGCCAGCCGTATATAATGTACCAACATACAAAACTGTGTGTAACATTGAAGGTTTTTAGTCTGATTGATATTATAATTTAGTGAGAACTAATCACTAAAATGGCTGTGTAAAAACAGTAAGAAATGCTGAGTGGCGTCAATTTCGTTCCTTCTATAGTGTTGCAAGCGCCATTAAATCTGTGAAAACAAAGAAACAATACAAGGTTAGAGTAAATCCGTACTGGGAAGGTAAAGAGTTAAATGAGTGGATGGATGAGAGGAAATATTGGAATGTTCGAGAATTACGGTTTTGTAATAAATCAAATATTTTGTGGAGATATTTATTTGCTCTCTCGGAGATAAGCGATGCAATTTTATCAGAAAATAAAGTGAACACATTCACACATGCTCACAACATATGCAAACACACATACAAAAACACACACACCCAGACACAAATACACAAACATACACATACTGAGAGAGAGCGAGTGAGAGAGAGGGAGGAAAGGGGAAGAGTGAGAGAGAGAGAGAGAGAGAGAGAGAGAGAGAGAGAGAGAAGTGATAGAAAGAGAGTGAGAAATAGAGAGGGGGGGGGGGGCGGAAAGAGAGAGAGAGAGAGAGAGAGAGAGAGAGAGAGAGAAGAGAGAGAGTGAGAGACCCACAGAGAGAAAGAGAGAGAGAGACCCAGGGAAAGAGAGACCCACAGAGAGAGATAGAAAGATAGAGAGAGAGAGAGAGAGGGAGAGAGAGAGAGAGAGAGAGATGGGGGGGGGGGGGGGGGGGGAGCACAGTACAGGTTAAATGAATTTTATGCTATTCGACTTTATTTTTTGTTTTCTTGTTGGACCACTAGTGGTGGGCAGATGTTGTGAGTATTTTACTTAAAATAATACCATCCGTGCAGTATAATCATTGTTGAAGGCATGAGTAATCAAATTGTGTTGAATTGTTTGGGTTGATAATGGGGATGATCTATAGATAGCTCGAAGATGACGTCACTCAGGTCTTTGTTATTGTTTTTTGCCATCCGCGTTTATGAGTAATGCTCACTGAACTGTATTAACCTGACTATAAACGTTCATGGATACACAGTTTTGTGTGTTGGTCCGTTATACTTCCGGATGGCAATGTTATGAGCTTCTTAGCAAAGCGCATACTATCTATATTTAGGCTTTCGTCCACCCGAGTCATTGATCACATGATTTGTTGCTGCCCAACGATTGGATAGTAATTTCTAAGTCAATGTTAACACGCTACTTTGTTTATGTACGTTGTAAACATATACATGGGTCAAGCTGAGCAAAATGACCAATAGCGATGTTAGATATTACAAAAACTGTGACTATTTTTCACTGTGTGGGTCACTTTGAGCACATGGGACCTCTGACCTCGAGCACATGTAAAGGCAATTTTGATCATCCCTATTATGATAGTATTGGATATCGGAAGTTCGAAACTAGTTCTTTCGTTTGGGTCCATTGGTTGAACTAATGAATATAACTCACGATTTGTTTTCCTTTCGTGGTCTTTGGACGTCATTATTTGGTCAATGTCAGGCAAAAAGTATACGATGGCTCCGCTTGACATAGATCACCCACATATGGAAGGAACCCCTTCGTTTCACATTGAATCAAGGGACATATCCCATAGCCATCGTCAACATACAGCCTGACACTCGGGCCCTCTAAGACTTATAGTTTGATGGAATTATTTAGGTTTGTGCAGGGCCTGATGAATTGTCGTTATCAGTGCTCAAGGAAACAAGTGGTCCCATTGTTTGAACTATTGAATACAACTCACGATTTGTTTTCTTTCGTGGCAAAAGACTGGCATTTTGAAGTCATTTTTAGGCCAGTGTCAGGCTATAGATAGTTCGAAGATGACGTCACTCAGGCCTTTGTTATTGTTTTTGCCATCCGCGTTTGTGAGTTGTTCTCACTAAACTGTATTAACCAGACTATAAAAGTTCATGGTGACACAGAGTTTGTGTGTTGGTCCGTTATACTTCCGGATGGCAATGTTGTGAACTCCTTGGCCAAGCGCATTCTATCTATAGATAGAACGAAGATGACGTCACTCAAGCCTTTGTTATTGTATTTTGCCATCCGTGTTCATGAGTAATTGTCACTGAACTGTATTAACCCGACTATAAACGTTCATGAATACAGTTTTTGTGTTGGTCCGTTATACTTCCGGATGGCAATGTTATGAGCTTCATAGCCAAGCGCATACTATCTATAAGTTAACGATGGCTACACACTGAACCCACACATACGGAAAGAGGCCCAACATTTCACGTCTCCATACATTTTAGTCTAGGACCACATCATCCTGACCACTAGTGCCGCGCTGAGGACCGGACCGAGGACCGGTCCCACGGTCTTTTAGCTGTGAACCGTGGTCTGGTCCCAAAGAGGAAGACCGCCGGCGGTCCTCACTTCTTATCACCTTTCAACGGTCTGGCGCCATACTACTTCCCCAGCGATTCGTTGCCTCGGTCCTTTGCCTATCTTCCACCAATCACCACCCATCCCACTTAATTAATCGCACCCCCCCCTTTGCCATACACTAAACGACACAGACGACCATAGAGGCAGACGACCACCTCCCTCCACTCCGCAAACCGCCCTTTCGTGTGTGAGATGGGGGGAACAGGAGGCGCACGCCTTGGACGATTCCATTATACGGGGTAAATTTCAAAATTTACTACACCATAATGATCGCAATGACAATGATCTATGATGAAGGCATGACCCCTCTTCTCTAATGGGTTATTGTTTGAAATGTATGTGACTACTAAAGATGTGTGTGTGTGTGTGTGTGTGTGTGTGTGTGTGTGTGTCTCAAACCTAGCAAGTTGCAAGTCTGACTTTTTGTTTTCTTTTGTCCATCTCTTGTCGCCACTCCTTTCTATCGCATTGTTGTCATTTAAAATAATACAATAATATTAAAATTTCGTTTGGTGTTTTAACTAATCAAATAATATGAGTTTCATTAGTTTCTTCCTTCCAAAAAAACCAGTTATAACGTCTGTATTTTTAAAAGGTCCAATAGAATATTTGGGGACCCCGATAGCTCAGTTGATAG
>NC_088365.1:53247399-53257399 GCF_034508935.2 Berghia stephanieae | reverse complement strand
TTGATATTTGAAGGACGAATTTTCTGACCAAAATCCAAAAATGTGTTCTTTTTTTCTCCAAGTATTGTCTTATTGACGTCACTCAGCTCTTTGTTATAGTTTTTAGACATCCATATACATGATACGTTCTCACTATATTATTGTATCTATCAGACTAAAATCGTTCAAGGTTACACATTCTTTTGTGTGTTGGTGCGTGGTACGTTATATCCGGCTGGCGGATGTTATCATTTATGTTGGTTAAACGCATAGCATCAATAATAATTGAGCAGTCAGTGAAGGACGATAACTCATCACTCACTCACTCACTTCCTTCCTTTTTCAACAACCATACGAATTGAGAGGCCTCTGTGAGATTTGCCCGCTGTTCACGTCCTGAGTCAAGGCCACTCGTCATTGTCAATGACCTCCTTGAGCACCTCGTCCAGATCGAGGCCTGGGGCGATACACAATGTCTGCCCCACTCACCTGGTCATGATATGAAAACGTTTTTGTTTCTATTCAAATCTATCTTGTATTCCGCTTCAAGTTTGTGTCAGCTCGTTTGGACCTGAAAATGTTTTCGTTTGTGTCTACGTCTGATTGTCTGTTTGTTTGTTTGTTTGTTTAGAAATAAAGAAACACAATAAATCATCCATATTTATATAACACATTCTCACTGATTACCCATGCTCAAAGCGCTTCGCAATGTTTCATCTATTTCCCCAGCTGGCCATATGGAACCATAATATTTCCATTTCAAACAGTCCTATTCGTCTGTTGGGCGTACATTTTGGATTAACACTCTTCAAATATCCGTCACCGTCTGTAGGCAGGTACCCATTCTCACCCTGGTAGAATTTTAGGGGTTTTACGGTCCTTGCGATGGGTTTTCTTCATAGTCTGGTAGAATGCAGGTGTTGCTGTGTCAGTTAGAATTACACATGTGTTGTCTGGTAGAATGTGGGTGTCGATATGTCAGTTAGAATTACACATGTGTTGTCACATTTCTACAGCTGTAATAATTACATTTGATACCCCATTGTCATAAATGTCTTCCTCATTATCGTTGTCGTCGTCATCATCATCGTCATCATCGTCGTCATCATCATCATCATCATCATCATCATCATCATCATCATCATCATCACCACCATCATCATCACCATTATCACCACCACCATTATCATCACCATCACCATCACCATCATCATCATCATCATCATCATCATCATCATCACCAACAATCGCCATTACAAACATCCACTTGTCTTTTCATTGTTCTCTTAATGTTTCCGTTTTTTAAAAATAATTTAAAACAATAGAATCTTGCCGACAAAATACAATGAAATTAAATTATTGATTGATTGATTGATTCAATGACTGATTGGTTGATTGACACTATAAGAAGTACATGTGATAACTTCAATCATTCTTCTCTCCTACTCCATGGTTTATTCATTCTTCAATTTTTTTTTTCAAATAAACAAATACAAATTGAAACAAACGACCATAGAAATACATTTCAATGTTTTGTGTTGTTTGGATTTCAATCTACGACATCAATAAATACAGTTTAAAAAATTCCCTTTATTCATCCCATAGGAGAATTTTTTTCTAGAGTCTATTCCAAGGGGAAGACTGGAATAACCCAGGCGTCCGCCGCAGTGTAGCGCCGCAAATTGATCTAGGACGAGGTAACTTACTCAAGGCCATACAGCGCAGCAGCGGGGTGATCGAACTCGGTACCTTTCGGGTACAGAGCAAAGACCGTGCCGCTGAGCCACGCTGTCCCCATCATACATAGACTCTGATATCAATGGAACCAACTGATGAATGACGTATGTCTGTGTCTTGATAATGACGGAAAACAACGTAGAAAGGACAAAATAAACGTCAATATACGTCATCCCACGTTATCGGACGTCAGACGTTTTATATCACTGTAAAGCGCTTAGAGGCTGTGACAAACGGGATAAAGCGCTATATAAATGCCATTTATTATGATTACGTTGTCGCGTCACAATAGGAACGACTGAATAACTTCTTTCCTGGGTAATTACAGAGAGCAACGTAGAAAAGAAAAATGATACGTCAACATATACGTCATCATTTTATATGAGTATAACTGTACGTCATCATAGATCATTACACGTCTTCATACGTCATCATATGTAATTGTACATATACATCATGAAAGATCATACACACGACATTATGCATCGTTATAATACAAGTCACCAAACGTCATCATATATATATATATATATATATATATATATATATATATATATATATATATATATATATAAATATATATATATTTATATGTCATCATGGACAAAAATACGTCAATATACGTCATCAAAATTTATCACAGGTCACCAGACGTCCTCAATTGTCATCATACATCACAATACTCTTCGTGTTTTGCCATTATTATACAAATAGCTGCTGAACTATAGAAACATTTAAATGGGCGTCTATCAGTCTCTTTCTCTTCGGTATCTCTCTCTATCTTTCTCTCTTACTCTCTCTCTCTCTCTCTTTACCCCCCCCCCTCCCCCTCTCTTTGTCTCTATATATGTCTCTTTCCAGCTCTTTTTCTCTGTCTTTCTAGCTCTCTCTTTGTTCGCCTCCTCTTTCTATGTCCCTATCTCTCTCTCTCTCTCTCTCTCTCTCTCTCTCTCTCGCTCTCTCTTTCTCTCCCTCTCTCTACCTCTCTCTGAATCTCTATTTTTATCTTTCTTTCCCCGTCTATATATATACATACAAGTGCAGACATAGAGAAGGAGAAGTACACACACGGGATATATATATATATATATATATATATATAAATATATATATATATATATATATATATATATATATATATATATATATATATATATATATATATCCATACCTGTATCTCTCTTTCTCTATGTCTGCACCTGGATCTCTCTGTTTACATGTGTGTGAGTGTGTGTGTGTGTGTGTGTGTGTTTGTTTGTGTGTGTGTGTGTGAGTGTGTATCTCTACCCCTCTTTATCTCAGTGTATATAAGTGTATCTCTCTTCTCTCTCAACCCCTCTCCCTCTCTCTCTTCCCTCCCCCCCCCCCTCTCTCTCTCTCTCTCTCTCTCTCTCTCTCTCACTTACTCGCTTTTTCATATTTAATCATTGGTAACAGATAGGTCCAATCTACAGACATCTCTATGAAAACATTTTCAACCGCAATATGAAATAGAGACTGAAATAATTGGTTTAACTCAAAACACCATTGTTGCAAGTTATTATCACCAACGCCGAAAATAACAGCGTGACTTAGTTTTCAATGAAGCCCAAGTCGCATTGCTGTCACCAACTTCTTTCTTGGTGTGACCGTATCCTTCGTAAAGTTATGGCCTGATACTGACCAAAAAATGACGCCAAAATGCCAGTCTTTTGCCACAAAAGAAAACAAATCGTGAGTTGTATTCAATAGTTAAACCAATGAAATGACTTGTTTCCATGAGCTCTACTAACGACAACTCACTAGGCGGTGCAAAAACCAAATAATGACGACAAACTGCCAGTCCTTTTGGATTTCAGTATCAGGCTATAACATATATTACGATATTACACGAGTTTACGAAGGCCACGGTCCGACGCCCTCAATATTATTGTTAACGCATTCAGTCATCCCTCGATGACAAGTCTGTTCAAAACCTGTGGAAGTTTCTGGGCCTCAGCACTCCTGATCATGACGAAGACCTGGTCTGAGCTGTAGAGGGCGTAGACGGGCAGAACTGTGACGAATTTGACGTTGAATCGGCACAGGACCGCGTTGTTGGCGGGGCTGACGATGGCGAAGATTTTACGTAAGGCGTTGTAGTAGAAGCCTAGCTTGATGGTCTTGTCGTTGTCGTTGTCAAGGTCAAGGACGGGGATGCTTCTAGAAATATTCTCACGGTTGGTCCCGTTCCAGAATTCCAGGCAGATTTTGGTGTTTCGTCGCACGAGGTATGCGGAGTAGGCGTTGAAATTGTCGCAGAGCGGCGAGAAATTGTCTTCGCTGCCTTGTTTACAAATGCCCAAATCGCAGAGAAGACGAGAGTTGTTCAGTTTCCCGAACACGTGGAAGTGGATGACGTGCTGCCAGTAGACGTGAGGCATGACGGGAAGGAATTCGTCTGACGTGGCGCCCTCTAGGGTTTCCAGACGCTGAGGGCTGGTGGTTGATATGCATGCGTTGTGGAGTACGGCCAGTTTGCATTTCCGGTGAACCAGCTCGTCCTTGGTTAGAGCTACGGCAATTTTCTTGTGGCAGGTTGTGGCATTGAATCGAACCTTTAAACCTAAAAATGGAGATTTAAAAAAGGAAATTAGTCCTTTATAGCCAGTATAATATTCATGGAGCCGGAGTTTGTCCCGGTTTCTCGAGCGTGAAACGAGTAATATCAAATGTTTGCAAGTAAATAAAAATGATTTTAAAAATAAAATTTCCTTTATTCATCCCATAGGAGAAAGTTGTCTCTAGTGTCTATTCCAAGGGAAGATTGGAAAAACCCAGGCGTGAAGCGCCGTAAAGATGTAAGGAGTTTCTCATTCTGCTTGAATGACAATTTGACCCACAACTAAAGTCGTTGGATTTGTATTCCAAAAGATTATTTATAACTACCAATCAGCTGTCTTTTACACCTAATTTCACACCAATAAAATGTGCGAAAATATTTTGCAGTTGTTGAAAAAAATTTCTTTCAAAGTGTTCAAAGCATTATTTAACGTATTTACGTATTTACTAAGAAATGAGAGGGTTTTCCAATGGGAGAGCTGGAATAAAACTTGAGCATTAAACTTGAGCTTTTATATAGAGCAATATTCACTAAACGTGCTCACAGCTCAACAATCCCTGACCAACAGCAACACGTGACATGTAGAATGAGACATGACGCCTGTTAGGCGATATTACATTTTTTTCGACAGAGACATCGCTGTTGAAGGCCAGGTACTCATTTTACACCTGAGTACGGCGAGATAATGTTAGTAAAGAGCCTTTTCCAAGGACTCAACTATGCGCTGAGTGAGGCTCAAACTCAGGACCGTCCGATCCGAAAGCGAGTGTCATAAATATATTGTTGACATTATTATGAATCCACATAGTTCTTACAATGAATATAAGGCATCGTCCTGATGGCTTTTGAAATGGCTGGATGGTTCCCTTCAAGTGACGTCGTCTCTACCTCGATGCTGTAGTCCGTGTCCAGGGCCGGAAGTCCTAGCTGGTAGCTGGTGGTGGACGGAGGCAGATCCACACCCAGGCGGACCTCATTCCCCTGGATGTCCTTACGACTGGCGGAAAGCCTGGGAGAGGATAATGGGATGGATAAAAAACACGACAATTCATATCAAAACTATGACTGTAAATACACAACAGATAGCTGATTTTCAAGGAATGAGATCCCAAAACTAATGCTATACATTGACTGCCTCCCTTCGGGTCAAGGACTCCGGCCATGGCCATGAGAAAACAACGCAATCTCTTTGCTACAAAGACAAAGACAGACAGCAGTCTGGAAAAGAACATTAGATATAGGGGGTAGGTGGTTAAAAGATTTCAATGGGTTCACATGTGGCCATCACTGACCAAAATATGACGTCAGAATACAAGTGTTAGGCCACAAAAGAAAACAAATCGTGAGTTGTATTCAATAGTTCAACCAATGAAATAACTTGTTTCCATGAGCTCTACTGACGACAACTCACTAGGCGGTGCAAAACCAAATAATGACGTCAAACTGCCAGTCCTTTTAGTGTATGGCTATAACATAACGATGGCTACTCTAGGACCCACTAAGACTTAGATTATTTGATGTCATTTTTCAGGTTTGTGCATCGCCTAGTGAGTTGTCGTTAGTAGAGGGAAACAAATGATCCAATAGGTTGAACTTTTGAAAAAAACTCACGACTTGTTTACTTTTGTGGCCGAAGACTTGCCTTTTGAGGTCATTTTGGGGGTCAGTGTCAGGCTACGGTTGACTTTCTTGATTGTTCTGGTTCAGTACCTGCATTGTTAATGTGAAGTTTTCTTTGTGATCATGTGACATGGCACTCGTATTTGGACATGTAGGTCCTGGTTCGAGTCCCGCCCTGGCGGGATAAAATTGAGTCCTTGGAAAATACTCTTTAGTCATATTCTCTCTCCCAACTCAGGTGTAAAATAAGCACCTGGTCGTTAACAGCGTTGTCTTTGTCGAAAAACAAATAATTGTGATATCGCTAAACAGGCGTCATGGCTTGTCCTACATGTTAAATGTTGCTGTTGGCTTGGGCCCCTTTGTAAAGTGCTTAAGCCAAATAGTGGATATTACTCTATATTAAAGCTCAAGTTGTCATACTTGTATTTGTGTACTTTACCTGTATTTGGTAGCCCCGTGGATTTGGGACCACTTGACGGTGACCAGAGCCGGACCTCTGGACACAGGTGTGTGCTCGATGGCCGTGAAGATGGGGCTGATTAAATCTGGGGGAAATTGGAATAATCCAAAAACACATTTCGTCATCGATATCACTCAATAATATAGAAAGTGACAAGTTTCAATAGCAGCAACGAACAGCTCCCCCCCCCCCCCCCGCACCCCAAACAAAAAAAAACAAAAACAAACCCCCCCCCCAAAACAACAACAGCAAAATCAAATATAAAAAATAAGCCAAAAAAAAACAACAAAACAAAAAAAACAAAAAAAAACAAAAAAAACAAAACGAACAAAACAACAAATCTTCTAAAATACCTTTCTAAATGTATATTAAATTCTATCTTAGGCGTTATAAAAGGTAGAGAGGGAGAGATACTGAGAAAAGAGGGGGAAAAAAGATGGAGAGAGAGAGAAAGAGAGAGATAGATAAGAGAGAAAAGAGAGACGAGAGAGAGGGGAGATGGGAGAGAGAGGAGAGAGAGAGAGAGAGAGAGGGGGAGGAGGGGAGAGTGAGAGAGAGAAAAGGGGGGCACTTTGTGAATTTGATTGTATTATGAAAAGAAATTTATGGTATTGGTCAGCTTGGAGTACGCTAGATCACCGCGTTAAAAGAATTAAAAGGTGTACTTAAAAAGGTGTGTTTGAGCATGTGTCTGAATTTGCCTGTGTTCGTGGGTATGTGTTTATATTTAAAATTATGTGTGTGTTTTGTGTAGTGTGTTGTAATAATGTTTTATCATGCTATAGAAAAACAGTCATCTCAATTTTCCATGCAGGGGGACTTAACTCATAAAATCAATATTGAATGAAAACTATAACACGTTTCTGTCCCTTAAAATATTAGGGAGTGGCCTGCTCTTGAATAGCGACATTCGTGTCTTTCCTATATTCGCTCTCTCTCTCTCCTCTCTCTCTCTCTCTCTCTCTCTCACTCTCTCTCTCACTCTCACTCTATCTCACTCTCTCTCTCACTCTCACACTCTCTCTCACTCTCAATCTCTCTCTCTCTCTCTCTCTCTCTCTCTCTCTCTCTCTCTTCTGTGGGTCGCACGCGAACGAGCGCAAGTGTGTGTGTGTGTGTATGTGTATGTCTGTGTATGTGTGTATGTATGTATGTATGTATGTCTGTATGTATGTCTGTGTGACTTGTGTGTGTTGACCTTACCGTTGTCCCTGACGAAATCCAACGCCTGCACGTGCTGACACACCAAACTATCCGCCATTCTAGGGTGTCTCTGTGTGCATGTATGTCTTTGTGTGTATGTGTATGTATCTGTGTGTCTGTGTGTGTGTGTGTGTGTGTGTGTGTGTTGACCTTACCGTTGTCTCTAATGAAATCCAACGCCTGCACGTGCTGACACACCAAACTGTCCGCCATGCTAGGATGTCTCTGTGTGCATGTATGTGTATGTGTGTGTGGTATGTGTGTGTGTGTGTGTGTGTGTTGACCTTACCGTTGTCTCTAACGAAATCCAATGCCTGCACGTGCTGACACACCAAACTGTCCGCCATTCTAGGATGCCTCTGGATGTGTTTAGACTTGGATATCAGGGATTTGGTTTGGACCTCACTCAGTCTGGACATAGAATTCGATACAAATCGTCAACAATACAAACCAAAAGATGTCAATATCGATGTCAGAAAAACAATAAAATACTTAACATGAAACGTTTCAGGATCAAATGCCAGCTTCAGTAAAACAACGAAATAATTCAATGATCTGTTGAGACTTATCGGAAAAAAATCTCAAATGAATTTGAATTGTTCGGCTTCTTTTTCCTTCGCTTGTTTGTTTTTGTTTTTGTTTTTTTATTTTTTATTTTATATATATTTTCGTTTTCTTTTGTTTCATTCTGTTGTTTGTTTTTATTTTATCTTTTTTTTGTTTTTTTTTCCTCGTTTTTTATTTGTTATTATTTTGTTGTTGTTGGCCGGGGAAGGTTTAAGCCCCTGTAAACTGCTTTGTTCGGGGGATTCCATCCACTTGCAAAGGAAACATTTTATGAAAACCTTTAACGATTTCACCTGTTCTGATGTAGAGCTAATAACATCTCCCATTTTACCCTGGGTGCCAAGTGCCAAAAGTCGATTGCAATATACAAGGGAGGTAATCGCTACCTTCAAATATTTCCCCATACACATATAATAATTTTCCCCTGTTGTGTCCCTTGGTTAGTTTTTTTTCAATAATTTATTGATCATTTATCTTTGTTGTTTCCCCCCCCCCCCCCTTACATGCTGAGCACAGCAATTTTTTATAATTTAATGAGTTTGAGTGGCTTTTTAAAACATTGTCTCTAGGGTTGGTTCAACACAAACACACACACACATACACACACACACGCGCGCGCGCACACAAAAGCACACGCACTTCCAGGGAATTTTGAACCAATAGAGAGGGTCGTTTTCACGTTAAGACCTCTTCATTCCGTGGCTTTACGATAACTCTCCCTGAGATGTCATTCTAGTCAATTCCCAGACAACCAATCACGTCGTTGTATTTGTGTGACGTCAAAAAGTTTGAATATATTGAAAATTAACCAAATTATGAAATGCTGGGTGGACACACTTTCTGTCACTAATATTCTTTTCTATTTTTTTGTATACTAAAAAACCCAAAAAAACTTGAGCGTTTATATAGCGCAATATCCTCTAAAGGTGCTCAGAACGGTTAACAAATTTCCCTGAATGACAGCAACACGTCACGTATAGAACGAGACCCATGACGCCTGTTAGGCGATATTACATTGTTTTTCCGACACAGAGAACGCTGCTTTACGTCCAGGTACTCATGTCACACATGAGTACGGAGAGGAGACAGAATGCGAGTAAAGAGCCTTTTCCAAAGATTCAACTATGCGTCGACAGAGGCTCGAACTCAGGACATTCCGATCCAAAAGCGAGTGTCATACCACAAGACCACAAAGCCGCACAACCAAACCCATAATATTTTATACAAAGTTCACATTAGGACTGAACCCATTTTCATCCAAATTATCACAGCGACATAAATAGTACAAGTAATATGCTTCACAAGTTGTGTCGTCACACATTCTACTCCTCTGGAAGTGTGTATGTAAACAGTCCATCGGAAAACTAATAATGAATAGGTTACATAATGAATCATACGGTGACATAATTATTTTAGTAGCAGGATGTATAGACAGATTCTTAGGATTACGGGACGTAAAATAGCGTGGATGGATGATCTTTATTGACGACCAGAAAATAAGATGTCATCACTCTGAAACCAGAAATTCAGTTACACAAGGTATGTACCCAGTCCTCAAGAAGACTGGGTTTTTTTTCACACTTTCAATGAGATTGGAATCATTTTTGGCATCACACATGTGTTCCCATTTGTAGGCAATTTAACTCTCTCCTTACCAGCCATTTTCAAGATTTTCCCCAAAACTTCACACCCAACTAACACAAAATATATTTTTATTACTCAGACACAATAGGGAATGAGATTAGCGTCCGCGAGGACGAGAGACGCATGCGCCCAACCAACATGACGTTCTCTCTCTAATAACTTTTCCGCCGGTGACGTCACAGACTATGGGTGACGTCCAATCAAGG
>NC_088365.1:53228668-53239799 GCF_034508935.2 Berghia stephanieae | reverse complement strand
AGGGGAAAAATTTTTATTCTCTTTTCCTTTCGGGCCCTTTTTTCATTATTTCTTTTCTTTTGTAGATTTATAGTGCAGTTTAGACGCCAAGATATGAAGTGAGTAGAAAAGTGCCAGAAGACAATAGAGAATAAAACAATTTTCGCGGCGGTGGTGGGGTTTGAACCTGCGACCTTATTGGGTACGACAACTCCGCCGGCAGGTGAGAGCGTGGCTCTACGTCTAGCTATCCACGAACCCCAAAAATATTCGTATCAACCCAATCATTTTTCTAAAGCCTTCTCTCACCCACCTGGAGATCGCCGGCCGTTCGCGCGCCACCTGGCGAATTTTTTGACCAGCAGTTAAGCTTAATAGTCAATATTCTCAACACAAAAAATAACAAAAAACAAAGAGCATTGATATGCCCCGGTTTTGGGGGTGAATTTTTTTAATTTCAGAAAAGTGAGTGGAGCGGCATTTAATTGGTAACAACAAATATGAAGGAGTAGAAAAGTGCCGAAGAAATGAGAAAAAAAATTTTTCGCGGCGGGGTGGGTGTGAACCGCGATTATTGGTACGACAACTCCGCCTGCAGGTGAACGGGTCTACCGTCTGACTACCCACGAACACAAAAATATTGTATCAAACCCAAGTCATATTCTAAATCCTTCTCTCACCCACTACTGGAGATCGCCCGCTCGTTCGCGCCACCATCGCGAAGTTTTTGACCAGCAGTTAAGCTTAATAGTCAATATTCTCAACACAAACACATAACATAGAAACGATTGTGACATTGAGTATGCTCCGGTATATGGGTTGAATTTTTTAATTCAGAAAAGTGAGTGGAGCAGGCACTTATGTTGGTAACAACAAGATATGAAGTGAGTAGAAAAGTTCCAGAAGACAGGCGGAGTTGTCGTACCAATAAGGTCGCAGGTTCAAACCCCACCACCGCCGCGAAAAAATTTTTATTCTCTATTGTCTTCTGGCACTTTTCTACTCACTTCATATCTTGTTGTTACCAACATAAGTGCCTGCTCCACTCACTTTTCTGAATTAAAAAATTCACCCCATATACTGGAGCATACTCAATGTCTCAATCGTTTCTATGTTATGTGTTTGTGTTGAGAATATTGACTATTAAGCTTAACTGCTGGTCAAAAACTTCGCGATGGTGGCGCGCGAACGAGCCGGCGATCTCCAGTAGTGGGTGAGAGAAGGCTTTAGAAATATGACTTGGGTTTGATACGAATATTTTTGTGTTCGTGGATAGCTCAGACGGTAGAGCCACGCTCTCACTTGCCAGGCGGAGTTGTCGTACTAATAAGGTCGCAGGTTCAAACCCCACCACCGCCGCGAAAAAATTTTTATTCTCTATTGTCTTCTGGCACTTTTCTACTCACTTCATATCTTGTTGTTACCAACATAAGTGCCTGCTCCACTCACTTTTCTGAATTAAAGTTTAGACGCCGTGCTCCATTTTCACTCTTTCGTTAGTATTTTCACGATCACCGGCTTCAGGCAGCCCCTACCTTTCCATAGAGAGTTGTTGAGATGTTTGATTCCTGCGAGAAGATCCAAGCATCCAACAGCTGCCAGGAATCAAAGAGCCATTTATTTTATCAGTCACAGACTGTCGGTGGCAGGGGGTACCTGTGGGACTATTTAAATGTAATCTGTGGGGGGCGGGGAAGATTTGGTTGACGTTAAAGTCTTAAGACATTATTGTGTGGGGTTGTTTGTTTGTTTGTGTGTGTGAGGGAGAGAGTTAGGGGGAGGGAGAGTGGGAGACAAAGTTGGAGAAAGAGAGAGAAAAAGAGAGAGTGAGGGGGGAGAGAGAGAGAGAGGAGAGAAGGGGGGGGGGGATAGAAAGAGAGGAAGGGAGAGGGAGAGAGAAGGAAATAGAAAGAGAAAGATAGAGTGAGAGAGAGAGAAAGAGAGAGTGGGAGAGAGAGAGAGAGAGTGGGAGAAAGAGAGAGAGAGTGCGTGTGAGAAAGAGAGAGATAGATAGATAAAAAGAGAGAGATTTTGATTTTCGCTCTATTGTATTTGTTACGTCATTCATCATAACAATGTAACACCATGTAAATATTGTATTGATTTTCACGTTTTATTTATTTTTGTTGGCTTATTTTTGGCGGAGGGGGGGGGGTGTTGGGGGGGGGGGGAATTGAGGTTTTTTGTTTATTTGTTATTTGCTATTATTTGTGGGGGAGGGGGAGGGGTTTTTTTTTTTTTTTAAGGTTGTTTATTTTAATAAGCCATGGAGTAATCATAATCGTTTTTAGTTTTGAAAATAGATAAAACGGGAGACCTTCCATAAGCTACTACATCCCAAGTATTCTTGTTCTAGTGTAGGGGGTTTGTTTAGGAGGGGGGAAACTTTTTTTTTTAAAGTCTTCCCCCTCCCAAACCCCCTACACTAGAACTTCTATCTAGTAGGGGGTTTGGGAGGGGGGAGACTTTAAAAAAGTTTTCCCCCTCCCAAACCCCTACTAGAACAAGAATACTTGGGATGTAATAGCTTATGGAAGGTCTCCCGATAAAATCCCTAAAAATTATGATGGGAGATGTGTGTGTGTGTGTGTGTGTGTGTGTGTGTGTGTGTGTGTGTATGTGTATGTGTGTGTGTTACACATGAAAAAAAAATTCAAAAAATTTAGTCTGCCTCGACTTTAGAACAGCTCAGCAGGCTGGGTTTTTGTTTCTTTGGGCGGGGGAGAGGGGGATATATTGTTTTGTTTTGTTTTGTTTTGTTTTGTTTTTTTCTTGTACATTTCTCTCTGCTTTGCCTAGCACTCTCCCATACCCACTTTTTTTCAGATCTTTGTCTCACACCAGTGCCGGCTCCCTGTTTTGCACATTTTCCAGATTGCGTCCTTGAATCCCAATAATTGTGTCCTCTTGTGACAGAAATGTTTTCTAATTGACAAGTGAATTTCTCGTCACTGTCAAGATTTATCAAGTTGTCAAGGAAGTTGGGGGGGGGGGGTTGGAGGGAGGGGAAGAGAGGTAGCTCAGATGTAGCTCCCGATAGCTCAGTTGGTAGAGCACTCGCTTCACACGCAAAGTGACCGATATCGAATCCCCGGGCAAAGTCGAGTTTGTTTTTTTTCTCTAACCCCTTATCTACCTAGCAGTGATTGGGTAGCTGGGTCTATGAGGTCTGGCGGAAAGTACTTTGCGATAGATTAGCATCCTGTCCAAAGGGTGGCAAGCAATTGGTATTGTTTGTTTCAAGCTATAATAAAAACCGGGATAAACTCCGACTCCCTGGCCCTAATGGATTTGTATGACCGACAAGGCGGGAATTGAAGGAAAGGGAAATATAAGTACACGCGTACTGAAGACGGTTGTTATATACTGTGGGGAATATATTTTAAGAAAGTCATTTAATAAAGAAATTAGCTTTTATATAGCGCAATATCCACACAACGTGCTCAAAACGCTTTACAAGCAGTCCCAAACCAACAGTAACACATAACGTGTTGGACGAGACAATACGCCTGTTAGTTGATATTACAATTTTTTCAGAGACAGCCAAAGATGTTAACGGCCAAGTACCCATTTTACACCTGAGTACGGTGAGAGAGAGAAAGAGTAAAGAGTCTTTTCCAAGGACTCAACGATGCGCCACTCATAGTGGGACTCGAACCCAGGAGGTTCCGATTCGAAGGCGAGTGCCATACCACTAGACCACATATACACAATGTTATAGGGACCTACTGGGCGTTGGTGAAATATTCTTACAGATTATAGGGAATGAGATTAGCGGAAGAGTAGCGTCCCTTGATTGGACGTCACCCATAGTATGTGACGTCACCGGCGGAAAAGTTATTAGAGAGAGAACGTCATGTTGGTTGTACGCATGCGTCTCTCGTCCTCGCTTCCGCGCACAACCAACATGACGTTCTCTCTCTAATAACTTGTCCGTGGTGACGTCACAGACTATGGGTGACGTCCAATCAAGGGACGTTACTCTTCGGCTAATCTCATTCCCTATAGGACCTGCTTTAATGACGGGCAATGAGCGGTTTGCCCCAAGATGGGGTGTTGGTGGTGCTGTGAGATTGGGGATGATGGTGGTGGTGGTGATGGTGGTGGTGGTGGTGGTGGTGATGGTGGTGGTGGTGATGGTGGTGGTGATGGTGGTGGTGGTGATGGTGATGATGATTGTGACGACAATGATGATGATAATTATGGTGATGATGATGATGATGATGATGATGATGATGATGATGATGATAATGATGATGATGTTGATGATGATGATGATGTTGATGATTGTGGTGGTGGTGACGATGATGATAATGATAATGATGATACCTTCCATTACAGACCATACTAATGGTATCACTAAAAGCCCTCTCACCCTCATTACTTTAAGATTTAGACAATTTGGGAATAAGAATACAATGGAGGCTATTAAAGTTTTAGGTGGAACCGATGGCTCAGTTCATAGAGTACTCGAGTCACACGCAAAGTGACTCAGTTCCATCCAGGGTGAGATTGTCAGTTATTCTCTGACCCCCCCCCCTCCCTCCTTTCCCCCCTTTCCCCCAAAAGTTCACCCAGCAGTGATTGGGTAGTTGGGTCTATTTAATCCGGAGGAAGATTCTATGTGATCGACAAGCGTCCTTTCCAAAGATAACAAGCAATTGCTGTTGTCAATGTCATGCTATAGAAACCGGCTTAATGGGCTTTATGGCTGTGAAGAACTACTTTAATCACACGCCAAAAAGAAAATGAAACTGGGCCTCGAGTCCTCAAAGCGTTTTCTCATTTTAAGATGCTGGCCTTGATGCACAGATATAACTATGAACGCCACACTGTTCAAAAGAGAATATCATCCAGAAACTTGAAGTATTCCAAACAAATTAAATGTTTGCGACGAATCTTCAAGATATTCTGGCCAAACACAATCTCAAATGAGGACCTGAGAGCGAAAGCTGAAGTGGAGTCTCTGGAGAGTTTCATTAAAAGGAGAAGATGGCAATGGCTGGGGCATGTCTGTCGCAGACCTGATGAAACAGTGATAAGGAAGGCTCTGCGATGGACACCCCCAAGGAAAGAGGCAGCGGGGCCGCCCCTGGGAGACTTGGAGACGTACCGTAGAGAGGGACCTAAAGCAGAGAGGTCTGTCTGTCCCTCGAGATGGCGCCAAGAATAGCTACTGACAGGACCAGGTGGAGATCCTTTGCATCGCCTCAAGTGCCAGCAGGCCCGGAGAGGATTGAGTGAGTGAGTGAGTGAGTGAGTGACCGTTCAATACATAATTTGATTGAAGTTCCCCACGACCTTGAACGTGCAACAACAAGGGGGGGAAACCAGAGAACACGATCACAGATTCCAAAATTCCACGCTCAAGATTGCAATGCCAGGAGCAGTCGTTTTTTCCATCAACGATTAGAATTTTGGAACAGCCTGCCTGGCAGATGTAGTTGGCGATGAGACCTTTGAACAGCTCAGAGACAGAATCGCTTCGGTGTCACTCTAAACGACAACATGTACAACAAAGTCTGTGACTATACAACCCTGGTGGTTTGGGGATAGTCAAGAAGGAGAAGAGGAAGAAGAAGAAGAAGAAGAAGAAGAGGAGGAGGAGGAGGAGGAGGAGGAGGGAGGAGGAGGAGGAGGAGGAGGAGAGGAGAAAGAGGAGAAGAAGAAGAAGAAGAAGAAAGAAGAAGAAGAAGAAGAAGAAGAAGAAGAAGAAGAAGAAGAAGAAGAAGAAGAAGAAGAAGAAGAAGAGAAGGAGGAGGAGGAGGAGGAGGAGACGAAGAAGAAGAAGAAGAAGAAGAAGAAGAAGAAGAAGAAGAAGAAGAAGAAGAAGAAGAAGAAGAAGAAGAAGAATGGATTTTGATCAATATCGTATGAGTAAAGATGAAATAAATAATTGTAAGCATCGAGTTCAGGCGGATATTATACCGTTAAGAGACGATAAGCAGCATTTGGCTATTAACATAATTCATGTATCAACACTTTTGTATTACCATATACATACATACACCCACACCCCCACACACCAATATAAACACATGCAAAAACACATAACATATACACAAACACACACACAGAAACACACACACACACACACACACACACACACATGTTACAAGTTTTTATGACTGATTGTATATAGCATACGTATTATTCTTTATCATCGATCACAAAACAAAAGGTTTAACCCTCCAACCCTCACACATCACATTCGTTTTTAACCTAACGTGACGGATCGGTGTTACTGCTATCTTGATAAAGACGGTAAGATCTCTTTGACCTCTTGTGCGGCTATGTGGTCTAGTGGTATGACACTCGCTTTCGGTTCGGAAGGTCCAGAGTTCGAGCCTCGCTCGGCGCATAGTTGAGTCCTTGGAAAAGACTTTTTACTCACATTCTCTCACTGTACTCGGGTGTAAAATGAGTACCAGGCCGTTAACAGCGTTGTTTCCGTCCGCAAATTTTGTAATATCGCCTAACAGGCGTCGTGTTCCGTACTAGATGTCAATTGATGTTGTTGGCTAGGGACCCCTTGTCAAGCGCTTTGAGCACGTTTAGTGGATATTGCGTTATATAAATGCTCTATTGTTTTCAATTTTTTGTTAGAATTCAAACGAACTCCGCGCTTTAACCCTACTTTAACCTTACCACCTATAGGAAAACCGTGACATTCGTTTCGATGTAACCGACAATTTTCTCATTCTGATTTCTCTTGTACATCACAAAATTTTACAAAATGCTTTGATTATAGATATAAATACTAAACACTGTGTTGTAGAACTCACTTGGTACTACTTCTTCTTCTTCTTCGTCTTGTGGAAACCTCCAAAATTGTCGATGATCACTGCACAGTTTGTAGGGTTTTACATTATTGAACTTGTTAAAACTCTGCACGTAATACTAATATTTTAGAATACATAGATTAAAAAGATTTAAAATTTTACTTTATTGTTTAATTAGGAAAAGTCTATTATTGTGATGGGTGGGTGTGAATTTTAGGGGGAAATTCTAAAAATAGCTGGTAAGGAGAGAAAGAGTTAAAAGTTAAATAAAAGGTTTTGATTCCCCAGGGGTCACCAGCTGTCGTACGAGTCGAGGACCCCATCAAAAACAGGTTGATATTCGTCTTTTGAGTCGGGCTGTTTGGCTCTGATTAGCGATCAATAAAATATTAACAACTATTTGTTGAACATTTTATGATTTTTTGGGTAATGAAAATGTTACTGCTTGAAGCTAGAAGAAAAAAAAATAACGATAAGTGTTGAATTGTAAGCTTCAATTTATTAGACGAAGACAGATACTGTGGACGTTTTGGGTTTCCCCTTTATCAGCAAAACACTAGTGTTTTATTTATCGTGTTTCTTTTTTATTAAGGGGAAACCCAAAACGTCCACAGTATCTGTCGTCTAATAGATTGAAGCTTACAATTCAATACTTATGGGTTTTTTTTTTCATTTTGCGTTTAGGGGGATATTGACCAGCAATGAGCAAGGAACGAGTTCGATGCTGAAGAATGTGTCAATAAAGATGAGGAAATATAGATTGAAATGGTTCGCACATGTTAATAGACGAGAGAGGGAGTACGTGGAAAGAAAGTATTGGACTTACAAATAGCGGGAAAGAGGAAAAAGGGAAGCCCAAAGACTAGATGGTTGGATAGGGTAAAGGATGATATGAAAGAACTGGGCCTGGAGGAAGATGATGCTCTGAACCGAGATGCATGGAGATGTGGCATTCATTATGGCAACTCCTGCAAAATGCGGGATAAGCTGAAAGAAGAAGAAGAAGAAGAAGAAGAAGAAGAAGAAGAAGAAGAAGAAGAAGAAGAAGAAGAAGAAGAAGAAGAAGAAGAAGAAGAAGAAGAAGAAGAAGAAGAAGAAGAAGAAGAAGAAGAAGAAGAAGAAGAAGAAGAAGAAGAAGAAGAAGAAGAAGAAGAAGAAGAAGAGAAGAAGAAGAAGAAGAAGAAGAAGAAAGAAGAAGAAGAAGAAGAAGAAGAAGAAGAAGAAGAAGAAGAAGAAGAAGAAGAAGAAGAAGAAAGAAGAAGAAGAAGAAAGAAGAAGAAGAAGAAGAAGAAGAAGAAAAGAAGAAGAAGAAGAAGAAGAAAGAAGAAGAAGAAGAAGAAGAAGAAGAAGAAGAAAGAAGAAGAAGAAGAAGAAGAAGAAGAAGAAGAAGAAGAAGAAGAAGAAGAAGAAGAAGAAGAAGAAGAAGAAGAAGAAGAAGAAGAAGAAGAAGAAGAAGAAGAAGAGAAGAAGAAGAAGAAGAAGAAAGAAGAAGAAGAAGAAGAAGAAGAAGAAGAAGAAGAAGAAGAAGAAGAAGAAGAAGAAGAAGAAGAAGAAGAAGAAGAAGAAGAAGAAGAAGAAGAAGAAGAAGAAAAGAAGAAGAAGAAGAAGAAGAAGAAGAAAGAAGAAGAAGAAGAAGAAGAAGAAGAAGAAAGAAGAAGAAGAAGAAGAAGAAGAAGAAGAAGAAGAAGAAGAAGAAGAAGAAGAAGAAAGAAGAAGAAGAAGAAGAAGAAGAAGAAGAAGAGAAGAAGAAGAAGAAGAAGAAGAAGAAAAGAAGAAGAAGAAGAAGAAGAAGAAGAAGAAGAAGAAAGAAGAAGAAGAAGAAGAAGAAGAAGAAGAAGAAGAAAAGAAGAAGAAGAAGAAGAAGAAAGAAGAAGAAAGAAGAAGAAGAAGAAGAAGAAGAAGAAGAAGAAGAAGAAGAAGAAGAAGAAGAAGAAGAAGAAGAAGAAGAAGAAGAAGAAGAAGAAGAAGAAGAAGAAGAAGAAGAAGAAGAAGAAGAAGAAGAAGAAGAAGAAGAAGAAGAAGAAGAGAAGAAGAAGAAGAAGAAGAAGAAGAAGAAGAAGAAAGAAGAAGAAGAAGAAGAAGAAGAAGAAGAGAAGAAGAAGAAGAAGAAGAAGAAGAAGAAGAAGAAGAAGAAGAAGAAGAAGAAGAAGAAGAAGAAGAAGAAGAAGAAGAAGAAAAGAAGAAGAAGAAGAGAAGAAGAAGAAGAAGAAGAAGAAGAAAAGAAGAAAGAGAAAGAAGAAAGAAGAAGAAGAAGAAGAAGAAGAAGAAGAAGAAGAAGAAGAAGAAGAAGAAGAAGAAGAAGAAGAAGAAGAAGAAGAAGAAGAAGAGCTCCAAAGTCAAAACTCTCAAAAATCCCTTCGTCCAGATTCCCAAAAAACTCAGATCGTGACTAAAAGTGGCTGTTTTGTTACTCCATCCAACAAATACAATGTTTCGGCATAGCTGATCCGATGGGCTGAACAAAACGGTTTACAACACAAAGTTATACACTATTTTGAATTTATTGACTAGAATAAGCTCACTAGGAGCGTATCATGAGCTGGTATTTTTATATTGCACTAGACACTTTCATTCGTTGGTTAGAATAAATGTCCACAGTAGCATGATTTTAGTGGAAGATGATGTTATGAACCGAGATGCATGGAGATGTGACATTCATGATGGCAACCCTGCAGAATGCGGGATAAGCTGAAAGAAGAAGAACAAGAAGATTGACCAGAAGTTCTCTCTGCCAGCAGATCAATCGTATCAATACACAAAATTATGCGTAACCTTAAATGTTCAGTAATGCCATGCGTTAAGTAAATTAATATTCACAACATCAACCCGCCTGATGAGACGTATCTACACACAACACTGTGTGTAATCTTTAACGTTAAGATTGGCGATAAAGAGGCAGTGGTTAGAAAATGAAAAGGATGGGTGTGTGTGTGTGTGGGGGGGGTGATGTGAGACGTAGAGGAGGAAGTGTCGGGATAAGGAGGTCACACTGTAAAAAAAAGCCACGGAATCAAAAATGAAAACGGATGGATGTGCGTCAAGATTTTGGATAAGACATCCTCCTTATCAATCATTGGTGTGACGTCACTTCCGGAAAGATGATCTCATTCCGACACGCCCACTTTCTCTTATCTTCATCCTACTTTTCTTCTTGCTCTCTCTCATCTCTCTCTCTCTTCTTTCTCTCTCCTCTCTCTCTCTATTCTATCTATCTTCTCTACTCTCTACTCTATCTCTATCTATCTATCTACTTCTTCCTATCTATCTATTCTATGTATCTATCTTCTCCTCTTCTTTCTGCTTTCTGTCACTCTCTATTTCTCTTCCCCCCCTCTCTCTATCTCTTCTCTCTCTCTCTCTCTCTCTCTCTCTCTCTCTCTCCTTCTCCTCTCTCTTCCTCTCTTTCTTGTCTCTCTCTCTCATCTCTTTTCTTCACCTATCTCTATTACCTCTATCTCTCTCCGTGTCTGCTATTCTTCTCTCTCTCTCTTCTTCTCTATCACACTATCTCTTTTACCCTCTCTCTATCTCTCTCATTCTCTCATCTGCTGTTCTCTCTCTCTCTCTCTCTCTCTCTCTCTCTTCTCTGTTCTCTCTCTTTTTATCACACATCTCTATTACCTCTATCTTTGCCTCTGCTTCTCTCTCTCTCTCTCTGTCTCTCTCTCTCTTTCTCTCTCAATCTCTCTCTCTCTCTCTCTCTCTCTCCCTCTCTTTCTTGTTCTCTCTCTTTTTCTATCACACTATCTCTATTTACCTCTATCTCTCTGCCCGTCTGCTTCTCTCTCTCTCTCTCTCTGTCTCTCTCTCTCTTTCTCTCTCAATCTCTCTCAATCTCTCTCAATCTCTCTCTCTCTCTCTCTCTCTCTCTCTCTCTCTCTCTCTCTCTCCCTCTAATGAATTTAAAATGAACATAGACCCCCCCCCCCGCGGGGGACAAATAAAAAACAAAGAAAAAGAAAAAAAAGCACAGCATTTTTTTTAAATTTTTTTTTGGATTTGGCGGTGAGCTCCCTCTTTCAAATATCGATCGACGATTGAGGAAGTCCCAGGTTTCAGATTGTTTGACAAGATAAGGGTCATTTTAATCTATATCGATATTTAAAGGACGTGTTTTCTGTCCCGAATTTGGATAGATACGTGTTTTTTAGTTCCAGATGTTGTCCGATTGGTCCAAAGACGAAAAGACAACAAGAATGGATGGATGGAAAAGCTGGCAAAGTCAACAGACGAGAGACAACCGTGAGTTGAACGTCGTTCTTGATTTGGGTTGGATTCTTTGTTGTTGTTCGGGGTTTTTTTTTTGTTGTTGTTTGTTTTGTTTTGTTTTTTTGGGGTTTTTTTTTGTTGTTTTGTTTTTTTGGTTTGTT
>NC_088365.1:53213668-53223668 GCF_034508935.2 Berghia stephanieae | reverse complement strand
ATATATTATTATCACTCAAACACAATCACAATAAAGTTCTTGCGATATATACTTTCTTTAGCACAACACACTTTTCATTTTCTTTAAATTTTATGATGTACAAGAGAAATTTGAATAAGATATATGTTGGTTGTATCGTAAGGAATGTGACGATTTTCCTGTAGTTGGTACGGAGAGGGTTAACTCCTCCACCCAACCCCCCCCCCCCCCCCCACACACACACACACCTGGCCATAAGGAAGTGTCTACTTCGATTAATAAATCATTTATCCGGGTCTTGTCAGTTTAAGGGTGGTTTTCATTTTTTGTTTTAATCACTGTAAATCTATTTATAAAAAAGGGAGGAAAATTAATTGATTTGGATGCAAAAATGTAAAGCCTAATTTTTCAATGCTATTCAGGCTTATTTTTTTAACTATACAAATAAACAAATAATAAACAAATAAACTAACTAAAAAGATAAATAAACGTTATGGAGATAAAAAAAAAAGCAACGTAAAATAACATAGGATTAAACAAAGGCAAAATAGAATATTTTTAGTTTTCTAAAATAAAAAATGCCAAATTTTGTAAAATTGGCATAAAAAATGCTAAAGTGTCAAACCTAGTAAGAACCGATTAAGGTAAATCAGAGTTAAATTCCATCAAACGATGAACTAGATAAAAAACAACCAAACACAGACAAAAACACGTATTAAAAATTTTGGCCAGAAAACGCGTCCTTCAGATATTGACCGATTAAAATGACTCACATCTCGTAAAAATCTCTCAAACCTGGGACTTCAAGGAAGACTTCGGAAGTCCCAGGTTTGAGAGGTTTTGCTAAGATTAGAGTCATTTTAATCGATGGATATTTGAAGGACGGTTTTTCTGACCAAATTTTTAAATAGGAGATAATTATTTTCAAAATTACAGCTGAAAAGAGTGAAAGAGAAATGAGTTTAACAGATTTAAGAGAAAGAACAATGCAAAGCCCAAAAAAAATAGATTTACAAAATACAAAAAAAGAAAGTTTCAGCGCTAAACCCCCTCCTCGTCAATAAAAAAAATCTGATTTTAGAATTAAAAAACGAATCCATCAATGATAAAGTAAAAGTAAAGTAAATAAAATTCCCTTTATTTATCCCATAGGGGAAATCGGTCTTTATGGTCTATTCCAAGGAAAGACTGGAATAACCCAGGCGTCCGCCGCAGTGCAACGCCGCCGACTGACCTAGAGCGAGGTGATTTGCTCAAGACCACTCACCGCAGCAGGTATTCGAACTAGGTACCTTTCGGGTACGAAACAAAAACTGACACCATCAAGACGCCTTTAGAATAAAATATGGTGTATTTGTGATTTTAAAATGTCATAAAAAGAATTTAAAATTGAGCTTTTATATTCCGTAATATCCACTAAACGTGATCAAAGCGCTTTACAAGGGATCTCTGACCAACAGCAACACTTAACACGTAGGACGGGACATGTGCGGCTATGTGATCTAGTGGTATGACACTCGGAAGGTCCTGGGTTCGAGCCTCGCGCTCGGCGCATAGTTGAGTCCTTGGAAAAGGCTCTTTACTCACATTCTCTCACCGTACTCAGGTGTAAAATGAGTACCTGGCCGTTAACAGCGTTGTATTTGTCCGAAAAAAATTGTAATATCGCCTAACAGTCGTCATGTCACGTCCTACATGTTAAATGTTGCTGTTGGCCAGGGACCCCTTGTAAAGTGCTTTGAGCACATTTAGTGAATATTGCCCTATATAAAGCTCAATGACGCCTGTAAGGCGATATTAATTTCATTTCGGACAGAGACAACGCTGTTAACGGCCATTTACTCATGAGTACCTAGCCGTTAGCAACGTTGTCTCTGTCGAAAAATAATCCCTGTAATATCGCCTAACAGGCTTCATGTCTCCTCTAACATGTCAAAAGTTTTTGCTTGCTAAGGACGCCTTGAGTACGTTTAGTGGATATTGCCCTATATGAATGCTCAAGTTTTGTTTTTTGTTTTTTTTTTTTGGGGGTGGATTTTTTTCAATATATCACTTTCATCATCATCATCATCATCATCATCATCATCATCATCATCATCATCATCATCATCATCATCATCATCATCATCATTAGCAGCAGCAGCAGCAGCAGCAACACCATCATCATCGTCATCATCATCATCATCACCATTATCATCACCATCACCATCACCATCATCATCATCATCATCATCATCATCATCATCATCATCATCATCATCATCGCCATGTTTTCGCCTACATAATAACAATTTGACAAAGTCATCACTCACCAGTTTAATGTTGCAAGCCAACAGTGACGTCACACTCACAATGTCTGAGAATCCGTTTCAAGTCGTTGATTCGATACCAGTAGTAATCGAATACTATTAATTGTTTGAAAGGTCCAAAATCACTTCATTACCACTTGCAATCGAATACCAACGATTGCTGGAAACGTCCGACGTCACTTCAATCCGATACTAAAACTATTTTTAATTCAAATCCGAGTGTCTTTATAATTCAATACCAATTGAAATCGATTACCACTAATTGTTTGAAAATTTCAAAATCAGTTCAATCCCGGTGTGTCTTTTTTACGAAACCCGCCGAAACCCGCCGAAACCCTGCGAAACCCGCCGAAACCCGCCGAAACCCGCCGAAACCCGACGAAACCCGACGAATCCCGACAAAGTTATGGGAAGTAGGTGGCTGTGGGGAGTGAACCTAGGACTCAGGGAAGTGTACACCATTGGGGAGTGAACCTGGGACTGGGTTTCGGAAGGTTTCGTAAAAAAGAACCAGTGCTTTTTTACGAAACCCGCCGAAACCCGCCGAAACCCGCCGAAACCCGACAATATCCAGCAAAGTTATGGGAAGTAGACAACTGTGGGGAGTGAACCCGATACTCAGGGAAGTGTACACCAGTCGGGAGTGAACCTGAGACTAAGGTTATCGACCGGTTTCGGCGGGTTTCGTAAAAAAGAATTAGTGCTTTATTACGAAACCCGCCGAAACCCGCCGAAACCCGCCGAAACCCGACAATATCCGGCAAAGTTATGGGAGTTTGGCAACAGTGGGGGGTGATCCTGGGAGTCAGGGAATTGCACACCAGTGGGGAGTTAACCTGGGACTGTGTAAAAAGGATATCAGTGGAAAATAAACCTGGGACTAAAGTGAGATGGATACCATTGAAAGTTGAAGCCAGATATGGGAGTTGAGTACCAGAGGAGAATGAACCTGACACTATAGAAGGTGGGCGCCAGTGGGGAGTGAACCTGGGACTCAGGGAATTGCTCACCAGTGGGGAGTTAACTTGGGACTGTGTAAAAAGGATGTCAGTGGGAAATAAACCTGGGACTAAAGGGAGAAGGATACCATTGAAAGTTGAAGCCGGATATGGGAGTTGAGTACCAGAGGAGAATGAACCTGACACTATAGGAGATGGGCGCCAGTGTGGAGTGAACCTGGGACTCAGGGAAGTGCACACCAATTTGGAGTTAACCTGGGACTGTGGGAGATGGATAACTGTGGGTATCCGAGCCGAACTATAGGAGTTGGCTACCAGAGGAGAATGAACCTGACACTATAAAAGGTGGGCGCTATAGTGTCAGGTTCATTCTCCTCTGGTACCAAACTCTCATATCCGGCTTCAACTTTCAATGGTATTCATCTCCCTTTAGTCCCAGGTTTATTTCCCACTGATATCCTTTTTACATAGTCCCAGGTTCACTCCCCACTGGCGCCCACCTCCTATAGTGTCAGGTTCATTCTCCTCTGGTACCAAACTCTCATATCCGGCTTCAACTTTCAATGGTATTCATCTCCCTTTAGTCCCAGGTTTATTTCCCACTCATATCCTTTTTACATAGTCCCAGGTTCACTCCCACTGGCGCCCACCTCCTATAGTGTCAGGTTTCTCTCTCCTCTGGTACCCAACTACCAAATCCGGCTTTAACTCCCAATGGTATCCACCTCCCTTTAGTCCCAGATTTATTTCCTACTGATATCCTTTTTACATAGTCCCAGGTTCACTCCCCACTGGCGCCCACCTCCTATAGTGTCAGGTTCATTCTCCTCTGGTACCAAACTCTCATATCCGGCTTCAACTTTCAATGGTATTCATCTCCCTTTAGTCCCAGGTTTATTTCCCACTCATATCCTTTTTACATAGTCCCAGGTTCACTCCCCACTGGCGCCCACCTCCTATAGTGTCAGGTTCATTCTCCTCTGGTACCAAACTCTCATATCCGGCTTCAACTTTCAATGGTATTCATCTCCCTTTAGTCCCAGGTTTATTTCCCACTGATATCCTTTTTACATAGTCCCAGGTTCACTCCCCACTGGCGCCCACCTCCTATAGTGTCAGGTTCATTCTCCTCTTTTTTACGAAACCCGCCGAAACCCGCCGAAACCCTGCGAAACCCGCCGAAACCCGCCGAAACCCGCCGAAACCCGATGAAACCCGACGAATCCCGACAAAGTTATGGGAAGTAGGTGGCTGTGGGGGTGAACCTAGAACTCAGGGAAGTGTACACCATTGGGGAGTGAACCTGGGACTGGGTTTCGGCGGGTTTCGTAAAAAAGAACCAGTGCTTTTTTACGAAACCCGCCGAAACCCGCCGAAACCCGGCGAAACCCGACGATATACAGCAAAGTTATGGGAAGTAGACAACTGTGGGGAGTGAACCCGAGACTCAGGGAAGTGTACACCAGTCGGGAGTGAACCTGAGACTAAGTTTATCGGCCGGTTTCGGCGGGTTTCGTAAAAAAGAATTAGTGCTTTATTACGAAACCCGCCGAAACCCGCCGAAACCCGACAATATCCGGCAAAGTTATGGAGTTTGGCAACATGGGGGGTGATCCTAGGAGTCAGGGAATTGCACACCAGTGGGGAGTTAACCTGGGACTGTGTAAAAAGGATATCAGTGGGAAATAAACCTGGGACTAAAGGGACATGGATACCATTGAAAGTTGAAGCCGGATATGGGAATTGAGTACCAGAGGAGAATGAACCTGACACTATAGAAGGTGGGCGCCAGTGGGGAGTGAACCTGGGATTCAGGGAATTGCACACCATGGGGAGTTAACCTGGGTCTGTGTAAAAAGGATATCAGTGGGAAATAAACCTGGGACTAAAGGGAGATGGATACCATTGAAAGTTGAAGCCGGATATGGGAGTTGAGTACCAGAGGAGAATGAACCCGACACTATAGGAGATGGGCGCCAGTGTGGAGTGAACCTGGACTCAGGGAAGTGCACACCAATTGGGAGTTAACCTTGGACTGTGGGAGATGGATAACTGTGGGTATCCGAGCCGAACTATAGGAGTTGGGTGCCAGAGGAGAATGAACCTGACACTAAAGAAGGTGGGCGCCAGTGGGGAGTGAACCTGGATTCAGGGAATTGCACACCAGTGGGGATTTAACCTGGGAATATGTAAAAAGGATATCAGTGAAAATAAACCTGGTACTAAAGGGAGATGGATACCATTAAAATTTGAAGCTTGGTATGAGAGTTTGGTACCAGAGGAGAATGAACCTGACACTAAAGGAGGTGGGCGCCAGTGGGGAGTGAACCTGGGACTATGTAAACAGGATATCAGTGGGAAATAAACCTGTGACTAAAGGGAGATGAATACCATGGAAAGTTGAAGCCGGATATGAGAGCTTGGTACCAGAGGAGAATGAACCTGACAAAAAAGGGTGTGGGCGCCAGTGGGGAGTGAACCTGGGACTATGTAAAAAGGATATCAGTGGGAAATAAACCTGGGACTAAAGGGAGATGAATACCATTGAAAGTTGAAGCCGGATATGAGAGTTTGGTACCAGAGGAGAATGAACCTGACACTATAGGAGGTGGGCGCCAGTGGGGAGTGAACCTGGGACTATGTAAAAAGGATATGAGTGGGAAATAAACCTGGGACTAAAGGGAGATGAATACCATTGAAAGTTGAAGCCGGATATGAGAGTTTGGTACCAGAGGAGAATGAACCTGACACTATAGGAGGTGGGCGCCAGTGGTGAGTGAACCTGGGACTATGTAAAAAGGATATCAGTGGGAAATAAACCTGGGACTAAAGGGAGATGAATACCATTGAAAGTTGAAGCCGGATATGAGAGTTTGGTACCAGAGGAGAATGAACCTGACACTATAGGAGGTGGGCGCCAGTGGGGAGTGAACCTGGGACTATGTAAACAGGATATCAGTGGGAAATAAACCTCGGACTAAAGGGAGATGGATACCATTGAAAGTTGAAGCCGGATATGAAAGCTTGGTACCAGAGGAGAATGAACCTGACACAAAAGGGGGTGGGCGCCAGTGGGGAGTGAACCTGGGACTCAGGGAATTGCACACCAGTGGGGAGTTAACCTGGGAATATGTATAAAGGATATCAGTAGGAAATAAATCTGGGACTAAAGGGAGATGGATACCATTGGGAGTTGAAGCCGGATATGAGAGTTTGGTACCAGAGGAGAATGAACCTGACACTATAGGAGGTGGGCGCCAGTGGGGAGTGAACCTGGGACTATGTAAAAAGGATATCAGTGGGAAATAAACCTGGGACTAAAGGGAGATGAATACCATTGAAAGTTGAAGCCGGATATGAGAGTTTGGTACCAGAGGAGAATGAACCTGACACTATAGGAGGTGGGCGCCAGTGGGGAGTGAACCTGGGACTATGTAAACAGGATATCAGTGGGAAATAAACCTCGGACTAAAGGGAGATGGATACCATTGAAAGTTGAAGCCGGATATGAAAGCTTGGTACCAGAGGAGAATGAACCTGACACAAAAGGGGTGGGCGCCAGTGGGGAGTGAACCTGGGACTCAGGAATTGCACACCAGTGGGGAGTTAACCTGGAATATGTATAAAGGATATCAGTAGGAAATAAATCTGGGACTAAAGGGAGATGGATACCATTGGAGTTGAAGCCGGATTTATTTCCCACGGATATTCTTTTTTAGATATTCACAGGTTAACTCCCCACTGGTGTGCAATTCCCTGACTCCCAGGTTCACTCCCCACTGGCGCCCACCTTTTATAGTGTCAGGTTTATTCTCCTCTGGTAGCCAACTCCTATAGTTCGGCTCGGATACCCACAGTTATCCATCTCCCACAGTCCCAGGTTAACTCCAAATTTGGTGTGCACTTCCCTGAGTCCCAGGTTCACTCCACACTGGCGCCCATCTCCTATATGTGTCAGGTTCATTCTCCTCTGGTACTCAACTCCCATATCCGGCTTCAACTTTCAATGGTATCCTTCTCCCTTTAGTCCCAGGTTTATTTCCCACTGATATCCTTTTTACATAGTCCAGGTTCACTCCCCACTGGCGCCCACCTCCTATAGTGTCAGGTTCATTCTCCTCTGGTACCAAACTCTCATATCCGCTTCAACTTTCAATGGTATTCATCTCCCTTTAGTCCCAGGTTTATTTCCCACTCATATCCTTTTTACATAGTCCCAGGTTCACTTCCCCACTGGCGCCCACCTCCTTTAGTGTCAGGTTCATTCTCCTCTGGTACCAAACTCTCATACCAAGCTTCAAATTTTAATGGTATCCATCTCCCTTTAGTACCAGGTTTATTTTCCACTGATATCCTTTTACATATTCCCAGGTTAAATCCCCACTGGTGTGCAATTCCCTGACTCCCAGGTTCACTCCCCACTGGCGCCCACCTTTTATAGTGTCAGGTTTATTCTCCTCTGGTAGCCAACTCCTATAGTTCGGCTCGGATACCCACAGTTATCCATCTCCCACAGTCCAGGTTAACTCCAAATTGGTGTGCACTTCCCTGAGTCCCAGGTTCACTCCACACTGGCGCCCATCTCCTATAGTGTCAGGTTCATTCTCCTCTGGTACTCAACTCCCATATCCGGCTTCAACTTTCAATGGTATCCTTCTCCCTTTAGTCCCAGGTTTATTTCCCACTCATATCCTTTTTACATAGTCCCAGGTTCACTCCCCACTGGCGCCCACCTCCTATAGTGTCAGGTTCATTCTCCTCTGGTACCAAACTCTCATATCCAGCTTCAACTTTCAATGGTATTCATCTCCCTTTAGTCCCAGGTTTATTTCCCACTGATATCCTTTTTACATAGTCCCAGGTTCACTCCCCACTGGCGCCCACCTCCTATAGTGTCAGGTTCATTCTCCTCTGGTACCAAACTCTCATATCCGGCTTCAACTTTCAATGGTATTCATCTCCCTTTAGTCCCAGGTTTATTTCCCACTGATATCCTTTTTACATAGTCCCAGGTTCACTCCCCACTGGCGCCCACCTCCTATAGTGTCAGGTTCATTCTCCTCTGGTACCAAACTCTCATATCCGGCTTCAACTTTCAATGGTATTCATCTCCCTTTAGTCCCAGGTTTATTTCCACTGATATCCTTTTTACATAGTCCCAGGTTCACTCCCACTGGCGCCCACCTCCTTTAGTGTCAGGTTCATTCTCCTCTGGTACCAAACTCTCATACCAAGCTTCAAATTTTAATGGTATCCATCTCCCTTTAGTACCAGGTTTATTTTCCACTGATATCCTTTTTACATATTCCCAGGTTAAATCCCCACTGGTGTGCAATTCCCTGAATCCCAGGTTCACTCCCCACTGGCGCCCACCTTCTATAGTGTCAGGTTCATTCTCCTCTGGCACCCAACTCCTATAGTTCGGCTCGGATACCCACAGTTATCCATCTCCCACAGTCCAAGATTAACTCCCAATTGGTGTGCAATTCCCTGAATCCCAGGTTCACTCCCCACTGGCGCCCACCTTCTATAGTGTCAGGTTCATTCTCCTCTGGTACTCAACTCCCATATCCGGCTTCAACTTTCAATGGTATCCATCTCCCTTTAGTCCCAGGTTTATTTCCCACTGATATCCTTTTTACACAATCCCAGGTTAAGTCCCCACTGGTGTGCAATTCCCTGAATCCCAGGTTCACTCCCCACTGGCGCCCCACCTTCTATAGTGTCAGGTTCATTCCTCTCTGGTACTCAATTCCCATATCCGGCTTCAACTTTCAATGGTATCCATGTCCCTTTAGTCCCAGGTTTATTTCCCACTGATATCCTTTTTACACAGTCCCAGGTTAACTCCCCACTGGTGTGCAATTCCCTGACTCCCAGGATCACCCCCCACTGTTGCCAAACTCCCATAACTTTGCCGGATATTGTCGGGTTTCGGCGGGTTTCGGCGGTTTCGTAATAAAGCACTAATTCTTTTTTACGAAACCCGCCGAAACCGGCCGATAAACTTAGTCTCAGTTCACTCCCGACTGGTGTACACTTCCCTGAGTCTCGGGTTCACTCCCCACAGTTGTCTACTTCCCATAACTTTGCTGTATATTGTCGGTTTCGCCGGGTTTCGGCGGGTTTCGGCGGGTTTCGTAAAAAAGCACTGGTTCTTTTTTACGAAACCCGCCGAAACCCAGTCCCAGGTTCACTCCCCAATGGTGTACACTTCCCTGAGTTCTAGGTTCACTCCCCACAGCCACCTACTTCCCATAACGTTGTCGGGATTCGTCGGGTTTCATCGGGTTTCGGCGGGTTTCGGCGGGTTTCGGCGGGTTTCGGCGGGTTTCGGCGGGTTTCGGCGGGTTTCGTAAAAAAGACACACCGTAAAAAAGACACACCCGTTCAATCCTTCTTGTTTCAATACCGGATGTAATCGAATACAAAGAATAGTTTGATATAACCAAAATCACATCAATCCGATACAACAGTCTTTGCCTCAAGTCTGAATAACTTGTTGATAGCCAAGTCGTTCAGCTGTAATGATAATAATGATAATAATAATAATAATGATAATAATAATGATAATAATAATAATAATAATAATAATAATAATAATAATAATAATAATAATAATAATAATAATAATAAATAATAATAATAATAATAATAATAATAATAAATAATAATAATAATAATAATAACAATAATAATAATAAAAATAATAATAATAATAATATAATAATAATAATAATAATAATATAATAA